>NC_045435.1:144450626-144602691 GCF_002776525.5 Piliocolobus tephrosceles | reverse complement strand
CTATCTATCTATCTATCTATCTATCTATCTATCTATCTATCTATCTACCTACCTACCTACCTACCTACCTATCTATCTATCTATCTCTCTCTCTATCTATATCTCAGAGAGAAAGAGAGATTGATTGTAAGGAATTGGCTCGTGCAATTATGGAGGCCAAGTCCCAAGATACAGAGACAGCAAGTTGGAGACTCAGGAGAGCTGTGGTGTAATAGTTTCTGTCCAAGTCCAGAGGCCTGAGAACCAGGAGAGCCAATAGTGTAAGTTCCAGTCTGAAAGCTGGCAGGCCCTAGACCAAGAAGAGCCCAAGTTTCAGTTTGAGTCCCAAAGCAGGAAAAGACTGATATTCCATCTCAAGCAGTCAGACAGGTCTTGTGGCAGTGTGAGCCTTTTAGTTCTCTTCAGGCCATCAACTGATTGGATAAGGGCCACTCACATTAGGGAGGGCAATTTGCTTCCAGTTCAGCTGTGTATCTCATCAAAAAACACCCTCACAGACACACTTGGAATAATGTTTGACCAAATGTCTGAGCACCTTGTGCCCCAGTCAAGTTGACACATAAAATTAATCATAACCGATGGTTCATACTTCTAAAACAATTTTATGTAGTAAGAAGCAATACATAAATTCTCACATAAGTTGTTGATAGTTTCTTTGAAACTGCAACTTTAAGAGAAATGATGTACATCAGGTCCTTGAATGACATAGTTATAACACTGATGAGAAAAAAAAAAATTGGTTTCATTATATATGGTTTTACTTAGTCACAGTTTCCCGGAACCTATCAGTGACATGACTGTATAATACTTTTAAAGCATCATGAAATAACTGGAAATTGTAAATTGCTGAATTATGAATCATTCTCCTGGTTTCCAGTTTATTTTTATTAGAAGTTGACGTGGTACCTGCTGTTTAAAATATGACCCAGACTGGTTCAAGTACAGTGTGGTGTTTACAACTAACTGATCACGACCAGTTACAGATTTCTTTATTCCTTCTCTACTCCCACTGCTTCACTCGACTAGCCATGTATGTATGTATGTGTGTATATATATGTAATAAAATATGATCCAGATGTTAACAGACTTGACTTTTCGTACTGACTGAATCATTATTGTGCAGAAACCCTTTGATACAGTGGAAAAAAAAATGCTGTTGATATAAGAAGGGAGTCAAATGTAATAGGACTGTACTGTTGATTAAAAAATTATTTTTAAAGCACAGTGGCTATGAATTACTGTGCTGTTGTATTCATCTCTATATGTGGTGCTGATTTCTGATCTTGGATCGTGTTTAAAACCAGTGGCAGTCTGTAAGTGCCAACAATTATTATCTTTTGATACTCTTTAAGTTATGAAACTCATATTGTTGAAGAAA
This sequence comes from Piliocolobus tephrosceles, assembly GCF_002776525.5. NCBI lineage: Eukaryota > Metazoa > Chordata > Mammalia > Primates > Cercopithecidae > Piliocolobus > Piliocolobus tephrosceles. Next base: position 144,601,313 of record NC_045435.1, on the reverse strand, counting down.
TACCTGGATGCATTAAGAAAATGGTTTTTTTTTTTCTCTTTCTTTCTCCTCTTCCTCTTCTCTTTCCCTTTCTCGACCCCCTTCCTTTCCTGAAAGGTCTTTCTGTTGTATGAACAGAGTGACAAGTCCCTCTCTGTTGCCCAGGCTGGAGTGCAGTGGCAAGGTCACAATTCACTGTGTGCTGGCTCAGTAGATCCTCCTATCTCTGTCTCCCAAGTACCTGGGACTATAAGGCATGCTGCATCATGCCTGGCTAATTTTTTTTTTTGTATTTTTTATAGAGGTGGAGTTTCTCCATGTTGCCCAGGCTGGTCTTGAACTTCTGGGCTAAAGTGAGCTTCCTGCCTCAGAGGCACCTCCCAAAGTGCTGGGATTACAAGGTATGAGCCATTGTGCCCAGCCTAAGAAAACGATTTTCAGTGACATATTCCTTCATATGTGTGTTCCATAATTTAATCCTAGAATTCTTTGCTCTTTAAAGTAATGATACACTGAATATTATTTATAAATATTCTGGGTAGCTCTCATTATTTCTTTACAGCAAATGCTGTGTAGGTAATAAATGGAGTCATATCAAATAGTATCCATTTTTTTGAAGAGTTTTAATAAATATTGCCTAATTGCCCTTATTTATTCACTCATAGAAAATCAATAATAATTACAACTAACTTGTTTTGAGTGCTGGTCAGTACCTGAGCTGTATATGGACTATTCAATGTAATCCTCAAAATAACTTTTTGAGGAAGTTGTTATTAAAGTGCCTCTCAGGAAATATCTGAGTGCCTACTGTGTGTAAAGCATTGTGTTAGGCAGGGGGACTGCAGTAATCAACAACCAACCATTGTTGATGCCTACATTCTAGTGGAAAGACTGAGGGTTAACAATTACTGTCAATTAATTTAATTGCGATTGTGGGAAAAGCTGTGAAAGAGAAATTTGAGCTGCTCTGAAAAGTGTATCAACAGGGTGAGAGAAGCGGTGGTAAGAGAGAAATTTTCTTCATATAAACATCTCGGTAGCCTAGGTGGAGTAGCCAAGGTAAAAGGACGTGTTTTAGGCAGAGGCGGCAGCATGTGTGAAGGCATTGAGGTGGCTAAAAGGTGGGCATGTCCTGGAAACTGAAACAGACCAATTGTGACTGGAATCCTGAGGTGTCAGCAGTAGATTGACTCAAGATAAGGCTGGGCCTAGTTCAAATCCTACATTGTCTTTCTGGCCACCTTAAGGATTTAGTCCTTCCTAAGAGCAAAGGGAAGCCTTTGAAGTGTTTTTAGGGAGGACCTGTAAGATAATTTATATTTTGAAAAGAATGCCTTACTTGCTTTGTGGACAGTGGGTTTGTAAAGTATGAAATTTTCTATCGCTCTATAGTTTCAGGAATCTTATTCTCAGTTTTATAGGTAGAGGTGCTTAAAATTTTTTATTAAAAAGAGACAAAACTTCAAAAGAAATCCATAATCTTAGGCTGGAGGGAGAGTTGAAAGAGGTGGCTTGGGAGGAGAAGGAAAGAATGATAAGAAACTTAGAAATCAGAGAGCACCCAACTTTTTTTTCTTTGTCACAATGTTCGGAAAACTTAAGTTTGTTTTTGAAATAGAATATATGTTGCCCAGCAGATTGTGATTCATTAAAAAGTTGAATTTGAGCTTCTCTCTGTTATGATAATGCTTGCCTCCATCTTATCTGATTTCTAGAGACCACATCTGAGAGGATGTCACTTAAGGGCATTAACTGAATGATACCAGGGGCTTTGCAGATTGATAAGGCATAGTGTGGGGGAGAAAAGTAGAGATAAGCCTATTTAAAACAAATTTCTATGTCTTTTTATCTGGCTTGTGATGCCAGTGAAAGTAAGGTGTCTATCTGGTATGTGCACAGGTTGGTTGTCGGAGAGCCTTCGTGATTTTCCATTATTCATTTCCTTTAGACAGTTCCTTTAGTAACTTAGGTACATCCTACCTTCCCCCGCCAAGACACAATCAGTAAACTACTCAGAATTATAGTTTTATGGAAAAAACACACTTCATTTATTCTAATTCTTGATTTTAAATTTTAGTTTTAAGAAACAAACCTTTTAAAGTTGAATACTAGAAAACTAAAATTGTGCTGCTCTTGATTAAACATTTTTGGCCGAAAAATTCTAATACATCAACTAAGGAGGGGTTAATTTAGCATAGAACTCCGTTTCATTTACCTTCTTTGAATCCTTCCATGTCTTCAGAAGGGAAAAAAGCTAGAAAGTTTGTAAAATGTTAATATGTTTTATAATGCTTTCTACCTGCTAAAATGTATGAATCTTAAGTGAGATCCTGATGCAGACTTACGTGTTCAAATGATCATGCTATTTTTCCCTTTGTACTTAGAATTAAGCTTGAGTGTGGCACATTTATAAAATCACAAGTAGAGGGTGGGTTGTGTTTTGGAGTCTTTAATAATTATTTTCTATTTTATAAAAAAAGAAATAGAAAGTTATCTAAGATCTCAGGATACTATTTTACATTGTGAACATTTGTACTTTTGTGAAATTTTATTTTTACTTCTAATGTTGATTTTGAGACTATTATATAAACAAGGATTGGCAAAGACAAAGTTGCAATTTTTAATAGTATTAATATTTTAACAATAATTTTTGTGCCTGCTTAAGGAAGAGGAAAAATTTTTTTAAATTTTTCTCTCATTCTTTAAAAACAAAAACACAAAAAAAAATTTGAACTAATGTAAGCATTTTCAGTATTCTAGGAAAACAAAGGCTTTCATGTACGTGCTTCTGATAGTAGACGGTGTGACCATATCATGTATGCGTTCTTAATAATGTCTGACATTATCAGATTGATTAACTCAGCATGGTGCCTAATCAGATTTAACTATGGTTGGCAGCTGTACACTAGAAGAATAGTAATATCGTGGAAGAATAAAATCAGTTTTTTAAGAAGCTGCATTAAATACTAAACTGAAAAACATATAAGAAGTGTTCATTATTTCACAGTGACATAAAACTATGGTATTCACACAGTGACTTTCTTAAATCCATGCTGGCTTATATTTTCCAAGATTGGCTACTGCCAGATGCTAGACATGCTGATAATACGATTTTCATTTGATAATTTGATGGTGTAGGTTTCAGGCAGTTAGGATTTCCTGCAGGCTTCAAGGGTCAACGTTTGTATCTACATGTTGTGTTTATTGTATAAACCTCATAGACTGTTTAAGAACTAGAGCCAAAACCACTGCTTACTTTTTTCTGGGATCAACTTAAGTATTTCTCCAAGAAATAGGTCATTGCAAAGTAATCATTTCTCCCTTTGTTTTTTAAAAAAGGTAATCATGAAAAGTTAATAAATGATAAGTAAGAAAGAGTCCTAAATTAGGGGGCTATAACTTAATTTTAATTCTTCTTTTAACTGTAACCTGGGCTTTAGGATTTAATTAGATTCAGTCACTAAATGTTTAGTGAATATTTTCTATGTGAGGGGGCTCTAAGGCTATGTTAGTGACCAAACAGTAAAGATATCGGTGCCATTGAAAGCACTTTTTGATGTGCTGAGAATCCTTATTGAGGATAACAGTCAAGAATTAATTACATAAGCTTTGAGGACTAATTTCCAGACTAGTGAGAAATAAGCATGACAAAAACAGTCTCACTTGTGTTGTAAAAATTATTTGCACAATATTTTTCTCTTCTTGGGCGTGATACCCATTTTAGTCAGTGTTCTAAAGCTATTAAGCTAATAAAACTCAAGTGAATAGTCAGATATCCAGTCAGCTTTTATGATTTGAGATTAAAGTAACAAAAACAGCCGATAAATGAGTGGAAAGGGTATGCAAACAGTATGGATCAATGGTTACCTTCTGGGAAAAGAAAAACTGCTTTTCAGAGAACAATTTTCTAAATCAACACGTATCAAAGTATACTTAGATTCCTTGCATATTAACACATAATTAAGTTATGTATGAAAAATGATTTATTAAGTTTTTCGTATTGCTTAAGATTTCTAATTTAATTAAGTACACCATCATCTATGACTAGTTTACTTAATCCAGAAAATTAAGAAGTATATTTAATTCAGGAAAAAGGAACAATTGCTGCCGTTTTATGGTACGTTAGCCCCTAACAGGTCTTCATTGTAAGACAATATAATTTCTAAAGGTTTGGTAAGTGCTTGAAGTTTTGAAATTAGATAACTTTCTTTAAACTCTAATCTTGCATAAGAGTAAAAATATTACAGATTCCAGAAGAGTTACTTTGAGGAGTTTTAAGTGCCAGCAAAGAGGTGCTTATAATAAACATATCTAGTTAACTATCATTGTAGCTTTATTTTAATGTATAATATATCTGGGGTATGTTGTGGGTCCACAGAAGTATTTGTCGAATTGAATTAAATGTGTGCTTCCTAAATGTAACTTTAAAAAGGTATTGAGCAATCGTGTAACTACATTAAATTATAAACTAATAAAATGATCAATATTAATTAATGAAATTTGAAACCAATTTAGAATAATAAAAATAATTGATTCATGGTAGAATTCAGCAATACATTTTGCATTAGCACATTATGAAAACCTAAATTGCCAAACCCCGGCAGTAAAAAACCATATTAGCCATAGCAAATTATTAGATGTGATTTATGACTTACTGATAGTATTAGGATAACAGTCACATGTTCATTTTCCCGTTTTTTGAATAATTTGATAATTTTAAAAGGATACTAAATTAACACTTCTTTACTGTTATTAGACTTTACGTTCATTTTACTGATCGGGTCTTGAGTCATCGTGTAATGTTTTAAAGGTAAAAAGTTGGGTAGAATAATCTCACCATGTAACTTACTTTTTGTTGTTCTAATAAACATGGTTTTAAAACAGTTGCCACTGTTTGTAATTGTACCATTCATTAATTTTCAGGTAATAAATGGACAGATTTGGCTTAGTAGTTGAGGTGTGATTTCAGGGAATGCTTGCTTACCTGGCTTTCTTCAGTCTGTTAAAAAATGAACGTGAGATCTACCGGAGGAAGGAGAAAGGAAAATACCTTTATTTTCCAAGTTAACAATCTGCAATTTTGGGAAACAGCTTCTGGCGAAATGAAAGCACACGCTGGGCTGAAAGGAGGGAAATAGCAGCATTTGAACCTTCCAGGGTCTGTCTTACATATTCATCAGATTTGGGGAATATCTGTGAATGTTTACAGGGAAAGTCAAGTGCATGTCCAGATATAACATTAATATACCTTCCATATTCACTTTGGGGTTTTAACATTAAAACGAGGAGGAATTTGGCTCTTTACATCAGAAGGTGAACTATAAGACACAAAGATGTTTTATGTGCCATCTCTGTAAGCCAGCTGGAACCAGCTTAGGGTCTATAGCTGATTATCAGGAGAGAACATTTGTAAAGCTGGTATCTTGTCTAATCAGTGCTGTTGGCTGGACCCCCAAGGTGGGGGTGTTCCTGTTAGCTAGTGTCATGTGGCCCACCAGAGTCAGCTGGACAGTGTTTTCCTAGAATGAACTTCTGCTTAACTGCAGGAAGAAAACCTTATGTCAGTGAACAAACCTTATGGTAGTTAGCAGTGTAGGCATACATGACCAAACTCTTTTCCCTGCTCTGGCTACTTAATTTTCTCTGAGGGTCTCATCTTAGCCACAGAGCCCATCTTGTCTGTCATCTGGGGGACAAGAAATTGTCCCCCATCTTGTTGACAAGTACCTTTGTTACCATTCACCAATGCTTAAGATCAAGTAATCGTAGACATTGTCTCTCATTCACCTATTAGAAGGCCATAAATGCAAATAAGCATGGGAGAGAAAACACGTTTGACTTATTACCACATTAAGGTTCAAATTACTGATACCACATTCTTTTTTGAGGAAGCTTTTATAGAGAAGAAACACTATGAGTTAGGATGGGACTTGTAGCAAAGGTAGACTATGGGTACCAAAGATAAATAACCTATAGTAACCTATTTTGGGAAGTGTTTTTATTAACCCTTTTATTTGTGACTCTTTTTTGGTATTCAGAATTGCACCCCTTAGTGTAATTTGTTAGTGGTGAGAGTTTTAAGAGTACTAATATTCTTTGGGAAACAAATGTTGTGCGTATGGCATCATCTTTCTTTCTCCTACAGAGAAGTGATGACATGGATCAGGATCAGTCTGGTGCCACTTTAACTGGGAAGTTTTAAGGGATTATGAATGGTACTAGAGGTGGGCACACAATCTCTTTGGTCCTTCTTTGTTCACATTTTGCCTTCTTTTTTTCCCAGCTGTGGCTAGCAGTTGACAGTGTTGGGTTTGCCCTTTACTTGGGAAACCTGTTGACCCAACAGCAACCCTGATGACCCAGCTGTCTTATTCACTCAGAAATGGTGCTTCTTTTGGTGGCATTTGCTATAATTGTCCTAATAACAGTGCTTGTCACAAAACCCAATGCTTGGAATCAGTAAACATTTATTGAATAAAGGAATGAGTACTGGAGACTAGCCTCTATGTTTCTTTTTTTTTTTTTTTTTGAGATGGAGTCTCGCTCTGCTGCCCAGGCTGGAGGTGCAGTAGCGCGATCTCGGCTCACTGCAGACTCTGCCTCCCAGGTTCACGCCATTCTTCTGCCTCAGCCTCCTGAGTAGCTGGGACTACAGGCGCCCGCTACCACACCCGGCTAATTTTTTGTATTTTTTTTAGTAGAGATGGGGGTTCACCGTGTTAGCCAGGATGGTCTCGATCTCCTGACCTCATGATCCGCCCACCTCGGCTTCCCAAAGTGCTGGGATTACAGGTGTGAGCCACTGCGCCCAGCCACCTCATTGTTTCTTACTCACTTCTGTTTTTATTGATTCTGCTTTTTTCCATGAATGTTGCCTTCTCTCGTGTTTTACATTCAGAATTTTCTTAGAGAATATCTTAGTTTGGGCTGCTATAACTGAGTAAATCTGGGTGGCTTAAACAACATTTATTTCTCACAACTCGAGACTGGGAAGTTCAAGATCAAAGTGCTGGCAGACCTGGTGTCTGGGAAGAGCACTGTTCTTGGTTTGCAGACAGCAGTCTTATTGTATCCTCACTTGCTGGAGAAGGAAAGACCTTGTGTGTCTTCTTCTTTTATAATGGCATTAATCCCATCATGAGGGACCCACCCTCATGACCTAATCTAATCTAACCCCAGTTACTTCCAAATGGCCTCACCTCGGAATTCTATAACACTGGGGATTTGAGTTGCAATAGATGAATTTTAAGGAGACAAATATTCATTCAGTCAATAGCAGAGGTTACACTTACATTGGTGAGGAAGAATTTTTAAAGATTTCATGTTTGTTTTAGATATAACTGCTTAAAATACGTGGGAATGTTTCTATAAATAAAAAAATGCAATTGTAGTTCTGTATTCACAAAGCTAAACACTTTATAAAGAAATAACATGACTGAGCTCTGTGGCTTATGCCTGTACTACCAGCACTTTGAGAGGCTGAGACAAGGATTGCTTGAAGCCAGAAGTTCGAGACCAGCCTGGGCAGGAAAGCAAGAACTTGTCTCTACAAAAAATAAAATAAATTAGTTGGGCCCAGTGGCGTGTGCCTGTAGTTCCAGCTATTCTGGGAGGCTGAGGTGGGAGGATTACCTGAGCCCAGGAGTTCTAGGCTGCAGTGAGCTGTGATGGCGCCATTGCACTCCAACCTGGGTGACAGAGCAAGATCCTGTCTGTTTAAGAAAGAAGAAGGAGGAGACACGTGTTTTTCTTAAGCTTTCTTTAATTTGGCTTTATGTTAACAGTAAATAACCAATAAATAATCTTGTAAATAGAAAATGCTATTTCTGAGAATTTCTTTAGCAATAATATTATAAATCTGTTACATCTCTTAGAAATATGAAATACAAAATAGTTTGAATTATTGTTATTGAAGAGGATGTGTGCCAGATTTCCAAGAGTAGGTTTATTGTTTGTTTATGAAATAAAACATCAACTGCCATTTATTACTTTTTTTGTGCCACAAAGAGTTTTGAATGCAGTTTCAATCTAGTCCTCAAAATCATCCTAAAAGGTTGGAGGATTATGTAAATTTTGCAAATGAAACTTGACTTTTGAAATTTGGTCACTTACTCTCAAAGCTTTATAACCAGCAAGGGGCAAGGGCTGAGACTTGAACTCCTCTCTGTCTTATTCCAAAACCCAGCCCTTTCCTCTCTCCTGTATTAAATTCCCATTCATATATATGGATGGCCATATTGCAGTGAATACAGTTAGAAAATAATATCAGTATTGGAGCCTCTGGGAAATTTTGTTTTGCCACATTGCATTTATGAGCTTTCATCCAGGTCCTTCTGTATTCCCTGTATAGTTGGCCCTGGATGAATGTTTATTATTAATATAATGAATACATATAGCCATTCCTTTAATGACACAGTCTTACCTGCTAATAAAATTGTGTATCAGTTTCTATCTTATTATGCATGATTTTCCTTGCTGTTCTCTCAGCAGATTATGATTTTTAATAAAAGCAAAGCACACACACACAAATTCTTGTGTTGGTAGCTGATAATAGGACCTTTTAGGAGGGAATACTCTAGCAAGTTTGAATTCACTTTATCTGAGTTGAAAATAAAATTGCTTTGTATGCTTTAGAGTAATATTACAGTTGATTGGCCCATGCCTTGTACTCTGCAGTTTGAAATTTAGAGTTTTTCATCTTTCAGGATACAAATTCTATTTTGATATGCCAACAAAATGATTTAAAAAATAAATCGAAGTTTAAAAAAATACTGTCAGTATATTGTGAAAACTAGACAATATGAAGTAAACTTGGTTCAACTTTTTATACTAGATACATGTTACATAGAACATGTAACATTCTTTTATAGAAGCCAGAGCAAAAATACCCACAATGAATTAATTTGGTAATGAACTAGGTTAATTTGTAGAGAAAAGGCTCAGGTTAAGGTGAGATTTGGAGGTATAGGATATAATAGTAACATAAACCTATCAAAACATGCAGAACATGGATAGCACTAACATTCATTAAAAAAATCAGATTGAGTGATAATATAACGATAACTTCAGGAAATTGATAGAAACTAAACTTGAGCCCCAGTGACTCCAGAGATAGTCTTTAAGCTGTTCAGGACAACTAGAACAGGTTGGTTTTGTGATTAAAACTCTTATCTAAGGAGAAGTTGATAAATGCCATCTTCCTGCACTTGCTCCTGTAAGTTCCAGTTAGTAGGTGATATCCCAAAGTGCCCTGAAGGCAACCAGTAAAAAACTAATTTTTTTTTTTTTCTAGAAAATTTGGGACTTAGTGACTCTGCAGATGAAACTCAGGCTCTGAAAAGTGCTCACTTGCTCTCAAAATTTATAACGAGCAAGGAGGGAAGACTTGAAGCGTGAACCCACTTACGTATTACTTTAAAACTCATGCTCTTTCCTCTGTATTGTGTGAGATAAAAACAAATGCCATATCATACACGTATGCAAGCTTTTAGAAATTTAGATCAGTGGTTCACTGACCAAGCACAGTGGTTCACACCTGTAATCTCAGCACTTTGGGAGGCCGAGGTGGAATCGCTTGAGCTCAGGAGTTCGAGCCTGGGCAACATAGTGAAGCCCCATCTCTATAGAAAATTTAAAAATCAGCTGGGCATGGTGGCACATGCTTATAGTCTCAGCAGATGTGTGCCACCACAGCCAGCTAATAATTTTTTGAGGTGGAGGATCGCTTGAGCCCAGGAAATCAAGGATGCAGTGAGCCATGATCACACCACTGCAATACAGCCTGGGTGACAGAGCAAGACCCTGTCTCAAAACAAAAAAAAACAAAGCGTTCTCAAAAGTGTGCTCTCCAGAGGTCACTTGGGAGTTTCTTAGAAATGCAGATTACCAGGCCCAGTTTCACACTCACTGACAAAGAAACTCAGGGATGGGGCCAGCAGTGTTTAAAAGGCCCTGTCTTTGATTCTGATATGTGCACAAGTTTGAGAACCACTGAGTTAGATACTTTTGCAGTCTGAAAAAGAATATAGATAAGAGGGCCACTGAACAATGTAGTTATTTTCCTACATAGAGCAATTTGGGCATGTTAGGAATAAACCCATTTTGTAATTGATTATAGTTTAGGTGCAGTCTAACTTAACATTTTTACTTCAATTCCAATCTCCTTTAGGGATTTTTTTTTTAAACTACTAAATTTGATCAAAATTTGACTTGTCTATATATTAAAAAATCTATAATCTATAATATTTCTTTTCTAGATTAGCCATGTTGAGGGAAATAAAATTTGGGTAAATATTGCATAATATTTATATTATTAAAGAATGAGACAATTTTTTACCTTAAAGAGAAGGCACAGTATTTAATTTTAATAAATTATATGATTTTAAAAAATGTAAACAATCTCTTTTTGGCCTTATTTGAGCTCATAAAATATTTGGACAGTTATGAGAGTTTGCTACGATAATGTAAGGTGATCTTATTCTTTCCCAATGTTTTGACTAATTGTTGGTAAAGAATCTTTCTTTGGGGAGCACTCCCGAAGGCAGCTTGGAAGTGTGTCCTGGGCTGCAGTTATCATTATCATTGTGATGATTATTTTTTGAAAAAGAATCTTTGAACTGACTGGTCACTTGATGATATTAAGGATTAATATATGTCTGTGTGAGAGGGAGGGGGGATGATACTTTGGGGATGTTTAATAGGGGGCGTATTTGTCTTAAGGTTCTCATTTCATTTATAAATTTTGTTTTTGTGGGTACATAGTAGGTGATAATTATACATATATTTAGGCATACAACGTATAAGATGTAGATATACAATATATAATAATCACATTAGAGTAAATACAGTATCTATCACTTGAAGCATTTATCCTTTGTGTTTCAAGTAATCCAGTTGTACTCTTTGAGGTACTTTTTAAATTTGCAATTATTACTGACTAGCCATCCTGTTGTTCTGTCACATACTAGAGCTTATTAATTTGTTTTTCATTTTTCTATAGCTTCTTGTTGGAAAAATCTTATTATATATATATATATATATATAAAATATATTTACCTGTTTACCATCTCCACTCCCCCGCCATGCCTCCCACTACTCTTCCTAGCTTCTCGTAACCGTCTTTCTTCATTCTGTCCCTGTGAATTCAGTTGTTTAATTTTTAGCTCCCACAAATAAGTGAGAACAGGCAAAAGTTTGTCTTTCTTTGCCTCATTTATTTCACTTAACATAATGACTTTGAGTTCTATCCATGTTGTTGCAAATGACTGAATCTCATTCTTTTTTATGGCTGAATATTATTCCATTGTGTATGTGTCCATTTTCTTTATCCTCTTGTCTTCTGATGGACACTTAGGTTGCCTCCTAATCTTTGCTATTGTGAATAGTGCTGCAATAAATGTGGGAATGCAGATCTCTCTCTTTGATAAATTGATCCTTTCTTTTGGGTATACTTAGCAGTGGGATTGCTGGATCATATGGTAGCCCAATTTTTAGTTTTCTGAGCAACCTCCAAACTGTTCTGCATAGTAGTTGTACTAATTTATGTTCCCACCAGCAGTGTACAAAGGGTTTTCTTTTCTCAGCATCCCCCTCAGCATTTGTTATTGCCTGTCTTTGGATAAAAGCCATTTAAACTGGAGTGAAATGATACTCTATTGTCATTTTGATTTGAATTTTGCTGATATTCGGTGATGTTGAGCACTCTTGCATATGGCTGTTTGCCATTTGTATGTCTAGAGACATCTATTCAGATCTTTTATCCCCCACCCTTCTTTTCTTTTTGAGACATAGTCTTGCTTTGTCACCCAGGCAAGTGTGCAATGACTCTCACTGCAACCGCTGCCTTTTGGGTTTAAGTAATTCTGTTTCTCAGTCACTCGAATAGCTAGGAGGATTACAGACACCCACCACCACGTCTAGCTAGTTTTTGTATTTTTAGTCAAGAGGGGTTTTACCATGTAGGCCCGGCTGGTCTCAGACTCTTGACCTCAAGTGATCTACCCACCTCAGCCTCCCAAAATGCTGGGATTACAGGCATGAGCCACTGTGCATGGCCCTTTTGCCCATTTTAAAATTAGATGATTAAGCTTTTTTTTTTTTTTTAATTTATAGAATTGTTTTAGTTCCTTATATATTCTGGTGTATATATACCTTGTAGAGTGGATAGTTTGCAGATACAATCTCCCATTCTGTGGGTTGTCTCTTCATTTGTTGACTATTTCCTTTTTGGTGTAGAAGCTTTATTATTTGATGTGATTCCATTTGCCCATTTTTGCTTTAGTTTCCTGTGCTTTCTGGGTAGTACTCAGGAAATCTTTGCTCAGTCCAGTGTCCTGGGGAATTTCCCCAGTGTTTTATTTTCCATAGTATAATAGTTTCATTTTGATTTGATTTTTGTGTATGGTGAGAGATAGGGGTCTAGTTTCATTCTTCTGTATATGGATATCCAGTTTTTCCTAGAACTATTTATTGAAGAGACTGTCCTTTCTTCAGTGTATGTTCTTGGCACCTTTGTCAAAAATTAATTCACTGTAGATGTACAATTTGTTTCTGGATTTTCTATTCTGTTTCATTGGTCTGTGTGTCTGTTTTTTATACCAGTTCCGTGGTGTTTCGGTTACTAGAGCTCTGTAGTATAATTTGAAGTCAGGTAATATGATTTCTTCAGTTTTGTTCTTTTTGCTTAGATAGCTTTTTCTATTCGGGGTCTTTTGTGGTTCCATACACATTTTAGGATTACTTTTTCTATTTCTGTGGAGAATGTCATTGGTATTTTGATAGAGAATGTATTTAATCTGTAGATTGCCTTGGGTAGTATGGACATTTAACAGTATTGATTCTTCCAGTCCTTGAACATGGAGCATGTTTTTTTGTGTGTGTGTCCTTTTCAGTTTATTTCACCAGTGTTTTATAGTTTTCATTGTAGAGAGCTTTGACTTCTTCGATTAAGCTAATTCATAGGTATTTAATTTTATCTGTTGCTATTGTAAATAGAATTACACTTTTATTTTCTTTTTCAGATTGTTTGCTGTTGGCATATGGAAATGCTTTTATAGTGGTGAAAGTGGGTATCCTTGTTATGGTTCAGATCTTAGAGGAAAGTCTTTCAGTTTTTCCCCATTCAGTACGATACTAACTGTGGTTCTGTCATATATAGCTTTTATTATGTTGAGGTGTATTCCTTCTGTACCCAGTTTTTTTATGGTTTTTATCATGAAAGGATGTTGAAATTTATCAAATCCTTTTTCGGCAATGATCATGTGGTTTTTGTCCTTCATTCTGTCGGTATACGTATCAGTCACACTGATTGATTTGGGTATGTTGAACCATCCTTGCATCCCTGGGATAAATTCCACTTGGCCATGATAAATCATCTCTTAAAGTGTGTTGGTGAATTTGGTTCACTAGTATTTTGTTGAGGATCTTTGCGTTAGTGATCATTAAGGATACTGGCCTGTAGTTTGCATTTTTTGGTGTGTCTTTGGTTTGACATCAGGGTGATAATGGCCTCATGGAATGAATTGGGACGTATTCCCTTCTCTTCTGTTTTTTGGAACAGTTTGAGTAGGATTGATAGTAATTCTTTAAATGTTTGATAAAATTTGGCATTGAAGCCATCAGGTTCTGGGGTTTTCTTTGCTCGGAGACTTTTTATTATGGATTTGATGTCATTACTTGTTACTCGTCTGTTCAGGTTTTGGATTTCTTCATAGTTCAATTTTGGTAAGTTGTATGTGTCTAGGAAATCATCTGTTTCTTCTAGGTTTTCAGATGTATTGGCATATCGTTGCTCATAGTGCTTCTAGGAATCCTTTGGATTTCTGCAGTGTTGGTTGTAATGTCTCGTTTTTTACATCTCTGATTTTATTTATTTGGGTGTTCTCTCTTTTTTTCTTAGTTCATCTGGCTAAAGACTTGTCAATTTTCTTTCTCTTTTCTAAAAACACTGTTTTGTTGCTCTCGTATTTTCTTTGTTTTGATTTTATTTATTTCTGCTCTGATCTTTATAATTTCTTCTACTGACTTTGGGTTTGGTTTGCACTTGCTTTTCTGGTTCTTTAAAATGTATTGTTAGGTCGTTTGTTTGAAGTTTTTCTTTTTTGATGCAGGCACTTGGAAGTATAAACTTCTATCTTAGTACTGCTTTTGCTATATCCTATAGGTTTTGCTATTGTTGTGTTTCCATTATCATTTGTTCCAAGAAGTTTTTCAATTTCCTTCTTAATTTCTTCGTTGACCCACTGGTTATTCAAGAGCATATGGTTTAATTTGCATACGTTTGTATAGTTTAAAAATTCTTCTCATTATTGAGCTCTAGTTTTATTCCATTCTGGCTAGAAAAGATACTTGACATTATTTCAGTTTTTTAAAATGTTTTGAGACTTGTTTTGCGGCCTAACATATAGTCTATCCTTGAGAATGATTGATGTGCTGAGGAGAAAAATGTGTATTCTGCAGCTGTGGTACAAAATGTTCTGTAAATATCTGTTTGATCCATTTTGTCTATAGTGCAGATTAAGTCTGATTTTTCTTTGTTGACTTTCTGTCTAGATGATCTGTCCAGTGCTGAAACTGGGATGTTGAAGTTTCCAGCTATTACTGTATTGAGATCTATCTTTCTCTTTAGCTCAACAATATTTGATGTATATATCTGGGTGCTCCAGTTTTGGGTGCACATATATTTATGTTATATCCTCTTGCTGAATTGACCCTTTTATCATTATGTTATGACCTTCATTGTCTCTTTATAGTTTTTGTCTTGAAATCTGTTTTGTCTGTATAGCTGCTCATGCTTTTTAGCTGGTATTCTTTGTACACGTATCTTACAATGTAAAAAAAAAAACCTTTTCTGCGCAAAAGCAATTTGACACTTCATAACATCTAGAAATATTTTTTAAATATGTATGAGTAGGAAGTAGCATACAAAAGCAAATTGCTGTGCTGTCCCTCCCCCAAGAATACACATTCTCTCTTCATTCTCCACATGGCTGCTGCTGGGGCATGGGGGAGGGGTGGCATTGGCAGTTCAAGACTGTCCTGCCCTCTTCAGTGTCTCTTTTAGCAATGTGAAGTTAAAAAACAGGTACTGTTACCACTCACCTGATGTTTAATTCTCATGAAGATGCTTTTTTGTGTAGATGTTTGTCAAATGTGATGTTCCCACAGGGAGGACAATTGGTGGAGGCTTCTGTCTGGCCAGCTTGCTCCTCCTCATTTGTAAACATTTCAGTAGGTACCTGTGATTTGCTTTGAAATACAGTAATTGGAGAAAGGGTAATGAGAGTTAACAGATAGGGCTGAAGTGGAAACATGGTCAATGTTGAGTTGATTATTGTTGAATCTGAATGAGGGGTTTATAAAGGTCTGTTATGCTTTTCTTTCTAAGGTTATGCTTGAAATCTTTTATACTTTAAAGTTGAGGAAACCAACAATGATACCAGCTCAGTACAGTCCTCACATAATGACGGTTTGTTACTTTAGCGGGCATTCTTTGCACACATACCTTATAATGTAAAGAGAAAACTTTTCTAAGCAAAAGCAATTTGACACTTTACAACTTCTGGATACAATTTTTCAAATGTGATGGATGAACAGGAAGTAACAAAAGATGATGAGGAAATACCGTTTAGATAAGATGTCACTTTAAAATACTATATACTGTGTTACCATAAGTAGAATGCATTTCTAGATCCTTACTACATTTAAAACATCTTTTCTGATTATTTTTATGTTTCTGCTTTTTATACTTTTAGGTATACACATTAGCTGAGTACTAGGAATTTTAAATGCATGCTATTTAGTTTTAAACGTTCAAGTACTTAGTTGAACTTCAGTTATGGCATTGTAAAGAAATGATGTCTACCAGTGACATTACATTAAAGCTTTTCATAATTGAATTGTGGTAAGTTTTATTTTAAATTTCTACTGTAGGAACCGAATGGTTCTGTAGAAGTTATTTTCTTACTGTGATATAATTAAAAAAATATGACCATACTTTTGCATAAAGAATTGATAGACTTTTACGGTGCATGTATGCATGCAAAATTGACTAGAGGACTCATTTAAAACATTTCTAAGGGGAAATTTGAGTTCACACAAGGGTGAATATATTTAAAGCCAGTTTATATTTTAAACCACTCAATAATGTGGTTTTGAAAAGTGACTTTTTAGAGTATGTATGTATATATGTCTACACATACACACGCAAATTGTGTGTTTACCCTGCTAAGCAGTGAGATTGGTAACTGTGAGGTAACAGTTGCTGTATCTTGTTATCTTGTTAGGTCAGTAAAGCAAGTGAGGGGGCACTTTATTAGTTTATGGGCCATTCTTGAAGCTAGTGACGCTGCAGAGAGTCCAAGGCTTGCTCTTTCTACTAGTCTAGATCACTGTTTCTGAGACTGTAATGTATGTATAAATCACCTGGAGGTCTTGTTAAAAGTGTAGACCTTGTTTCAGTAGATCTGGGATGGGGCCTAAGATTCTAAGAAGCTCCTAGGTGATACCAACGTAGGTTTGAGGACCCCTCTTTTTTTAAATTTTTATTTTTTTCAACTAGGGGCTTGCTTTGTTGCCTAGGTCGGTCTCCAACTCTTGTGTTCAAGTGATCCTTGCACTTCAGCTTCCTGAGTAACTGGGATTATGGGAGCACGTGCCCAGTTAAGGACCAGCTCTTTGAATAGCAAAGGACAGGTTTATCATAGTTGTGATTTAGAATTTAAAACCTCAGATAAACTATGGTTATAGGTAATATATTTATACTAACTTTAAAATATATCAAATTTTATTATTATTATTATTTGGGTTTAAAACATGTTTGTGGCCAGGCGTAGTGTCTCTTATCTATAATCCCAGCAGTTTTGGGGAGGCCAGGGTGGGAGGATCACTTCAGTCCAGGAGTTCAAGATCAGCCTGGGCAACATAGGAGGACTGTGTGTCTGAAAAAAAAAAAAAAAAAAATTAGGCATGGTGGCATGTACCTGTAGTCTCAGCTACTTGGGAGGCTGAGGTGGGAAGGTCACTTGAGCCTAGGAGTTTGAGCCTGTAGTCAGCTATGAACAATGCACTGTACTCCAGCGTGGGAGACGAGCAAAACCCTTTCTTAAAAAAAAAAAAACCCTTTCTTAAAAAAAAAAAAAAAAGTTAGCCTAGGGCTGCTTCTAGCCTATAGAATATCTTTTGCTGACCCGATGCAGATTCTCCTTGGGGTAGATGCATAGCTAGGCCAAATAGGGACAGATAGGTAGAACCATGCATAAAAAGTGGTTGAATTTCAGACCTTACTCTCTGGCTGCAAGCTTTTGTGCAGTATACAAACTCACAAATTACTAGTTGATCCTACCTTTGTTTAACGTTTGGGCACAAAGATGTAGAAGAGTAGGAAAAAACATTTAAAACTATTATAGTGATAACAATCAACTGCTTAAAAGTTATATAAACAAAACAAGAAATCTTTACCTGTCTTTTTTATATGTGGTAATAATAAGGTTTTGTTCACAATTTTAATGTTATTTTAAAAATTAATACTGCGTTTGTTACTCAGTAGGTTTAATAAAATGCAGAGACCATATACAAGCAACACACTGCTGACTATGTTAATTTAGAAAATAACCACCTTCACAGATTTAGCAATCTAGGGCAGTGGTTCCCAAATTCGTGGTATTGGGCAAAATGAGAAAAATAAAACAATGTAATCAGGTTTTTGTATTTATTAATTCATTCTGTTTAAGGAGCTTCCCCCCCCCCGCCGAGGCAGGATCGCTCTGTTGCCCAGGCTGGAGTGCAGTGGCACAATCTTGGCTCACCGCAACCTCCGTCTCCTGGGTTCAAGTGATTCTCTCGTCTCAGCTTTCTGAGTAGCTGGAATTACAGATGTGTGCCACCATGCCCAGCTAATTTTTGTGTTTTTAGTAGGGATGGGGTTTTGCCATGTTGTCCAGGCTGCTCAAACTCCTGGGCTCAAGCAGTCTTCTTGTGTCAGTCTCCCAAAGTTCTGAGATTACAGGCTTGAGCCACCGCGTCCAGCTTAAGGGATAACTCTTTATTCATTATTTTTGGTGTTAAAGTGTCGTCTTCAAAACAGTATTGGTAGTATATGAGAGGTATATTTGTTATGTACCTTTGTGCAGACATACATGCCCATGCTACTTTTATTCCTGACCTTATTTTTTTTTTCAGAGGAAGAAGTTATTAAGAAATTAGTTTGTGGGCCATGCTTGAAGCTAGTGACCCTACATAGGGCCCAAGGCTTACTGTCTCTATTAGCCTAGATCACTGTACCTCTTGGAGCCCCACTCACTTGTCTCCTAGGTGCCTCGTAAATAGTTACCAACAATTTTCAGTACTTCATTAAAATTCACCTCCTCCTGGGAGCCCTCCAGCCTTTGGAATAACCTCCTGCTAGCTAGAGTAGCCTAGTGGTGAAAAGTTTGAACTAGACAGCCTTGGCTCTGCCACTTAATGCCTGTGTGGCCATTACATATCTTTTACAAGGTTGCATAACCTATTTGTGCCTCTTTTTTAAAATCAGGGTAATTGGCTGGGCTCAGTGGCTCACTCCTGTAATCCCAGCACTTTGGGAGGCTGAGGTGGGTGGATCACCTGGGGTCAGGGGTTTGAGACCAGCCTGACCAACATGGTGAAACCCTATCTCTACTAAAAATGCAAAATTAGCCGGGTGTGGTGGCACATGCCTGTAATCCCGACTACTTGAGAGGCTGAGGCGGGAGAATCACTTGAACCTGGAAGGTGGAGGTTACAGTGAGCCAAGATTGTACCATTGCACTCCAGCCTGGGCAACAAGAGTGAAACTCCGTATAAAAAAAAAAAAAAAAAAAAAAAAAATCAGGATAATTATATGTCCTTTTTGTGATGGTTGTGATTATTAAATATTTGGCACAGTGCCAGTCACATAATAAACACTCAGCTGCTTCATCAATATCATCCTAACTTCAGTTGTTGTGTGGAAAGCAACAGATTAAGTAAAGAATTATATCCGCACTCCAATTCCGTTTCAATCTCTCTGTGTTTGTTGAGCTTCCCAGGTGATTCTAAAGGTCCTTTCATCGTGAACTTCATCTAGAACTTGCCAGAGCCACTAACATGAGGGAGTTGAGATCAAATTCATTTTGTGTAACACTATATCTCAAATGCCTAATATTGTGTCTGGCATATAGTAGACATTCGGTAAATAGTTGTTTAATGTGTGTAGCCCAACTTCATAGTTTTATGAGTAGTTGGAATTATAGGTAACACAGTCTTACCTTAAAAAAAATGAGAGCAAACGTTGGTTCTAGGTATGTTACGGAGACCTTAATGAGGAATTCACTGAATTATAAGAATTAATTTTCTATGATTATTCTTCCTGTAGCTTATTAGAAAAAGATTGAATGAGCTATTATTAAAATCATAATATGTATCTTTCCTCTAGAGTAAGACTGCAAACTGTCATAGCAGGCTCTTCTCCATTTATTTTGGCTTTAGAAACATCTTTATTTTATTTAAAAGTAAGGTAGGAGATATACTTTCATTTTTCTTATTCTCTGGCGTGAACTTTGTTTTTTAAATTCAGCTTTAGCCAGATGCATTGGTGTGCATCAGTATTCCCAGCTTTTTGGGAGGCTGAGTCGAAAGGATTCCTTGAGCCCAGGAGTTTAAGTCCAACCTGTGCAGCATAGTGAGCTCCCTGTCTCTTTAAAATAAATACAATACATTCAACTTTAAAAGTCATACAGTACTGTTTCTTTTGAATTGAGAAATAGTTCTTAGGCAATGAGGATGCTCCTAGCTATAAAGAAACATATTTTGTTTATCTTGAATAATTTATTAGGACACTGAATAAAAATGCTAAGAAACTAATAATTCCATGAGAATAATTGTGTAGTTATCTGATTTCTGAGTGAAGCATTTTCAACTCGATAATTCTAGAAGAAAATATTTAAATAACCTTGGCAGAACTTTAACATATTCATAACAGATAGATAAAAAACAATTCTCAACTAGCCATAATAATAAATCAGTATCTGTGGTTAAACTACAAAAAACACTAATATTTATTATATGCTTTTTCCTAATGTAGCTTGTATATATGGTCAGTTAGTTTTATAAGAGGAGGTTATTTGACATTAGTTATCTTGCTGAGAAATCCTGATTTCCAGTTGGTGTGATGTTTTACCTTCCTTGATTACAGTCTTATTCTACCAGAAATGAAAAGATAATCAAGAAGTGGCTTATCTATTTCCATTTATCTTGATCATCTATGTAGTAAGTGCAACATTTAGATTATTTGTTGTATCTTTTTATTTTATCATCATTTGTTCTAAAGATAGTGTGTCCAGATTTGTTATGATCAAAAATATAATGAGGCAGGTAATTATTGTCTTCATCCATAAAATTACTTGCTAAAGCCAGTCTTTCTGCTTAATACAGGTTCTTTATTGATTTTTAGCTACCTGAAACTGAGTCTAAAACCATTTCTCTCTACTTCCTCTTCTCTTTTTCATTTAAACATATGTAAATTTTGCAGTTAAAAATCATAAACCTATTTACATTTAATGTTAATCTCTTCTTTCTTTTATTGTTATTGCTATTTTCCATCTCTAGTCCTTTTCAAAACAGTGGAATGGATAGTATAGATGAGCTGAGATTGCGTTTTAAAAGGTTGGCAGTGGCATCTTCGTGCTAAATTCTAGTGTCCTTTCTTGCTCTCTGAAACCATCTCCCTTGATTTTTGTAGCATTGCACTTTTCTCCACTGCTCTCTGATCCTTGCTTTTTTTGTTGTTGTTTTTTTATTTTATTTTTATTTTTTGGCTGTCTTTGCTGGTTTCTTTTCATGCCTCAGTATTTTCTAAAACTAAGGCCTTAATCCTCTGTTTCGGTGTGTTTTAGGGTTGCAGCTTCCTCTAAAGAGGGCTGCAAGTGACATAAAGGAATGAATGGTCCAGGTAGGTACACAATTCATAAGAGAACAGATCTCTGTCCAACGGGGACAACACCACTGTTTGAGTTCAACTTACTATCATGTGGGGAAAACAATGTTTAATGTAATCAGATCTTCTAGTGAGCCAAGATAAGTGTGGGAAGTCCAGATTTTTATGTGAAATATCTCAGATTTCGAATATCAGCAGCTAGTGGAAGTTTGGGAATACCTACACAAGAGGGGGTTTGGAGCAGTATTCTGGTTGGAACAGGGTTTATGTAGCTCGTACATTGCACAGCCTTTGGGTTTGTTGTCTACATTGTAATATGCACCACTTGCACTGCTATTAAGAGTCTAGGGATTGCCCTAAAGCTGGATTTTCATAGCAAGTGCACATTTGTAATTTGTATATATATTGTTGGGGAGTGCCCTGAAGGGAGAGGTTGATGGAGGGATTGGAGCAAATGCCTCCCAAGCCACCCTTTCCTGCCACAATGGTTAGAAACTAATTATTTTTTAAACATTGAAGTCTAAATAAACATAACTATAGGTCTCTAATATGTGGCCTCTGCTCTGAATCTTGGAGAGCTTATGTATTCTCATAGCTTCAAACATTTCTAAATAGAAGATAGAGAACTAAGTTCTGGTTCCCTTTCAATAAATTTTTAGCTGGTGACTTGGACAAAATCACAATTCTTTGATCCTTAGTAGGCTGATACGTGAATTGGAGACAGTTCTGTTTCCAATTCAGCTCAGGGAGCTTTCTAGTTCTAAAACTCATGATTTTATTATTTTAAATATCTATTTCTTAACTGGCCTCACACTAGCTTGCATATTACATTTCCAGTCACAAAAAAAATTTCACTCTTTTAGCGTTTCTTCGCTTAATTCATCTTTCTTCCCAAAGTAGTTGATTTCTTAGTTTCTTTGTCTTTAATCATTTTCCTGATAATTCAGACTTGTGAAAAATTGTTGACACATGTCCATTCATCCTCCTGGCCCTTTTATTTCTCCTTATCAATATAGCTCATATCTTTGTAATTTCCTCCATTCCAGGAGTTCTTGAGGCTTGGGCTCTCCATGACTACTTTAGGTTTCTTTGTCTCCCAGTCTGTGATGTCCCTTCCAGCCATATGTAGTCTATTTTAAACAAAACTCTGACCACTCTACTTCTATTTTCAAAAGCCCCAGTGGTTCTTATTTCCTGCCTCCAAAGTATGTTTCTTTTTCAGATTTTCAGAGACTATATAATATTTCCCTTACCCTATCCAACCATATTTCCCACTATGAAATAGTTATTACTACAAGTTAGGAAGGTATCTTATTACCAGTTATGCCTTTTGACTTTATTTATTGCAATTTCCCCACCACTAAAATAGCTTCATTTTTTTATTCGTTTGGCAAAAACACCACACATTCTTAAGAGCTGAGTTCCATACTTTCCAGTAATCTTCTCTGGTGACCTGAGCACACACCAACTTCTCCTTTCTTTGAATTTCTGTTACATCTAATGAGTGCTGAACAGCTTATCATCTGAAATCCTAGATGCTTCTAGAGCTGGAAAGTAGTAGAGATCAGCTAATCATCTGTGCATTTTGTAAATGATAGAACATTTGTGATTTGCCCTTGATCATATTAGTTAACAGCAGAACCTAAATTAGATCTGTCAGTTAATTTCCCATATACAACTTGCCTGAGGTAGCATGAAAACAGCCTTAGAAAATACTTGAACTAATGAGTGTGGTTGTATTTTAATATAATGTTATCAAAAACAGACTGCAGTCCTGCTTTGGTGTGTGGGCTATAGACTGCTGATCCCTGTTCTAGAGTAGTGACTAACAACTGTCTCTACTAATTTTTCTCCTTTGTGTTGGTTTTAAAACAATGAAACACATAAACCAGTGGTTCCCAGTCCCCAGGACACACACCTGTGGAACCTGGTGGCACAGCAGGAGGTGAGTAGCAGGTGAGCCAGTGAAGCTTCATGTGTATTTCTAGCTGTCCCCCATTGCTGGCATTACTGCCTGAGCTCTGCCTCCTGTCACATCAGCAATGACATTGGATTCTCATAGGACCACAAACCTTACTGTAAACTGTGCCTGTGAGGGATCTAGGTTGCTTGCTCCTTAGAAGAATCTAATGCCTGATGATCTGTCACTCTCTCCCATCACCCCCAGCTGGGGACCATCTAGTTGCAGGAAAACGAACTCAGGGCTCCCACTGATTTTACATTGTGGTGAGTTGTATAATTATTTCATGTATTACAATGTAATAATAATAGAAATAAAGTACACAGTAAATGTAATGAGCTTGAATCATCCGGAAACCACTCCCCTCAACCCCGGTCTGTGGAAAAATTGTCTTCCACTAAACCAGTCCCTGGTGCCAAAAAGGTTGGGGACTGCTGAAATAACAAAAATCCTCACTACTGCTTTTATTTAGAAGCATCGTCAGGCAAGGAAGGAAGTACAATTTATTTTTATTGTCAGATACAAATTTTCCATGTTTATTTCAGCTTTAGAAGTCATACGATAATGTTTGAATTGAGAAACATTGCTCTTAGGTAATAAGAATGCATTTAAATATAATCTATAAAATAGACACATATTATGCTTGAGTGAGGGGTGCATTTTTAGTGACAAGTATAACACTTGAAATCTGAAGAATTACTGTTTTTCTGTGCTCTGTACTTGGAATGAAACAAAGGTTTACAGCAAATTATTACAAGAGGTAGAAATTGAACTAGGGAACAATTTGTTTCATCTACTTAAGTCTGTTGAAGTATAATAATTAACTCCTGACCATTCTTGGCCTTTAAAGTTGTCAGGGCTCTCCTCATAGGAATTATACTGTTAACCCTGCTCTCCTAGGCAAATTCCAACCAATGTCATTATATTCTTAGTCTTACCTGAATTCTCCCCATAGAGTGTAATTATCTGAGCTGGATTCTTCCCAGGGCACTGGGCTTTAGCGCAGCTACTGCTCTCCCTATCTTTAGTCCTTGACTGTTGGATAATTTCATTTCTGCTCTTGAACAGTTAGCTACTATCCTGCATGAAGAATTGGCATTTTATGTTGAGTAGTGTACATTTGATTTCACTGTTTACCTTGTATAAGATTAAAACTAACCTTGGCAGGCCACTTTTGACCTTGGGCGGGTCAAAGATGGAAGTGTGGTGAAATTATAGCAGAAGGGGTAAATATTTTCAAATAAAGATCATGGAATCAAAAACATAGAGACCTTTTAAGTTTTCATGTCAAAAACCACTGTTTTATTCCACATTATTAAAATTAGCAGTTAAGTTTTTTTCGTCTCCAGGCTTTATACTCTTAAAAATTACTGGATTATATCTGTGAATATTTGTTGTGTTAGAATTTAGAACAGATCTACTATACTTTTTAAATTAATCTGTTTAAAATATTACTAAACTCATGTTAATGTAAATATATTATGAAAAATATATTTTGAAAAATCTTGAAAATAGTGGCCTTGTTTTACAGTTTTGCCAATCTCTTTAATGTCGGACTTAATAGACCACAGCTGTTTCTGGAATGTCTTGTGATATATTGTTTTACTTGAAGTATGTGAAGAATATCCTCACACATAGTATGTAATTGGAAAAAAATGTTTTAATAGCTTTTTCAGATAATTGTGGATATTCTTCTTTGATAATACACTAAAAGTTAACAAGTGGTAATTTCTGTAGGTTAATTGCTATGCGGAATCTGAAATCATATCTGTGTGCTTTTCATTGTTTTCATTCTTTGTTACATTGAAATCCACCAGTCTGCCTTAATACCGGGTATGCGTACATTTATTCACTTATTCATTGGAGTGTGTGTGTATGTGTGTGTGTGTGTATTTAACTTCTGTTTTTTTCCTTGCACTTTGAGTGAATCTTACCCATGCACGATTTTGTAATATCAAGTATTGGTCATTTGGAAATTATTGGCTCTCTGAATTATGCAGACTTTCCAAATGTTGATACATTTCATTATATGGTATCAAAAAATATCATTTTTAAGTAACACCACTGATCTTACAAAAATCTTCAAGTCTTTATTGGTGGCAGATACAAGTTTTCCAAAATTCTGGTTTTTGTTTGAAAGGTCAAATTTTATCATTGGTGACAAGTACTGTCATTTTTTTCCCATGGGAAAGGCTTGTTCAGTCATTATTTTCAGAAAGTATCAGCCGAATAAGCTTGGTTTGTCAATCATTGTTTCAGTTAAAAATGGCATTCCAAAACAGCTAATTCAGCTTTCAGCTTTAACAGGTGTACAAATGCTTTCCTTCGAGACAGCCATCATATTTAGGTATGCAGTAGAAATACTTTATGCATGCTCAAAGGATAGTATTTAATACAATTAATAATTTTTGCTGCTTTATCAAGAATAAGTGAAGCTGAATTTTTATTTCTTTTTTAACTGCAGTTAGTACAGTTTAGAGACATTGCGGTGATTCGAAATAAGACCCCAGGAGTTTTACCTGCTATTTGCATCAACAGTATAAATGTCCGCTCAGTGAAAATGGTGAATGAGGTCTTAGTTTTATTATGAAAATAGTTTTGACTTCGTTGACTCCCTGAAATGGTCTCTGGGATGCTCAGAGGGAGGTCCGTGTGCCACACTTGAAAATTATAGTTACAAGCCTTGCAGAGGACAGTGTTTAATGTTCCCCTTTTCTTACAGTTATTAAAATGTAATAGCCATTCTTTTTATTTTTTACAGACAGGGTCTGACTCTGTCACCCAGGCTGGCGTATAGTGGTATAATCACAGCTTACTGCAGCCTGGAGCTCCTGGGCTCAAGCTCTCCTCTTGCCTTAGCTTCCCAAAATGCTGAGATTACGGGCGTGAGCCACAGTGCCCAGACCATAACAGTTCTTTTGTTTTATTTCATTTACTTTGGTATTCTCTGAGACTATTATTCTGAAACTTTGCTCATTTTTCTAGGTCTTTATCCTCAGTTTTATTATTTTGTTCAAGGGCTGACATGACTATATTCATAATGTCCTTAGATAAGCCTTTAGAAGTTAAGTGGTAGATAAAAAAGGAAGAGACTGAAAAAGTGTTTAAGAAAACATGTACTAGAAACCTACGTGGCCACTGAAATATTTAAAAGAAACTAATTGAAGTTAACTTTTCATTTTTTAACAGTGATTGAAAATCAACTGCTTTGTCTGCCCAAATCATTCTAAATCTATTCTGTTATTTGAGGAAGTCATTTGACTGTCTATCTCTCAGTTCTCTGAATAGTGGACATTGCTATAAATTTGGTATGTATGTCCAGAAATTGAAGTAGGCCTCTGTGGAAAGAAATACAATTCTTTACTTAAACTCTCTAACAATAGTTTATTTGTGGCTTGGATGTAAAGACAAATATTAGCCAATCCAGTCTATATCCTCTTCCCCATGCGTTCATTGTGTTTATAAAAATGGTATATGTCTAAGTATCAAACCAATTGTATTTATCAAAGACAAAAATATTCTGGTTCAAATTATAGATAACAATAAGATTCCAATCAAAACAAAGAGGTAAATAAATATCTGGTCACGACCATTTTGTTTATACTGCAAATGTCGATATTGCTTAGTGGCACTGATTTATGATTTGTGGTCACACATGTACCCACTGTCTCTACTTCCCTGCTCCTGGTTGGCTTTCTTATAGTACCATTCTTCCATGTGGAATGGCAAGTAAATGAACCAGTTGATACCTGCAGAGCAAGAACCACCATTCTACTATTGACACTGATTTTAGAACCTTGCTCAGCTGATGGGTACATGATATGGAGAAGTTTTATTTGACTGTCTTTCAAACAATCCAGACAGACCTGTTAACTTATTTTTAGATTTTCTTTAAACCAGATGCTATCATTAAACATTAATTCAGCAAGAGATTAAGCAAATCTCAACTGATGATTTATGGAAAATTGACACATTTTCTCAGTATGTTCATAGGAATTCTCTTGTTTAATAATTTAAAGATATTATAGACTTTATAATACAAAAAAGCAACAGACAAGCTGATATTTTTGGTACCATATTATTTATAATTCAAAGAAATGTAAAGAGTATGCTCCTTGGCGATGTTTTGGATGGAAATGGTACCTACATTTGATGACTTTCTGCCTCCCTTTCCATTTTGTCTTTCTATATGTCTTTTTTTAAAAAAAAAATACTGTTGCAGTTTCATAGCTGTGAATGTCTTCTCTTTCTGAGGGTATTAATAAATTTTCCTCCCTCTGTATAGTCTTTCTTCAAGTTGCTTTTTTCTGACTCTTTGAGGTCTAGTAATCTTTGGTTGGTTGAGTGTATTTAATTATGGAACAGGTTACTTGAATCTCCTAAGGCATTGTTACTTATTTATATACTTTCCAACTTCCAAAGTTTATTGCTTTTACCTCTTCTCCCTGTACCTCCATAATGATGTATTTATGCCATTTTAGAAATTTTGCTGTATCATTTAAATAGGACTTTGGAAGGTAGCACACGTCAGTGTGTGTTTTGTTCTCATCTTTACTTGAAATAACTTGCTTATTTATTTTTTATTTTTATTTTTATTTTATTTTTTTTTTGAGACGGAGTCTTACTCTCTCGCCCAGGCTGGAGTGCAGTGGCCGGATCTCAGCTCACTGCAAGCTCTGCCTCCTGGGTTTACGCCATTCTCCTGCCTCAGCCTCCCAAATAGTTGGGACTACAGGCGCCCGCCACCTCGCCCAGCTAGTTTTTTCTGTATTTTTTAATAGAGATGGGGTTTCACCATGTTAGCCAGGATGGTCTCGATCTCCTGACTTTGTAATCCGCCCGTCTTGGCCTCCCAAAGTGCTGGGATTACAGGCTTGAGCCACCGCGCCCGGCCAAGAACCAATAAGACATATATACAAAAGATAATGTATTGGGGAGAATTGGTTCATGCTATTACGTAGTGAAGCCCCGCCATAGGCCATCTGCAAGCTGGAGAATGATAGAAGCCGGTAGCATGGCTGTCTAGGTCCAGAAGCCTCAAAACTGGGTAAGCTGGCAGTGCAGCTCTCTCAGTCTGAGGCTGAAGACGTGAAAGCCCCCAAGAGGCTGCTGGTGCAAGTCCCACAGTCTGAAGGCTGAAGGACCTGGAGTCTGATGTCCAAGCACAAGTGGAGGAAAAGATGTACTGTTCCAGAAGAGAGAGAGAAGAAGTAAAAAGAAGAGCAAGCAAACTGAATATCCTCCTTCTGTCTGCTTTCTGTGCACACAGCCAGTTGGCATGGGCAACTGTTCTAGTTCCTGGCCACTTTGTTCTAGACCCTGCCTAGTTTGCGGGCCGGTCTTCCTCTCTCAGTCCACTGACTCACAGGGGTGCCTTGTCTCGAACTGCAGGCCTCAACTGGAGTTGTCATCTTCTCTGGAAACATCCTCACAGACACAGCTGGAAACAATACTTCAGCAGCCATCTAACATCCCTCAATCCAGTGAAGTTTACACCTAATATTAACCACAGCACTGAGGGTAGTGAACATAGTTCACATAACATAGTTATAATAGCTTAGCTGCTAGATATTTCAAATACCTCATTCATTCATTGGCAACTACATCATCAGCTGGGGCTGGGGCTATAATGGTGAAGAAAGGTATCTTTCTTCAGTTATTTATTGCAGCCTAATAAGTTACTCCAAAGTGTATTGACCTAAACGTTTATTATCTCATAGTTTTGTTGGGTAGGAATTCAAGCATAGGCTGTTCTGGCTTGGGGTCTCATGAGGTTGTTATCAAGATGTCTCCTGATGTCTTTCACATGGTATACTGTATGTCAGAGCATCATGTGCATCTTGAATATATATATAATTTTCGTCAATATTACCTCAAAGCTGGGGGAAAAGGATGTCTGCTCAATAGAGTCTTTAGTCATTTGAAGGCTTGACTGGGGCTGGAGGAACTATTTTCAAGTTAGCTCAGTCACGTGCCTACCAAGTTGATGCTGGTTGTTGGCAGGAGGTCTCGTTTCTTCCCTGTATAGATCTCTCCACAGGTTACTGGGCTGCCCTCGTGACATGGTGGTTGGCTTCCACCAGAGCAAACAGTCTGGAGGAAGGTGGAGGAAGATGGAGAGGAAGAGAAAAGGAAAGGAGGAGGGGGAGTCACAAAAGCTATCTAAAAAGAATACTCTCAAAAGTCACATAGCATCATTTCTGTCACATTCTTTTTATCAGAAAGAAATCACTAAGGCCCATGTTCAACAGACTGAGATTAGACTCTGCTTTTTGAAGGGAGAGATACCAAAGAATTCATGGATATATTTAAAAATTACCACAATATAACACCTTTCCTTTCCAGATACTAAGTTTCACAGGTAACTTGAGACTACAGTTACATTGGTAACTTTATTATTGTCTAACACTGAATTAGAGTTACCAATTAAGTACCAAAATGCAATGAGAAAGTGATATAAAAGCAATATGTACAAAAGGCGTGACTTTTTTTTTTTTTTTTTTTTTTTTTTTTTTACAAGAATGCTGCTAATTTAGGGTATTTTTGAGTTGGATGTCTTACCGTCTTTTCAAATTCAGAAGATTTATAATCAGACTTACTAAACACATCCCCAAACCCTCTAATTTCTTGTTTGTTATTGTTACATGTTTAGACTGAAGTAGAGAGGGAAAAGATATTACCAGGTTTACTGCAGTGTGGAAAAGCTATTGGAGAAGAATGGGGAATGAAAAGGAAAGAGACGATATTCTTTGGACAAGGCGGAAGGAAGAAGTTGAAGGATTCAAGTTAAAGGATAACCTTGAGCCGGGCATTGTGGCTTATACCTGTAATGTCAAGGACTTAGGAGATTGAGGCAGGAGGATCATTTGAGCCCTGGAGTTCAAGACCAGCCTGGGCAATATAAAAAGGCACCCCTGTCTCTATAAAAGTACATGCATACGTGCATACTCATACACATAAAAGATAACATCAGTTGATGCATGAGTGTGAAAGCAGAGCTGTGTGAAACATCAGTAGGGATAAGATAATAAGGATGTCATTATTCCTAGACTGTGTAGCCTGATTCTTAATAGGAGAGAGTGTAGCTCTCTACTCTTAAGTGGTTAATAAGATATGAAGAACCATTAGTGTAATCAGAGAGATTTGGGTTGCCAGTGGCTCCTTGTACAACCTTGGTCAGTTGCTTACATTCTCATGAATTGAACTAAATCATTTCCAGTGCTAACATGTTATGCCTTTGGAAAGGAACTTAGATATAGTTGAAACAATTTGAATTTATCTAGTTTTTAGTTTTTATTTATTTTAAATTTTTTTTTAATCGTGGGTACATAGTAGGTGTATATATTTATGGGCTACAGGAGATATTTTGACACAGGCATACACCGTGTAGTAATCACATTAGGGTAAATGTGGTATCCATCCCTTCAAGCATTTATCCTTTGTGTTACAAACAGTCCAGTTATACTCCTTGATATGGTTTGGATCTGTGTCTCCACCAAATCTCATGTTGAATTGTAATCCCGAGTGTTGGAGCTGGGGCCTGGTGGGAGGCGATTGGATCATGGGGAGTGGTTTCTCATGAATGGTTTAGTACCATGATAGTGAGTACTATCTCGTGAATGGTTTAGTCCTCATGATAGTGAGTGGGTTCTTGCCAGATCTGGTTGTTTAAAAGTATGTAGCATCTCCCTCCTGTCTTGCTTCTACCATGTGAGATGCCCCTTTGCCTTCTGCCATGATTGGAAGCTTCCTGAGGCCTCCCCAAAAGAAGAAGCTGCTATGCTTCCTGTACAGCCTGCAGAACCATGAGCTAATTAAACCTCTTTTCTTTAGAAATTACCCAGCCTTGGGTATTTCTTTATAGCAATGTGAGAATGGACTAATACATGAGATATTTTGATACAGGTATACAATGCATAATAATCATATCAAAGTAAATATTCATTCCCACAAGCATTTAGATTTGTGTTTCAAACCTCCCAGTTATACTCCTTTAGTTATTTTTACATGTGCAATTAAATTATTATTGACTATAACCCACCTTGATTGCTATCAAATACTAGATTTTTTTTTTAAAATCCATTAACCATCCCCACATTTCCCCATTTGTCCTCTACCTTTCCCAGCCTCTGGTAAAATTCAGAGAGAATCCTTCTGCATTCTCTCTCCCTGAGTTGATTTGTTTTGTTGATCTTTTGTATTGTTTCTTTTGTTTTGATTTCATTTATTTCTGCTCTGATCTTTATAATTTCTTCTAACTTTGGGCTTGGTTTGCTCTTGCTTTCATAGTTAAGATGCATCCTTGGGTTGTTTATTTGAATTTTTTGTTTTTTTCTTTTTTGACGTAGGCAAAAAAGTACTGCTCTTGCTGTATCCCATAGGTTTTGCTGTGTTGTGTTTTCATTATCATTTGTTTCAAGAAAGTTTTCAACTTTGTTCTTAATTTCTTCATTGACCCACTGGTCATTCAGGAATATATTGTTTGATTTCCATGTGTTTATATAGTTTTGAAAATTCTACATTACTGATTTCTAGTTTTACTCCATTGTCATCAGAGAAGATACCTGATAATTATTTCTTTTTTGGTGGGGAATGTTTTGAGAATGGTTTTTTGGCCTTACATATGTTCTATCCTTGAGAATGATTCATGTGCTGAGGAGTACACAGTGTATTCTGCAGCCGTTGGGTGAAACATTCTGTAAATATCTAGTAGATCCATTTGGCCTACAGTGCAGATTAAGTCTGATATTTCTTTGTTGATTTTCTGTCTGGATGATCTGTTATATCATCTTGCTGAATTGACCCTTTTATTGTTATATAGTGACCTTTGTTTTTTCTTACAGTTTTTTTCTTGAAATCTATTTTGTCTGATTATAGCTACTCCTGCTGTTTTTTGGTTTCCATTTGCATGGAATATTTTTTTCCATCCTTTTATTTTCAGTCTCTGTGTGTCTTTGTAGGTAAAGTATGTTTCTTGTAGGCAATGGATCATTGGGTCTTGTTTTTTGTTTTTGTTTTTGTTTTTGTTTTTGACGGAATCTCGCTCTGTTGCCACACTGGAGTGCAGTGGTGCAATCTCATCTTACTGCAACCTCCGCCTCCCGGGTTCAAGTGATTCTCCTGCCTCAGCCTCCTGAATAGCTGGGACTACAGGCACATACCATTATGCCCAGCTAATTTTTATATTTTTAGTAGAGTCGGGGTTTCACCATGTTGGCCAGGATGGTCTCCATCTCTTGACCTTGTGATCCACCCACCTTGGCCTCCCAAAGTGCTGGGATTACAGGTGTGAGCCACTGTGCCCAGCCTGTCTTGTTTTTTTAATCCTTGCATCCACTCTGTGTCTCTTGATTGGAGAGTTTAGTCCACTTACATTCAGTGTTGTTACTGATAAGTAAGGATTTGCTCTTGCCATTTCGTTACTTGTTTTCTGGTTGTTTTGTGGTCTTCTCTTCCATCTTTCCTGCCTTCCTGCCTTCCTTTTAGTGAAGGCGATTTTCTCTGGTGGTATGTTTTAATTTTTTGTGTATCTGTGGTATGTTTTCTGATTTGAGGTTACCATGAGGCTTGTAAATAATGTAACCATTATTTTAAACTGGTGACAGCTTAACGCTGATTGCATAAACAAGCAAAAAGAAAACTAATAACTCTAACTTGGTCTCCCTGCTTTTTAACTCTTAGTTGTTTTTACTTATATCTTATTGTACTGTCTGTGCCTTGAAAAGTTGCTGTAGTTACTCTTTTTTTTTTTTCCTTTTGATACAGGCTGGAGTGCAGTGGCACAATTTGTCACCCAGGCTGGAGTGCAGTGGCACAATTACAGCTCACTGTGGCCCTGATTTCCTGGTTTCAAGTGATCCTCCCACCTCAGCCTCCTGAGTAGCTGGGACCAAAGGTGCACACCACCATGCCTGGCTAATTTTTATATTTTTTTTGTAGGTACGTGATTTCATCGTGTTGTCCAGGCTGGTCTCATACTCCTGGGCTCAAGTGATCCTCTCGCCTCCACTTCCTAAAGTGTTGGGATTACAGGTGTGAGCCACTGTGGCCAGCCGTAGTTATTATTTTTGTTGGGTTCGTGTTTTTATCTTTCTACTAAAGACATGAGTAGTTACACCACAATTAGTGTTATAATATTCTTTGCTTTTCTGTGTACTTATTGTTACCAGTGAGTTTTGTATCTTCAGATCATTTCTTCTTGCTCGTTAATACCCTTTTCTTTCCGATTGAAGAATTCCTTTAGCATTTGTTGTAGGACAGGTCTGGTGTTGATGAAATCCCTCATCTTTTGTTCAGGAAAGTCTTTATTTCTTCTTCATGTTTGAAGGATATTTTAACCAGATATGCTTTTTTGGGTAGAAATTTTTTTCCTTCAGCACTTTAAATATGTCATGCCACTCTATGCTGGTCTGTGAAACTTCCACTGAAAAGTCTTCTGCCAGATGTAGTGGAGCTCCATTTTATGTGACTTGTTTGTTTTCTCTCACTCCTTTTAGGATCCTTTCTTTATTTTTGACCTTTGGGAGTTTGATTATTACAAGCCTTGAGCTGGTCTTCTTTGGGTTAAATCTGCTTGGTGTTCTATAAACTTCTTGTACTTGAATATTGATAGTCTTTTTCTCTAGGCTTGGGAAGTTCTTTGTTATTAGCCCTTTGAATAAGCTTTTTACCTCTACCTCTCTCTCTTTATGGACAGTAATTCTTAGGTTTGCCCTTTTAAGGCTGTTTTCTCGATCTTGTGTTAGAAAATTTTGGTGCAGCTGAGCTGGCATCAAAACCACAAGACAAAGTTCTTCCCACTCGTCCCCTCCCCAGGCAGAGGAGTTTGTCCCCATTCCATTACCACCACAGGCCCATGGGGAGTACCGCTAGGTTACCTTTGATGTTCATGCCGATTTTCTAGGTGTGCTTCTTTTTTTCTTTTTTTCTTTTTTTTTTTTGTCATTTGTCTCCTCTAAGTGAAAATTTTCAAATAGCCTGTCTTCAAGTTCACTAAATCTTGCTTTTGCTTGGTGAATTCTATTATGAGACTGATACATTCTTCAATATGTCAGTTGTATTTTTCAACTACAGAATTTCTGCAGGATGCTTTTTAATTATTTCAGTCTCTTTGATGTATCTGGTAGGATTCTGAATTCCTTCTGTATTATCTTGAGTTTATTCAAAACAGCACTTTTAAATTCTTTTGTATGAATCGTTATGTAACTCTGCCTCTCCAAGATTGGTCTCTGGTGCCTTATTTAGTTCATTTAGTAAGGTCATGTTTTTCTGGATGGTCTTAGTGCTTGTGGATGCTCATTGGTCTCTGGGCATTGAAGAATTAAGTATCTATTGTAGTCTTTGCAGTCTTTGGTTGTTTGTAACCGTCATTTATGGGAAGGCTTTCCAGGTATTTGTTGGAACTTGAGTGTTGTAATCTAAGTTTATAGTCCCTGCATCTGTATTTCCATTAGAGGGTACCACCTAAGCTCAGTAATGCTGTGGTTCTTGCAGACGTGTAGAGGTACCATCTTGGTGGTCTTTGTTAAGATCTGAAGGAATTCTCTGGATTTCCTGGCAGAGACTTGTTCTCTTCCTTTACTTTCTCTCAAACAAATGGAGCACATT
This sequence comes from Piliocolobus tephrosceles, assembly GCF_002776525.5. NCBI lineage: Eukaryota > Metazoa > Chordata > Mammalia > Primates > Cercopithecidae > Piliocolobus > Piliocolobus tephrosceles. Next base: position 144,566,838 of record NC_045435.1, on the reverse strand, counting down.
TTCTCTGTGCTGAGCTACCCTGGGGCTGGTGGAGAGGTGACACAAGCATTCTTGTGGCTGCCACCACTGGAAATGCACTGGCTCTTATCCTGGGTCCCCTTTAACTACTGACTGGCTACTGCTTGTGTTTGCTTAAGGTCCTAGAGCTTTACCGTCAGCAGTTGGCAAAACCAGCCAGGCTTCTGGGTGATGCCTTCCCTTAGGTCCTGTTTGGGTCTCTGGATATCTCTGGATGCCATCCTGGAGCCAAGGCCTGGAGGTAGAAACCTTAAAAATTTACCTGGTTCTCTGTGCTATTGCACCTGAGCTGCCACCAAACCTACAAGGCAAACCACAAAACAAAGTCCTTCCCACTCTTCCCTCCCCTTACCCCAGGCAGAGGAGTCTCTCCCTGGTCCATTGTCACTAGAGGCCCACAGGGAGTACTGCTGGGCTACCTCCAGTGTTCACCTATGGCCAAGGGCTCTTCACTCAGCTTGTGGTGAATGCTGCCACACCTGAGATTCCCCCTGTAGGGCAGTGGTCTCCCCTCTGTCCCAGGAAAGGTCCAGAAATGCTGCCCAAGAGCCAAGGCCTAGAATTGGGTACTTCAGGAGCCCACTTTATGCTCTTCTGTATCGTGGACAGGCACAAGACAAAGTACCCTTACTCTTTCTTCTACTTTGCTCAAGCAGAAGGAGTCTCTCCCATAGCCACCACAGCTGGGAATGTGCTGGGTCATACTTAATGCCAGCACGTCTCAGAGTCTCACTCAAGGCCCATGGCATGTACTACCTTGGCTACTTCTGCTGATCGTTTAGGGCCTAAGCACTCTTTAAGTCAGCAGGTGATGAATCCTGTCAGGGCTGGGTCCTTCTCTTCAAGGCAGTGGATTCACTTCTGGCCCAGGGTTTGTCTACAAATGTCATCCAGGGAACTAGGACCTGGAATGGGGACCTCAGGACTCTCTCTGGTGCCCTATCCTCCTGTGCCTGAACTGGTATCCAAGGTATAAGTCAGAGTCCTCTTTACTGTTTCCTTTCCTCTCCTCAAGAAGAGGGAAAGGGCCACTTTTGTTGCTGTGAGCTACGTTGCCTGGAGTTGGGTAAGCATAGTGCATACACTCACTTAACCTCCACGGCTGGTGTGTCACTAAGTCATGTGCCCCCCCCAAGTCTGCTGGCTCTGAGCCCAGCATGGTACTAGGACTTGCCTAGGAATTGTTGTCATTGTGGTCTAGACACCCTTTCAAGTTAATTTAGAACCCCCAGTCACGTTAGCCTGTGGGGGTGGAGCTTGTGAAAGTTCCAGGCTGCTGGTATGGGCAATTCCCCTGTGGCTAGTGCTGGTCTCAGTGCCCGCTTCATGGGCATCACCAGAGTTCTGCCCAGCTTTGCTTTTTTCTGTGACAGGGCATCAGTGAGTTCCAATGCAAAGCCTGCAGTTGGTGTGCTTTCTGTCCCCCAAGTGCACAGATTCTCTCTCCGAACCATGCAGTTTCTGCTGGTGGATGGGTAGGTGTATTAGTCTGTTTTCACACTGCTGATAACATACCCGAGACCGGGTGATTTATACAGGAAAAAGGGTTAATGATTTATACAGGAAAAAGACTTACAGTTCCACATGGCTGGGAAGCCTCACAATCAACGGTGGAAGGCAAGGAGGAGTAAGTCACATCTTAACATGGATGGCAGCAGGCAGAGAGAGCTCATGCAGGGAAACTCCTCATTGTAAAACCATCAGATCTCATGAGACTTATTCACTATCATGAGAAAACACGAGAAAGACCTGCCCCCATGACTCAAGTACCTCCTACTGGGTCCCTCCCACGACATGTGGGAATTCAAGATGAGATTTGGGTGGGGACACAGCCAAACCGTGTCAGGAGGGGTGATGTCTGCAATTGAAGACCTTCTTTCCTACCCTTTTCAGTGCCTCTTTCAGCGATACCAAGTTAAAACCAGGTACCATGATCACTCACCTGATTTTTAGTTCTTACAAAGGTGCTTTTTTATGTAGATAGTTGTTAAATTTGGTGTTCTGTAGGGAGGACAGTCAGTGTGGAGGCTTCTATTTGGCCATCTTGTTCTGACTCCCTCTTATCTAGGTTTTAAAAAACAAGTTTCCTCTCTACTTTTTGATTCTAATAGATAATTCCAAGCTTCTCTAGTGTGTTTAATGGTTTTTTTTAAAAGTATTTATTTATTTATGAGAGGGTTTTTAAAAATTTTTATTTATTAATGAATGAATGACAGGGTCTTGCTCTGTCACCCAGGCTGTAGTGCAGTGGTGTGATTACAACTTACTGCAGCCTCAGCCTCCCAGACTCAAGTGATTCTTCCACCTCAGCCTCCTGAGTAGCTGGGACTACCAGCAACACAGCTAACCATTCATTAAATGGGAGCCAGTAGCAAATCAGATTATACAATAAGCACTAAAGTTGCTGTTTAATCAATTTATATTTTAAGAAATATATTCATCAATAGGTTATAACTTGAAAGTGTTTATTAGAGAAACAATGTGTTAGTCCATTTTCACGCTACTGATAAAGACATACCCAAGACTGGGTAATTTATAAAGAAAAAGAGGTTTAATGAACTCAACAGTTCCATGTGGCTGGGGAAACCTCACAATCATGGCAGAAGGCAAAAGGCACGTCTTACATGGTGGCAGGCAAGAGAAAAAATGAGAGCCAAGTGAAAGGAGAAACCCTTTATAAAAACATCAGATCTGGTGAGACTTATTCACTATCATGAGAACAGCATGGGGGAAACTGCCCCCAAGATTCAGGTACCTCCCACCAGGTCCCTTCCACAACACGTGGGAATTATGGGAGTTAGTATTCAAGATGAAATTTGGGTGGGGACACAGCCAAGCCATATCAAACACTTCCCAACATTTACAGGCAAGAAAGAGTTAAAATTGGAAATGTATCTGTGTAAATAACAATCTGCCTATACATTGTCTTATAAATTAATTTCTCTTTACGTAGTTTTGAGTATTATTTTAAGATTATATCTTTTCCGCTGTTGCTGTTGTCAAAAAATGTTTTCATGAGAAAGGAGAATGTGTTTAAGAAGCCAGTGTACATTAAATTGAGAGAAATTGAGAGTCTTTTACTTTTACTTTATAGGCAGTAAAGTATTTACAAACCATGACTGCTTATTTAAAACCGGAAGCCAAATTTGTATTGTAATTAATCCAAATTGATCATGTTAAGTGAAATTGGTTGAAATCTGGTTTTATAAACTTTTTGATTTTATAAAATAGAAAGGAATTGTGTTTATTTATTTATTAATTTATTCATTACTCTCTTGCTGATGATCTTTTTGGTCTGAAATGGCCTGGCTGTTCTTCTAAAACTTAACATTCTTAGTGAGAACAGTTATAGATGAACAAAATCTCCTTTAATGTTTTAACTTCTACCTCTGTGAAAATGTTGTATGTGTTAGCTTCAGTAATACACTATGTTTTGTTTTCATTTTATAGTTTATATAGTGTTGATGGTGTGCCAGACACTATGCTGATTTCTTTTATTTGTAGTAATAAATTTAATTCTTACAACAATCCTGTGATCAAAAGCTATCCTTCTTGACTAGGCGTGGTGGCTCACGCCTGTAATCATAGCATTTTGGTAGGCAGAGGCTGGTGGATCATTCGATGTCAGGAGTTTGAGACCAGCCTGACCAGCACTGTGAAACCCCGCTACTAAAAATACAAAAAATACTACTAAAAATACAAAAAAATTAGCTGGATATAGTGATGCGGGCCTGTAGTCCCAGCTACTTGGGAGACTGAGTCAGGAGACTTCCTTGAACCCGTGAGGCAGAGGTTTCAGTGATTGGAGATCGCATCACTGCAGTCCAGTCTGGGCAACAGAGCAAGAGTCTATGTCAAAAAAACAAAACAAAAAAAACTCCAAAAAAAAACCAACTATCCTCTTGTTTACAGATTGTTCTTCTCTGGCATCGTTGATAACTGGGTCATGGAACATAGCTGAGATCCCTAAGATTTGGCTAGCATTGGTAGTTTTTGCCCAGTGGTGGGCTCAGAGAGTAGTTTTCTTTCAAGAAGGAGACTTGTTACACACCCACTGCAGCCACAGTATGTGAAAGTCTTCTTCCCAGGGGAAAGCCAGGCTTTACTTGAGTGATTACAGTGCCCAGTGTAAAGGTACCTGTGTAGAAAGCTGGGGGTTGTCATAGCCATCTTTCTCCCCTTGGTTTCTCACATTCAGTCGCAAGTACTACTGTTCTTTCAACAGTGTTTCACTTTATTAGTCCCTTCTTCCCTGTGTCCATTGAAGGAGTTCAAGTTGTTATCTCCAACTGGATGTGCTTAAGCAGTAGCCCCTGCTCTTCATTCCTCTTATGTATTACTCCACTCTAATTCTTTGCAAGTTGTAGACTTGAATAGCCTTTTTCTTTCTTAGTAATGACTATTAAGATATAATTCACATGCCATACAATTCATTCAAATTGAACAATTCAGTTGGTATATGCACAGAGATGTGCAACCCTCATTCTAGAAAGAAATCCTGTATTTTTTAATAGCAGTCATTCCCATTCCTCTGTACTTCCAGCCCTAGGCATCTACTAATCTACTTTGCCTCTATAGATTTGTCTGTTCTGGACATTTCATATAAAAATAGAATCATCTTTTAGTTAACATAATGTCTTAAAGGTTCACTGTACAGAAAGGTTACGTGTTCGGCCTGGGTTCAGCCAAGGGCTTGTAGCACAGAACATCCCTCTGGTTGTTCCTCAGAAGGTGCGGACTTGGACATGTGTATAGTCTGGACTACTAGGAATTACTGTGGCTTTAGCTGGACTCTTTGATTAATCCACTCCTGCATCCCCCATCTCTCGTTAAGCTTTTGACTAGTCTGTGTCTATTGGTATCATACACAGCTGTTAGTCTCCACTAATTCCTAACAGTATTAGTTTCTTAGAGCTGCTGTAACAAATCACCATGATCTGGGTGGCTTAAAACAGCAGAAATTAGTGCCTCACAGTTCTGAGAACTGAAAGTCTAAAATCAAGTTGTCTGCAGGGCCATTCTCCTTCTGAAACTTTTAGGGAAGAATCTTACCTAACTGGTCTGGTGTTTGCCAGCAACCACTGGCCATTCCTTAGCTTGTATCTGCATCACTTCAATCTCTGCCTTTGTATTTACGCAGTGTTTCTTCTCATGTGTCTGTGTCTTTACGTGGTGTTCACCTCTATATGTGTATGCCCAAATTTTCCTCCTCTTACAGGGATATCAGTCACACTGGATTAGGGTCCACTCTGATTAATTTACAGATTTGGGAGGGGGTTTAGGACTTCAGCTTTTTGGGAGGGGCGGGCACAGTTCAGTCCATAAAGAGCTTGTCCTTCACCAGCTGTGCCACTTGGATCTGCCCTGCAGAGCAGGACCTGTGTGTATGCTTGTTTGTGGAGACAATAGAAGCAGATGTTGCCATCCAACACACTGGATCTAGTAGGGGGAGTCAGAAGTGGCAAAACAAGCATTGCCTGGCTGCCACTACTACCTACTTGGTACAGGTCTTCTGTAGCATGGAGCTTTGGGAAGCAGTATCTGCTGATGTTCACCAGCTGCTAAATCTGCCAGGAATAGCTCTTCTACTCCAGGGATCTACAGGAGATGAGAGCTGCTACTCAACTGATGAGCCCACTAGAGTAACTCTTCTATAACACAGAGTTGTGGGGAGTGGGGGTAGTCTCTATCTCGAATGCCATGGCTTCCCACTATTATTACTGAATTTCGGATGATTTTGTTGAATGAATGTTTTACAATTTGTTGTAAGCCCTCTGATCAGTCTCCAGAGACTGAATTATTGTCTTTGCTAATTTTTGCTAGTTTAATAAGTGTTGGAGAGGAGAAGAGATTCCTCTAAGCTCTTTATACTCCTATTCTAGAAGTCTAACCCCTTGAATAGTTTTTAAAAGCACCACCTTCCAGTGTAGAGATTGGGATGACATATAATTATTCAGGTAATTTATGCCATAAAAGAATGATTCACATTAGTGTCAATGTTATTTTTCAACATACTCAACTGTTGTAAAGTTTTATAATCCTTTGTCATAAAGATAGAAATTATTTTAAAGTTTAATAGCCTGCTTTTTGTACCTATACACAAAACATAGAAGAAAAAAAGTGGTTAGAGAAGAATGTTAATAACCTTTCATTCAATGAGTGAAATTATTCTTGAAATATTTAGTAAGTTATATAACTGAAGTCTTTCTTTAGCTGGAAGCTGGAATTTTTCATAGTGAACTTAATAGTGCATCTCTTTCATGGGTATTTATTTGATGTAAATGTCACCATCTGGGCTGCAAATTTTCTCTTATTCAGTTAGTTGAAAGGGTCAGTAGGATACCTTTAAAACTGTAAAAAACTCTAAATACATTTAGCGCATGCACTTAATGATTTGTATCTAAGCTGAGTTCAAGATGTCTAAAACTGGAAGCTATGAGAAATTTCTGTTTTTTCCTCCCACTCTAATGTACTGCTTTTCAGACAGAATCCCCACGTGACTTCATTAATGATGAGGAATAATCACCAAGTATTTTAAAAATTATTTCCTGTAAAGCTTTGTAGTCTGTATCTTACTTTATAAGATGGTAACTATCTCTGTATATATTCATTTATTTTAATAATGCTTTTATTATTTTACAGATGGTTTGAACCTTATATTTTGTTTAGTCCATCCTCATCATTTTGATGAAGTAATTGAGTCCAGAGAGTATGTAACTTTGTAAGCTTTACAATCTAAGGTTACATATATAACTCTAAAGGCAAGAACAAAAACTATAACACTCCCGAAAATCCCTGAAGCAGTGTGTAGTATTTTTTCAGAAAGCTTTCATAAATACAATGTATTTTCTCTATAATTTAATATTATCATTATTTTGTGTAGCATTAATTTGTTATCTATAACAAATAATTGATTTTAGCCTTAACTTAGCTGTAGAGTCCTAAAGATTATGTATTTATATTTTTTTCTATTAGACAAGCATTTTCTTGTCTCCTTTCATAACATATGTGGTTCAGTAAAACATAAAATAACTTATCAGTAGTATTAATATAAATATGTAAAATCTTATCTATACATGTCACTTAATTTTTTGAATCCATGAATTAGGAATTATCTAGATTTGTTAGGTTTAAACAAATAATTATTTGCTTTGTTTTGTGCTGTACTGTTGCTAAAGAAGCTGTCTATATGTTATTATATTTGATCCTCACAACCACCTTATGAAGGTAGATTGGACAGCTTTTATTATTTCTGTTTTATTGATGAAGAATCAAGTTTGGTGTTTAAGTAAATTGCCTACATTTTAGGACTTTAATAATTTGCTCCTGTAGTTACCCATTTATTTTTATGTCACTGGTTAGTCATGGTAGTACTTACTGTCTTGTTTCTTCCAGGGAATACAAAAGTCTTGATGATTTTTATTCTAGACAATGTAAGAAGACCAATTTGGGTCATTTGGCATGACGCCAGGGCTAGCTGAGGTGTAAGCAATACAGGGTGAGCGTCCCAAATTCGAAAATTCAAAACACTTTGTGATTCAGACCTTTTTCAGCACCAACATAACACTGAAAGGAAATGCTCATTCAGTTCTCAATTGGATTTTTGGATTTTGGATGCCCACTAGGTAGGTGTAATGCACATATTTCAAAATCTGAAAAATTAAATGTCCAAAACTCTGCTGGGGTTAAGCATTTCAGATAAGGGCTATTCAACTAGTGTAAGTTAAACTTCTCTGAATGCAGGGATTCCTTTTTTCCCTTTCAGCAAACTCCTGTCCTTATTTTAGTTTTAGTTCAATGTCACCTTCTCTGTGAAGGCTGCCGTTTTTCACAGGATGCAGAAATCTCTTACTCCCTTGTGCTTTCTCATAGCACTTTTCTACTTGCCTCACTTGGTACAAGTATTATTTGTTCGTGCCATGATTGATTATTGAGCTCCTTAAAGGCGAAAGTTGTGATATGCCTCTTCACTTCTCCATGGCCTTGAATTAACCATAGTGGAGCTCGGTAAATGTTTTTAAAGTAAATGGATGAATAAATGGTACATGCTTGATATGTGTCTGTAAACTGTATAAGCCAAACATTGTGTACTCCCTGTTTCTGGAATAACTGTGCAACGCTAAAAATTTGTTTGCTATATGTTTGCTGGGTTTTGTTGCATAAATTGTGTAATCTTCAGTTGGTGCTTAGCCAGTTTATTCCTGTTCCACTTCATCACTTATGATTATTTGGGACCTGGATGAAGCAGTTTCATTGTAATGTTGTATTAGTTGAATCTGTGATTTTATAAAATACAAATTATTCAGGAAATTAAATTTCTTATAAAATCAAGTTTGTTGCTTGAACTCTGTAATATTTGTCTAAATTTGTTTAAAAATAAAAATCCTAGCTAAACTCTTGCCTATCCCAGAAATGAATTTAAGAAGGACCATATTCCTTATGAATTATGAAGGGAATTTAAAAGGGAAGCATCCAGGAAGGTGTAATTCGTATCTGGTAAACTGGCTGTTGTATTTTCTCTGCTTTTCTTCTCTTTCTTTTACCAGTTACCTGTAGACCATTTCCCTGTTTATTAGCTGCAGTACCAGAAGGTGGAATAGGAAATGAAGTTCACGTCCTTCAGTTTTGTTGTTAGCTGATTTCTTAAATTTCAGGTGTGAAGACCTATAAAAAAGTTAGGTTGTTTGTGCTGCATCCTTATGATTTTTTGCATCCTGTTATCACAGACAGTGATGACTTATGTATAATTGAGTAAAGCTGCAGGAAAGAAAAGCACTTAGGAAATGCCTCTTCAGATTTCCGAGATCTTTTCACACCTCTCTTGGAGAAAAGAATTAAAAAAAAAAAAAAAACTACATGGATTCTGATTATTTTCTTTATCTGTGGTATTTTGTTTTGTTAAATTGTGTGTTATATAATGAATAGTGGAATTGGGTTCAGTTGTGAATTACAGGAAGTGACACATAGGATAAAGATTGTGGTTTTATGTCTGTTCAGCAAACCACAGTGGAACTGAAATGAAACTATAAATATTTTAACTACACCAATTGCTTTCTGCCACCAACCAGGACTAGTCCTAATGAAAACTAGATATGCTGATACAAAGTTATTGAGAAGCAGTACAGAATATAGTCCTTATGTAGCATCAGGAAACTGTAGCAGTTTTGAATCTTCTAGGCATACATTAATTTTGATCAGCAAGAAACAATTATTAGGTTATTTTACTCTTTTAAGAATCGAAGTAGCCACAATAAAGCTATCCTGTATTTTTTTTTCCCTTGGGGACAAGGATTTAGATTTAATAATGAAATGTGTTTTATATAGTAAATATTCATGAAACAATTAAAAAGCAAATAAAAACATTCAATTTGTGTACTCTTTTCACAATTTACGTACTATTCTGTTGCTAGGCTGGAAGAGAAATAATTCCCACATTATTCACTTACCAGGAGTATACCATACTTTCAGAAGCTTTTTCTTTACTAGTGATGACTCATCATGTTACTGTTAGGATTTGAACTCTTGTAGGTCCTTTAGTATGTAGAAAACATTAGGATATATTTAATGGGATAGCATAAGTAATTTCCATTCTCATCTTTTCTTGAGTTTTAAAGTCTAAACCCATACTTACTCAGTCTTTGTCCAATAGTCAGAGTGTTTACACTTTGCTAAGTAGTTGTGAAAGTCCTCTCCAATGTATTTATTTCGTTTTTCAGCATGTAAGGCTTGGCTGCTTGACTCTTAGTTTGTGTAAGAGAATGTGCTGCTGTGAGAAATATAATAATGAATATCTAACCCCTCCATATCACTGACCTTCAGTCTAGTAGAGGAGAGAAATTTATAAAAGTAACTAGGGATCCCTTATATCCTAACCTCTCTTATCCTGGCATAGCTATTAATATCACCCCTTTTCACTTTAGAATGTTCTGATTTGGGTGATGAGTGATATAGTCACACTGTGAGTAATGAGGGGAAAGAGCAAATATTTTAACCTGATACTTTTTCTGAATTCATGTTCACGTGGTAGAGGATACCATTTGATTCTTGGAGACTCCCAAATATAATTTTCTGTCTCATTTTGACTTCTTATAGATACATGCTTTGTAATCTTTTATTTTTATTTATATATATTTGAGATGGAGTCTCACTTTCTCGCCCAGGGTGGAGTGCAGTGGCGCGATCTTGGCTCACTGCAACCTCCACCTCCGGGGTTCAAGTGATTCTCTTGCCTCCCGAGTAACTGGGTTTGCAGGCGCCTGCCGCCAAGCCTGGCTATTTTGTGTTTTTAGTAGAGATGGTGCTTTACCATTTTGGCCAGACTGGTCTCGAACTACTGACCTCAGGTGATCCTCCTCCCTCTGCCTCCCAAAGTGCTGGGATTATAGCCATGAGCCACCACGCCCGGCTGACTGTAATCTTTTAAAAAGGAAGAGAAGGGTACCAATTATCTGGCTTTTCAAAAGTTTTCAAAAAATTTTTGAGTTTTTGTAATTAACCCTTTGAGCAACTGCTGAGATTTTTATGTTCTTAAATTGGTTAGATTAAGAGAAACATTTAAGATATGTCTGTCCCTTGCCTTTTTCTAAATAATTTATTATTAATGTCACATATTCTATAAAAAAAGAGTATGAAGTTGTATGTAGTTTTGACTTGAGATTTTCCAGAAGTCTTTTAATGGCACATAAAGGTTCTTTTATTTTATTTTATTTTTTAAATACTTTAAGTTCTAGGGTACATGTGTACAATGTGCAGGTTTGTTACATATGTATACATGTCCCATGTTGGTGTGCTGCACCCATTAACTCGTCATTTACGTTAGGTATATCTCCTAATGCTATCCCTCCCCCTACCCCTGCCTCACGACAGGCCCCGGTGTGTGGTGTTTCCCACCCTGTGTCCAAGTGTTCACATTGTTCAGTTCCCACCTATGAGTGAGAACGTGCAGTGTTTGGTTTTCTGTTCTTGGAATAATTTGCTCCGAATGATGGTTTCCAGCTGTATCCATGTCCCTACAAAGGACGTGAACTCATCCTTTTTTATGGCTGCATAGTATTCCATGGTGTATATGTCACATTTTCTTAATCCGGTCTGTCACTGATGGACATTTGGGTTGGTTCCAAGTCTTTGCTATTGTAAATAGTGCCGCAGTAAACATACGTGTGCATGTGTCTTTATAGCAGCATGATTTATAATCCTTTGGGTATATCCCCAGTAGTGGGATGGCTGGGTCAAATGGTATTTCTAGTCCTAGATCCTTGAGGAATCGCCACACTCTCTTCCACAATGGTTGAACTAGTTTACAGTCCCACCAACAGTGTAAAAGTGTTCCTATTTCTCCACATCCTCTCCAGCACGTGTTGTTTCCTCACTTTTTAATGATTACCATTCTAACTGGTATGAGATGGTATCTCATTGTGGTTTTGATTTGCATTTCTCTGATGGTAATGGCACATAAAGTTTAATCTGCAATACAGAATTTGATATACCACCCCTTTCCTCTCACCATCATCTTCTCCATTTTACTAACGTGAAACTCCTTAAGCAGCCTTTTAACTAGGAGAAATACTTGTATAAGCCAATACAGAAAGATTATTTGTTGCATTTATAGGCAGGTTTGTTTGTGGCTGCAGTTAGTATTAGACGACATGTCACTTGGGATGTTATTCTGGAATTGCTTTTTCTAATTCTTTCGGTGAAGATATGTGACTCATTCTCTTTTTGCAAAGCAAAGGCTCGACAAAATTTTATAGATGGGTGAAATGTTTTACAGGTCTGAAAAAAGTGTTGTAAACCTGCTCATGAGGTTCAGACTAAACTTCTGTGCATAAATTAGGAATTGGTGTTGTCTAGGAGTTTGTGAAGATGAAGTTTTTCAGGGTTCTGGTTTCATGAAATGTCATTCTAGATTTCTGTCAATCTCAATTATAGTATGATAGAAGTATGCTGATTTCTTGCTTAACAATAATTATGTAGTATTGCAATAAGTAGTATGCAATAAGAACTTATGTCCTTTTTGTACATATTGTATGTAGTATACAGTAAGTATACTTATGTTGTCTTATTACCATAAACATAGAGCAGTGGTCATGATATATACTGAGGAAATCAAATGTTTTTTTGTGATCTAATATGAAAACTGATGCAACATTTCTGTATAATTTGCGACAATAAAAATGAAAAGAAATATGAGACATGCAGTAATCTCGACAAGCAAATTTCCTAATTTGCAAAATAAAAAGTTGTATTAGATGATCTCTAAAAAGAACCTTCTATCTCTGTGTCATCTTTGAATCTGTAAAATACAGTTGGTCCCTGACTTACAATGGTTAGATTTAAATTTTTTTGACTTTGCAATGGTGCAAAAGTGATAAACATTCAGTAGAAAATGTACTTCAGTGTGGTATTCAGTGAATTACAGGAAATGTTCAACATTTTGTTTAAAATAAGCTTTGTGTTAGATTATGCCATATTTTGCCCAAATGTAGGCTAATGTAAGTGTTCAAGCATGTTTAAGATAGGCTAGGGTAAAGCTGTGATGTTTTAGTAGGTTAGGTATGTAAATGCTTTTTTGACTTTGGATATTTTCAGTTTATGGTGGGTTTATTGGGATGTAATACCATTGTAAGTTGAGTTGCATCTATAGATTCATTTAGCTAAAATGCCTTAATCTCTCTCTCTCTCTCTTTTTTTTTTTTTTTTTGAGACGGAGTCTTGCTCTGTCGCCCAGGCTGAGTGCAGTGGCGCGATCTTGGCTCACTGCAACCTCCGCCTCCTAGATTCAGGGGATTCTCCTGCCTCAGCGCCCTAAGTAGCTGGAATTGCAGGTGCCTGCTACCATGCCCGGCTGATTTTTATATTTTTTGTAGAGACGGTTTCACCATGTTGGCCAAGCTGGTCTCGAACTCCTGACCTCAAATGATCCGTCCACCTCGGTCTCCCAAAGTGCTGGAATTACAGGCATGAGCCACCGCTCCCGGCCTAAAAAGCCTTAATCTTGATAGTCTTTTTGGACATGCACTATTTAAATTGAGTACAATACTCATACTTATGCCCTTGCCCCCTTCTCCCTGGATCTCATTTGCTGAAGTAGACATTGATTTCTCTTGGAAATGTAACAAAAGTTTTGATGAACATTTTAATGTTTAGTGAAAAGATGAGAATTCTGAGACATGAATTTTTATATTTGATAATAGGAACTCTAGTTATAGGGGAAAGTTAGTATTTTGAAAAGGCAAACCAAGTAGGCAAATATTTATGGAGTTTCTAACACAAGCAAGGCTCCCTTTTCCCAGAATGGGCATCAAGAAATGTCCATTGAGTGAACATTAAATAAATTTTATCAGTTGCTGTGGGGGATAAAATTGCATATAATTTTCACTTTATAGTTTGTTTTGAATGTGCTGGAAACAGTTAAAAGTAAATGCGTGTTTATATTTTGCCAAAGTATCAAGACAGAATAGTAGGCAGACAATTGGTATTTAGACAGGCAAAAGGGCAGATTCTCTGCCAAATGGTTATAAATGAAATTGATGCAAGGAATTTAAATATTAAGCTTTGATGAGAGATTGTTATATTTTCTCAATATTATTGTTTCTGTTGGTATGCAAACTAATTAGATACAACAAATAATTGGAGCCGGTGGCTCAGACTGGCTTGCCACCATTGGCACACACTGGAGGGTGGCACAGTTGTCCTTATTGTTGGCCAGGAAGTCTTCAATCAAGGCTTAACTGTAATCTTATCTGCAAATTCCTCCTGGTCTTCTCTGGAGAACGTTGTCTTACATGTGTCTTTGGAAACAAGGAATTTCCCAGGAAATCCTCACCATCTTTACTGTCTGTGATATTAGTACAATTTGTATTCTGCCTTTTTAAAATATTTTAGTAATCTTAAAACTTGACCACTCTGGAAGAATGAATTTCCATATTTGGCAAGAATAAAAGGTATTACAAAGCATCCTGCTTCTGCATTAAGTGGTAGTTTACAACAAAGCTGCTGATCTTAATCTTAATTGTGCATTTAAAAAAACAGGAATCTTGTTAAAAATTTATATTTCTGTGATGCTACCCCGTACATTTTAATACAGTAGGCATGGGATAAAACAAACACTCGAGAAGCTAGCCTTTCCTCAGCTTTCCTAGAATGGAGACTGCCTCCCAAAATATTCAGAAGTCAGAAATGACTTTAAAACTAAAGTGTTTATGAACAAATTTAAATAAATTTGGTCTGTAAATATGTACTTCAGAGCTGAACTTGGTACCCTCTTTTCACAGCTCTAAATGTGATACTTTCAATTACATGAACTCATTAGTCTCTATTAGCATACTTCCAGACATTAGAAATAAGACTTTGAAAGAGCTCTTCTCTTATTTTATTGTATGGAAGTAAACATTGAAAATCCTTACAAAAATAAACATAGTCCACATTGCTGGCAGGATACGTTTATTCTATAGGAGGTAGGTGACAGCTGTTTTAAAACTTTGACACGCAAGTACAAGAAAGATTAGAATCCTGTGGTCTACATTATATATTGAATAGTACACGAATTACAAGGAGGAATGATTTGGGTGTCCCCTCATTGAGTCACTTGAATTTGGACAAGGCAGAGTGCTTTCCCTGTAGGTTATGAAGAGAATTCAAATAACCCCTTCATTGTCCAGCAGCTTTATGCATCAAGATTGGACTAGAAAAATTGTGGGATGAATGAATTTAGGATTCTAAAATGCTCCAAACTTTTCAGTTCTTTCTGTTTGCATAGTTGCATTGTAAGAACAGATCGAATTACTAGCCTATGCTCAGAAAACACATTTGAGGTTAGTTTTGTCCAAAGAGCATATATACTCTTCCGTAATAAAAGTCTATGAATATTTATTGTTATTAATATTGTTATTAAAAAATATTAGAATGAAACTGTTAAGCTACTTAATTATTTCTAATTATCGTTTATGATTCTGTAATACCAAGGTAGTTTATGCATATAATTAATATATTAGTTGACTACTCTTGCCTTTTTCTTTTTTTAAAAAAGTAACGTTTGCATGGAATATCTTTTTCTGTTCATTTTCTTTCAACCTGTTTATGTATTACTTTGGATTTTAAAAGTAAATCAAAGCCAAGTTCACATCTTAAATGTTCTCATGAAGTTCTTTTGAATTTTTTCCATTAATGTCAGAATACGTGTTTGGGTAAGTGGCACAAACACTTTTAAAATGTAGAAAATGGAATATTGATACAAAGCAGAGTAGAAACAGAGCTTTATTCAATAAGTCAGTCTTTAAGTCATTAAACAGATATTTGTTCAATACCTGATAGGTGCCAGGTTTAGGTGCGTTGTTTAGGTGCCAGAGACATAGTAATGAACTAAACACAGAAAACAAAATACTGCTGACCTGGAGTTTACATTGTAGTGGAGGAAGAAGAAAATGAACAAATAAACTATATCATATGTCAAAATGTAATAAATACTTCGGAGCAAGGTCAAGCTGGGAAGAGAGCAGAGTAAATAGCTATCAATGGATGGGGGCGGGGAGGGGGTAAGGTGATTTCACATAGGGTGATCAGAGAAGACCTCTCTGATAAAGTGACATGAAGACCATAAGATGGTGAGGAGGAGACAAGGTGTGCTGATTTGTCTGGTAGAAGAGTGTCTGAGGTAGAAAAGGGCATGCTGACATGTTGGAGGGACCAATGGGAGATTAGTGTGACTGGAGAAGAATGAACCATGGAAAGAGTGGGAGGAGATGAGAGAGAAGCAGCAGGGAATTGAGCCATGATGAATCCAGTAGGATATGATAAAGACTTTGGTTTATGTGAGATAAGAAATTACTAAGCGTTTTGAACAGAGTGGTCACATGATTTAGCTTACATTTCAAAAGGAACATTTGGTCATTTGTGTATACTTGTCTAGTTGCTTAGTGAACGACAGCAGGAAGACAGGAATTTAATGCAACTAATTTTTAAATCTTTTTTAAAAGATGAAGTTGGACTAGATAATTTCACATGGCCTTTTTACTTCTAAAGCCCTATGCTTCTTTAGCTTAATATGGATCTGAAGTAATTGATTTAAAAAATTTCGAAGTATGTAAAGGAATACTGTGGAATAATTATTTGTATTAATGCTGTTGCTGTATATTCAATGCTGTATTATATTTATATCTTTCCACTTTTTTTCTTTTTTTCTTGAGATGGGGTTTTGGTTGCCCAGGCAAGAGTACAGAGAGGGGTATCTTGGATCACTGCAGCCTCGACCTCCTGGGCATTGATCCTCCTACCTCATCCTGCTGAGTAGCTGGGACTACAAGTGTGTGCCATTGTGCCTGGCTAATTTTTGTATTTTTAGTAGAGATGGGGCTTCATGATGTTGCCCAGGGTGGTTTTGAACTCCTGGGCTCAAGCAGTCCACCTGCCTCGACCCCTACAAGCATGAGCCATTGCACCTGGCCATCTTGCCACGTCTGAAAAACAAAAACATACATGGCAGTTATTAAAATAAAGATAAATCACTGAGAAAAAACATTTAAAAGCATGTGATTTTAAATTTTAAAAGCTGTATGTAATAAGATTTTGAAGAAAGAAAAGTTAATAGGATTTATATAACGAAAGAAAATAGTTGTGACAGAAAACTGGGCTAAGGAAATTGGTGCATTTGAACACAAATTTTAGCTTTGAGTTTCCTGGCAGCCAGTGGTTGTGTACGTGTGTGTGTGTGTGTGTTTGTGTTTGCAGCTACGGATATCTCTCTAGGAAATTTATCAGGTGATGTTTTTGTTTGAGAAAAGGAGTAGTATTTAGTTACCTAGGAAATCACTTCTAGGTGCCAACCAAATGTATTTCACTAAGACTTGAAATCATTTTGATAATTTAAAAGAAACGCAGCACTTTGTAAGACTCCCTTGACACTTTAAAAAGTGATGACAGGTGTGCATAGCTGTTAGCCCTGGAAAATACAGCTATACATTTCGTTTTACAGGTGATAAAAGCATGTATTTTGAAGCAGAGATTTGTGAAAATTACTATGAAAAGTACGACATTGGTGATGTATTACTCCCCCTCATCTGCAGGTCCCACTGGTACCTCTGTATTGGTTCTGTTCTTTAATAGATCACAATTTCAGCCTTAATCTGAAATACCTAACACCCTGCAAGGCTCTCTGAGACTAGTGGTTTTCAAACTGTGTTCCAGGGGATCATGGAGGCATATCAAATGCAGAGTCCTGAGCTTCTAGAGCTTTGAAGAAAGGGTTCTTTTTCAATTTAAATGTTTCTTAAATTTCATACTCAGTGTTCATCAAATATGATATTTATCTGTGTCTCTTTGGAAGGCTGTAAAAGTTGAGGGAATAAGGACATTTGAGTGACTAGCCTTGGTTATTTTTTTCTTTAAGAGAAACATGAGAGTTATTAGGACTAAAAGATATTTTGATGTTTCGTATCAGCAATAGGGAGGGAGAACCTCAGGCAGGTTTTCCTCCCCAACTCCTCTAAATCTTTTGTATTCCTAAGAGACAGGTTTTCTGGCACAAAATTGCCCACCATGCCTATTTGACTCAGTTTTTTTCACCTGCAAGAGAAAAAAATTAAGACCCTACAAAGCTTCCCTAGCCTTCCTTTGTTTCGATTAGAAAAGAGTGATGAATGACAGTTTTAAAATAATTTGACAGTATTTATAATCCTGTGTATTATGATTGTTAGTAATAGTAGTAAGTAATAGTAGGAGCAATAGTATCTCGTAGTAGTTCACAGTTTAGAAAATATTTGTTTCTGAGTATTAAATAACATGTATATATCTGAGAGATATATGTGATACATGTCTGAACATATTTATGAGAGATATATTAGTCATCACCTCCATATGACATGAATACAATCAAACTTTGTAAAGGTTAGGTAGCTAGCCTAAGATAACAGACTAGTAAATACTAGAATCTGAGACTCAAGTTCAGATCATAGAACTTCAGATCTCATGTTCTCTCAATTGTATTATTGTTAAATTAAAAGTTTCAGTTGTTGATGCATTTTGTCCTCACAGAAAGATCAACATTAATTTGATTCTTTGTATTATTTAGAAAAGAAAGTTTCTATCCTTACCCAAAACTTACCTTAAATTGAAATATGCACTCTCATATCTAGTAATAAGACATATTTTATTAGATTGGTGCAAAAGTCATTGTGGTTTTTGCCATTAAAAGTAATGGTAAAACCTAGTAGTAATAAAATCGTCTGTACTGATTTTTCTTTTAAAAAGAGGTCTAAAGGTTTCCTCATCTACTTTATTCTAGTAAAACTTACTAGTACTTTGGGGTTGATTACTTTTATTGAAGACTTTCAAGAAATCTCTTTGTCTTTGTCTTCTAAGCCCTCAAGATCTTTTTCTCGATCACTATTGATGGGGCACAGCCATTGGTGTTTAAACGTCCTACAACTGCATGTCAGTGGTACCTACTCATAGGAAAAGATTTTAGTGTACAAAAAGGAGGCCAGTATATTTCTATTTCACCATTTTTTAATGACCAGAAATTCCAAAATAAAACATAGTAAGTGAAGAAATTATAACTATAATTTCCAAATTTATTTTAAATAATCTAGAATGACTTTTGGATAAAAAGGATATGTTTTGAATAAGAATGCAAACAAGACATTAATAGCAAAGATTCAGTAAGCTGTATTAGTATATTTTGGTACTGATGAAAGATCAAATGTATTATGTTTTTCTTTTTGCTTAGGTGATACTTTTCATGCCTCTAGGACAGACCTTCTAATGTATTTTTCTGGGCAGGAGCATGTTCAGCCACAGGCTCTGGAAAAAGGCAATTAGCTATATAATTCAGGTTGATCTTATATTGATCAGCTATATATGTGAATTATCCAGAATAGCTATCTGTTCTGTTTGAAATTCAGCTATTTTTTTTCTTGGTCTGGAAAGATCTTTACATTTATGATGCAGTTGGCATTTCCATTTTGTGAAAATTTGAGAGAAAAGAAACTTTTGGGCCTCAAAAGCTCTGGCAAATATCACATTAAATATGCACGTAAATGAGCACCGTTCCTAAATAAAACGATTTATTTTCCAGTTGTATAGATTGCCAGGCATCTTAATTCTTCTTTTGCTGTGCTTTCAAATGGGTTATTTTGTGGCTCTCAAATATATTTCCTTAAATATTTGGTGACTCCTTGGAGTTAGAAGAGAAAGGAGTTTTACCATCATTTTATTAGTGCCCGTCAATTCCGATGGGGGTAAAAATTGTAGAAGCTGATACGGTAAAGATGAAGAAAAAATAAAAATTTGGGGAGACTGACGCTGGCTTTCATTGGCGTAGTTCATTTCTGCCCTTCCTTTCTGTAGATTTAAATAAAGACAAATATTTATTTTGACCAAATCACAGACATAGTAGGCATTTTTGGGGATAGATTGCGGAAGTAAAATAAACTGTAATATTTCTTGGGTTTGCCTGTTTCTTGTAGCAGTGTCTGTATTAATGCATCTTGAATTTTATGCAGTGTGGTTACTGTTTAGTGAAATTTAAAAAAGTTTTTTTTTTTTTTTTGGACGGAGTCTCGCTCTGTCGCCCAGGCTGGAGTGCAGTGGCTGGATCTCACCTCACTGCAAGCTCCTCCACCTCCCGGGTTCATGCCATTCTCCTGCCTTAGCCTCCTGAGTAGCTGGGACTACAGGCGCCCTTCACCTCGCCCGGCTAGTTTTTTGTATTTTTTTAGTAGAGACGGGGTTTCACCGTGTTAGCCAGGATGGTCTCGATCTCCTGACCTCGTGATCCGCCTGTCTCGGCCTCCCAAAGTGCTGGGATTACAGGCTTGAGCCACTGCGCCCGGCCAAAAAGTTTTTTAAGAGACAGGGTCTTAGTCTGTCACTTAGGTTGTTGTGCAGTGGCACAATCATGGCTCACTCACTGCAGCTGGGGACTCATGGGCTCAAGTGATCCTCCCCCCTCAGCCTCCTGAGTAGCTGGGACAACAGGCATATGCCACCCCACTTGGTTAATTTTAAAATTTTTGTAGAGATGGGGTCTCGCTGTGTTGTTCAGGCTCGTCTTGAACTCCTGAGCTCAAGTGATTCTCCTACCTTGGCCTCCCAAAGTGCTGGGATTACAGGTGTGAGCCATCAGGTCCAGCCTTAATGAATAATTTTTTAAAATTGAAAAGTCAAAAAAATTATTATGAACAAAGTAAAAGGTATACAGTTTGACTTAGCTCTTTGCTCAAAAAACTGATAACATAATAGGTAGTGTAAGCCTCCCCAGTGCTTCAAAATACCAGATACTGTGTTCATCATTCTCTCAGACATGAGGATGAAAGCAAGCTTATTTCATTTTCTTATGATACCTGCTGTGCTCTTGACGAAGACTATCTTATTTTCACTTACTAGTAAAAGTGAAAGAGGAACATTGTTTTAACATTTTAAAAGTAAGAATTAATGTTTAATTATTGTTGATTTGAAATAATCAGTTTACTAATATGTTGGTTCAGGTTTCCTGAGATGCAAGAAAATAATAATTGTACCCGACTTGGGGGAAAAGGAAGGAATGAAAAGGGGAAGAGAGGAGAAACCAGTTGCAGTGAATTATAGTCCTTATTGTGTTACTTTTTGAGAAATAAAATGGGCTTTGGTTTCTAAAAAATACACTGTATCTGCAATAATAAAAGTCATAATCTTTCCCAGATCTCCTGTAGGCAAATTATTTTAGTGGGAAAGTACATTTAAAGGCCCATTTATTTCTTCAGTCACATGATGGTAAAAGTTTTGTCAGAAGGTCTGCTGAACTGAGAATACAGAATCAATGGCAGTGACAAAACATCTAAAAATTTCCAATCACCATCTCTTTTAAACATACTGGTCCTTGCATTAGTCCTTAAGCCAACATAAATGATCTTTAATGTAAAATTGCAACAAGTACATAAAGCAGGCTAACCTAGATATTGGGTATCTCAAAGCAGTTGGATTTAACATAAGTGATGGTTAACAAAATCCAATACTGTAATGAACTTTTGAGAAAAGAATAGTTGATTATGCTTTTTAATTGTGTGTTTGGAGTTTTGGCTTTTATTATTATTATTTTGGCCATAAGCTGATTATGTTGATCTTTCTTCTTTTTTTTTTTGAGACAGAGTCTTGCTCTGTCACCCAGGCTGGAGTGCAGTGGTGTGATCTCGGATCACTGCAAGTTCCGCCTCACAGGTTCACGCCATTCTCCTGCCTCAGCATCCTGAGTAGCTGAGACTACAGGCACCCACCCCTGCTTGTGGCTAATTTTTTGTATTTTTAATAGAGATGGGATTTCATCATGTTAGCCAGGATGGTCTCGATCTCCTGACCTTGTAATCTGCCTGTCTCAGCCTCCCAAAATGCTGGGATTACAGGCGTGAGCCACCATGCCTGGCCATGTTAATCAGTTTTAACAGTGTTTCTCCGTTTGCTGGATAAGAATTTATCTGATTGGCTGGGTGCAGTGGCACATACCTGTAATCCCAGCACTTTGGGAGACTGAGGCAGGTGGATCAGTTGAGCTCAGCAGTTTGAGATCAGTCTGGGCAACGTGATGAAACCCCATCTCTACAAAAAATACAAAATCAGACAGCGTGTCGGCACATGCCTGTAGTCTCAGCTACTTGTGAGGCTGAGGTGAGAGGATCACTTGAGCCTGGGAAGCAGAGATTGCAGTGAGCCAAGATCGTACTACTGCACTCCAGCCTGGGCAACAGAGTGAGATCCTGTCTCAAAAAAAAAAAAAAAAAAAAAAAAAAATTAGCTGATTACTACTTTATAGTTACATTTCCAACATTAGCTAGGCAATATAATGCAGCAGAAAGGATCCAGAAGTCTTCACATCCATAGAAATTGTAGAAAGTGTAGTTTCTGTGTATTGCAAGTAGTTGTCAGTCACTATATCTAGCTAATTTTCGATAATATCTTTTGGTTCATTTATTCATTTAGGCATTCGTTCAGTACTAATTCAGCCCTCTTTGTGTGCTGTACCCTGTGTTGAGCACTGGGAATTTAACAGTGTGCAATACAAAGTCCTTGCCCTTAAGGAATTTATAATCTAGCTGGGAAGGCCTACTTGATGAATTGCAGATGAGTTTAGCACAAATTGTCATTGAGAGATACTACGTGCTTTAGGATGATTTCACGTAGGAGTCTAACCCAGACTGGGAGTTCAGGGACGACTTTACTGAGGAATAATATTTAAGTGAAGACTTGAATGATGTATAGGAGTTAGCAGGACTAAGGCGGGGATGTAAGGAGAAGGAGTACCTATAGTTTAGTAGGAACAGTATGTGCAAGAACTGGAGTATGAAAGAAGAATTCAAAAAGGTTAATATAGATGGATTGTAGAGAATATTGAGTGACTCGAAGCTAGAAAGATTGGTAGGAGTTAGATCATGCAGTGTGTTTTAGGCTATGCTGAGGATTTTAGACTTTATCTGACATATAGAGAAAGCCATCAAAATGAGTAAAAGTGGAGTGATTAGTTTGTCTGTTTTTGGATGTGCAGAGATGACCAAAGGCCGTGGTGGCAACTTGATTGAAAGATGTGGTATCTTTGGGGAGAAAAGTGGGCAGTCTGAGAGCTGCTTGGGAAGTATAATAAACAAGACTTGCAACCATGAGAAAAGATTACTTAAGATTTCTTCCTGGTGTTGCTATCACCAAGATGGGTAAAACTGGTCGTATTTGTTGGTGCATTGGTTGTATTTGTTGGTCCAATGGTTGTATTTGTGTGTGTGGGGGGGGGCGTGTCATTTGTGCATTTTACGATCAAAATGTGCAGTCTAACTGACTCATTAAAAACTTGACAAAATTTAGGTGAGTTAGCAATTCTGAAACAACTTTATGTGTAGTTTAAGCAACTAAATATGTGGTGGATATTAAGAGTTAATTTTTTTAACATCAGAAAAAAAGAACTAGAAATAAGGTAAAGGGGAATCTATAATGAACCTTGGATTGGAGTTTGAGATATCAGTATGAATGAGTGGAGATAGAGAACAAGAAGGTTGTATATATGTGTATGTATATGTGTATACATCATATATTTCTTCTGTTCATGAGAGGGCCTAGAAGCAATGACATCATAGCTCCAGTCAGTACACCCAGTACCAGATCTTGGGTTCAAGTGCCGGGCACCAATAAAAGGAAACAGGGCTTCTTAGAAAAACTGAATTGGGGACTGGGACTGGGGAAGTACAGGATGAAAGTGACAAAATGTTCAAAAAATGATGGGAACATGTCAAAAGAATGTATGAGCCAATGCTAAGGAGCTCCCAGTGGCCAAATTAGGGACACTTTGAACACTATAGTAATGGGCCATAACCCATAAAATAAAAAGAAGTATCCGGTTATAATTAAATAAATACAAAGGGGAGAAGGGAACACACTTTCTTGCCATGGAATTTCAATTAATAAATGAAGAGTCATTGATACAGGAAATCACCATTTGAGAAACACTGCAGTAATAATTGTTATAGGTGAGAACAGTTAGTGGACAATATAAGACGGTTATAAACAGGATATTTACAGTCACAAAAAGAGAGCTCACTAAAAGATACTTACTATAATTATAAAGGAGTCGTAGTAACCTTACTAAAGTGGAGAAAGTGGACATCTTCTTAACCAAGTAATCAAAGTAGACATATCAATAATGAGACATGGATATCATGTACTTTCTGATGTGATGTACTGAGAAGGACACAACATTACTTTTGTGGTATTCTTAACAAAAGTGCATATCCTGAATTTAATCGTAGAAAACGTCAAACCCAAATTGAGGGACATGCTACAAATTAATTGACTAGATTTTTAGAAAGTGTCAAGATTATGAAATATGAACTAAGCAACTGTGCCAGATTAAAGGAAACTAAAGAGATCTGATAACTAAATGGAGTGTGGTATTCTGGATCAAACACTAGACTAGAAGGAAGATATTAGTAGGACAATTAACAAAATTTGAATAAAGTTTATAGATCAGTTAATAGAATATTATCAGTATTAGTTTCCTGATTTTGATAATTCTGTGGTTATATAAGATGTTAACATTTGGGAAAGCTGGGTGAAAGGAATATGGGCTTTCTTTGTGAAATGCTTTGTAAAGTCTGAAATTATTTCAAAATTAAGAATTAAAAAATTACAGAAACCTAGAGACCCTAGTTAAATGCTTTCTTTAATTTAATGAAGGGGAGAGGAGATGATATGGTGGGGTTGGTTTTGTTAAATTTAACTTTATGTGTTATGTTTTAATTATGATTCCTGAGTATTTACCTCACTTGAGGATTTTTTTTTTTTTTCAATCTTCCCATTCTCTTCTTAAACATTATCTTGGGAACAGGTGTATTTTTATTGTGTTAGCAGCATGTGTCTTTAAAATATTTTCTTAAAATACAGTAATTGAGCTCCTAGAAATGGTTTCACTTTAACCTGATTTAAAATAATCAAAGAAGTCAAAGTGATTAATTTTATGTTTGCTTTAGTTTATTTTTAATTGTCAGGAATAACTGGAAATACTGAAATATTTAGAGAAAAAGAGGATGAAAAGAGGGAAAACATTTAAAATCTTTAAATATTTGGATAATACGGTGAATTTTCAGTTGTTAACTCCCATTTAATACATGGGTAAGCCGAAGCATAGAAGCTTAACTGTTTTGCCAGGACTGCATAGTTAACCTATATTGGAGGTGACAGTTTAACCTGTGTCTGTGTGTTTCCCGCAATACTGTACAGTATTTCCCGCAATACTGTAATGAATAAAGAATGTATATATTTTACTGAATTTTAAAGAGCTATTGCTCTTTACAATTTTTTCTTTTTGCCTGTTGGATAATCTTGTTTTCAGAATGCACAGTTTTTAACATTTATTTACATTAAATTTTTAGCTAAAATACAGAGTATTTATACATTGGTTATGGACAAGTGAGGAAAAATAATTTGCATCTACTATGCACTATATTTTTTCTTCTTGTGAAGCAAGTGCCTGTCATGCTCCTGAAAATATAAATATGAAATCTGAACAGTTGATGATTATAAGAATAATTACAGGTTGCCATTATGAAGCAGACAGTCACACCTAATCCTTTAAATAAATGTGCTTAACTACACTAAAATACATGTTTTAAAATGTTAAGCAGAGACATTCTAAGAAGATACATGAAAACCATTTTAATTTTTTTAAAGAAAAAGATACTGAGTGAGTCCATAGTGGGAATTGTTTTAAAACAAGAAAAAAGAAATCTTTAGCACTGGAAACCCTTCTTGGACTGCATGAGAATTAAATTTCCTGATGTAGCCTCTAAGTAAGTCAAAACAGGGAAGGCTGAATGCTGGGAGCCATAGGTATGTTTGTTAACTCTGAAATACTGAAAGTCAGAAACATGTGAAAAGGATGGTCCTGTTAACTAGAATCTTTAGGGTGGATATATAAACCATTTCTTTGCCTTGTATTCAGGCAGTGCACTTTCACCCTTCTGTTGTGTTTCCTCGTTTCCTACACTTTCTTATCGTACTCCGCCACCAGGAGTGAGGCACCAACACCAACGGGAGAGTTTTAGATTCCTTAGAAAATCTTCTGCTTATATAAGTGAGTACATCAGGTGATCTTTGCCACAAAAATGATGAATGTTTCTTTTGAAATGCAGACCGTGGTTTCAAGAAGGTTATGCTCACAGAGTCAGGAGCCTTGCATTGAAAGGGTGTAAGTCTTGCTAATAGCCTAAAATTCTATTTTTTCACTCAATTGCAGCATTAAATATTGGAGGTAAGACTACAGACCTAGAGATCAGACTGGGAAGCAACAAATTATCTTACTGGTGGTGATGTTCCTTATAGTAATAATGATGAACTTTTATAGAGCACTTCCTGTGTACTAGACAGGAACCCATTAACTCATTTAATCTTTACAGTCGTTTAAGTACTCATCTTATCCACATTGTGTGGATGAAGAAACTGAAGTATAATTAGATAAATTTACCCAAAGCCACACTATTGAGATTCTACTTGAGGGCATTGTAGGTCTCATTTTGAACGTATGAACCCTGGTAATTATAAATACAGTGTATGTTTTTCTAGTTGTGTCTTCACCTAGAATCTTCAAGACCACAAGCTAAAGGTTTGAGTGTAGGTAAGCGTAGGTATGGGGTCTGCAGTTAAGCATCTTACCCAGCTGACAGCTGTGAACAGAAATTAAAGGTACCATTTTAAAACTGTGTCTCCCACAGCTACTCTTACCTACATAGGCTGTATTCTAAAGCATAATCATTTCCCCTCTTTTCTTTCACTTCCTTCTTCTCGTTCTTTTTTTTTTTTTCTAAAAATACTTTAGTAATTTTAATCTTGTAGTAATTGATCAAACTTTGCTTGCAAAAGTATCTGGCCAATTTTTTCTTTGTGAAAAATAAACAGCAGTCAGCTAGCTGTGTATCAGTTTATCTTAGTTCTCAAAAGGAATCAATGAGAAGATGTAAACAATTATGACAAAACCAAGACCCAAACCACAAAAGACTTTAAGTAATTATGTGTACATAGTTCCATATAACAAAGCTAATAATTGATAGTAGGGAAGTAAAAGAGAACAAACATTTGTTGATTTCTTGCCCAAGCATTAGGTGTTTACAAAATGTATTGTTTACAGTGGAGACTTTGAAATTTCAAATTTGTTTAGGTTAGTTGGAGGAGGGAGGAAAGGTATTGACAGAAACACTGTTTATTTCCGTCTAGCTTTAAAAAGGGGATTTAAGCATTATGGGGGTACTTTGATTTAGTTTTTGTTTTGTTTTGATTTTTTTGGAGACAGGGTCTTGTTCTCTTTCCCAGGCTTGAGTGCAGTGGCACAATCATGGTTCACTGCAGCCTCAACCCCCTGGGCCCAAGTGATCCTCCCACCCCAGCCTCCCAAGTAGCTGGGACTCTTGGCACACGTTACTATGCCCCACTATTTTTTAAATTTTTTGTGTAGATGGGGTTTCGCCATGTTGCCCAGGACCTTAGTTTATTTGATTGCATAGTTTATTTAGCACAGGAGGGGATATGATAGGAGAGCTATTCCTTCCACAGATAAAAATGTTCTCTTCCTTGCTTATAGACATTTCACTTTGGTCTCTATGAGATTGTGTGAATTTTTCTGTGGTCGTAGGCTAAATTTTAACTCTACATAAACTATGCTTCTGGTTATAGAATGCAGATGCATTCTACAGTGCACCAATGTATTTGTTTATAGTTGGTTTTATTATTTATTATTTATTCATATGTATATATTTAAGCATTCCTGACTTGGTTCCTGACACCAAGAATACATGTATGTATATTTTCTTGGAAATACTATGGAATATAAATGAATATTAGCATCACACTGTGTTGATCAGGGGAATTTGATAGAAATGGGAGGGGAAACTTTTCTTAGTAAGTCCTAAAACCAAGAATAAATTTTTATATATTGTTTTCTGCTTCATAACTTTGGAAAATTATTGCAACCAAACTGTTGAAACCATTTTTAAAGTTAAAAGAATTGTTGTTTTAGGACCAATTTTTAAGAGAGCACTTTATTTTGGGGTGGGGGGTTCTTTTGCCATTATTGTTGCTGTGCTGGAGGAATGGTGCTTACGCTTTTGGTAGCATAACTAGTGGTCTGACATGAAAAACTCTTAAAACTTACCGTATATTGGGTCTTTAACTGTTATTTTATGTTAAAATCTTACTAGTGTATATATATGTGAATATGTACATACGCAAGCTACATTTTCTTATTTTTAAAATATCTTAAGATACATGAAGGATTTAACATGTTCATGACACATTGTGACATGGAAATGTACTTAGGACTTAATCTAAATTGAAAAAAAAAGCAAGATGCAAGACTGAATTTGTAATATATTCAATTTAAAAAATTTCTGACCAGGCGCAGTGACTCACACCTGTAATCCCAGTACTTTGGGAGGCTGAGGCAGGTGGATCACCTGAGGTGAGGAGTTCAAGACCAGCCTGGCCAACATGGTGAAGCCTCATCTCTATTAAAAATACAAAAAGTAGCTGGGTGTGGTGGCACACACTTGTAGTCCCATCTACTCAGGAGGCTGAGGCAGGAGAATCGCTTGAACCTGGGAAGCAGAGGTTGCAGTGAGCCGAGATCGCACCACTGCGCTCCAGCCTGGGCGACAGACACTCCATCTAAAAAAAGAAAAAAAGTTCTGAAGTGAACATGTGTATTACTTTTAAAGTAAACTTTTGTGAAGTATGTGACCTGCTCCTCAAGGAAACACATCTGTGTAACCGGTGCCAGATTTAAAAAACATTGCCAGTGTTTTTTCCAAGGAGACCTCCTCCTGCCTCCTTCACTTAGCCACTGTTTGGACTTCTCACACCATTGATAAGTTTTGACTGTTTTGGGACTGTACATAAATGGAATTACACAGTACTGCTTTCCTGTGTCTGGTTTCTTCTGCACATTGTTTGAGATTCGTACATATTTTATGTGATTGTAGTTTATTATTATTGCTGTGTAATATTCCATTGTGTGATTATATCATAATTCATTCTATGTTTATGGGTAGTTCTCAGTTTGGACTTAAATCATTTGTTACTTTTATCATTAAAAGTGGATTTTAAAAACCAGAAATATCAACTAAATCTGGTTTTCAAGTGAACTTTCTTTAAATTTGCAGATGTACTATGCTAATTATTCTGCAAATTTGCTACTTTGATTTTTCTTTCAGTCCTGATTTATCAGGAGTCTACAGATTTGGGATGTCTGATCATGTTATTGATTATGTTCAACCTGTTTTTTTCAAGCAGGAGTACTTTATCTGGTTAAGAGATTTTCATTCCCTCATACTGGAGTCTTAGTCAGTTTACAATAGAGACAGCCAGTTTACTCCCCCCTTTCCAGCCTCCGACTCTTGAAACCTTCCAAGAAACATATCCAGAGGTCACATACTGGGCAACTGAAGGCTCATGTGAAAAAGCCTTAGACTCACAAAAACCTTGCACCTCAGTCATTAATGTAATTTGGGGCAAGTTTTATGTAGCAAACTAATGCCTTAGAATTTTTTTTTTTCAGTTTTGATGTGAGTATAATTACTTCCACTCCTCTTCTCACATCCCAGTCTCTCTGAGTTGCTTCCCTAAAGGATGCTGCTGCAAGAAATGAGTGAATGAATGAAGATATTGAGAATTAAAGTACCGCTGTTAATGAGAGCATGCGTGGTATGGTTTGGATTGCTTGAGGCCAGGAGATTGAAACTAGCCTGGGCAACATAGTGAGACAAACCTTCTCTTAAAACAAAACAAAACAAAACAAAACACACACTCTGTCTCTCTCTCTCTCTCTCTCTCACTAAGTGAGGTGGTGTGTGCTTGTAGTCCTAGCTACTTGGAAGGCTGAAATGCGAGGATTGTGCCTAGGTGACAGAGCAAGACCCAGTCTCTCTTAAAAAAAAATTAAATGTAGCACATAAATGATCAATAAATGTTTGATGAATGAATTAATGAGAAAAGATTTTTTTTTTTTTTGAAAAAGAAGTTTTATGAGGAGAGAAAACATTGCATATGTAAGACATTATCTTGAATTCCACTGTGGACTCTCCCTCAAGTGTGAAGCCTTGAATGATGGAAATATCCTCATGAGATTCTGAAAGAAAAGGAAACAAATTTTGCCCTTAAATAGGTGTCAGTACAGCTGCACTCATTTGCACATTTCTAGTTCTGCCTCTGACTGGAGATCAATTGTGTGATGACTTTGAATTTGTAGACCATCTGCCTGACAGTGCACTTTAAATTGCAACTGATCTTTATAAGCTGAGTATAACTTATTGTAACAAACAGCAAATTAAGTGAGTATACACTGGAGAGAGTTAGGTTCATACCTCCTTGATGACTGTGAGTTGTTCTTTATTTGGACACCTGGTATTAAACTCTTATTGGTTATTAATATTTGGGACAGGTTAATGAAGACAATATTTTACAGAATTTAGCAATTCTCAATATAATAGATTGAATACAACAACTTTTTGTGTGTTTATAATTTTGTTATTATTTACCGTAAGTGGTTTAAAATATACATGGCAAAACATTCTTTAGAGCTTTAATTGCAATAATTATCATATAACCAACACATCTTAAGCATTATGTACTTAAGAAGGGACTTGAATTTTATCTTAACACAATAGCATTGACAACCTACTCACAAAATTAGTAGTCATGGAAGAAAATAGGTATAGGAAGAGTAAGTCACTGAAATTGAGAAAATTAAAATTATAGACATTAAATTACAGACAATAAAATAATAAAAGCACTAAATAGATAAACGGATTTTTTATTGTCATGTTAAGCATTTAAATTGCCTTTACAAAATATTCTTCACAGTCCTTGGAGAAATTGCTGCTGTATGTGTGATTAATATGTAAACAACATTTTGATTGTTAAAATATTTTTTTCATTCTTTTCAAATTTGTATTTAAGGTTAGTGGCGCCTCAAGCACTGCCTGAGTAGGAAAGTGATAAACTGATACCATACTGTAGAGGAGGAAGCAAAACATCTCACCAACAGCAGACAGCAGGAACTAATGGTTTTCACCTGTTGCTAATCTGATTGATCATGGTGCTATAATATAATCAGTTCTGTGTGATTCATTTGTTTTTCTGTTGGAATACATTGTATTACCTTCTTACTTTTAAGCCCCAGTACTTCTGATTTTTGCCTTTCTTAAAAGGCAATTTCTAATATTGTGTTTCTTATAAAGCCAATAAGTAATTGTGAAAGATAAACTCAGAGCCTGTTGAATTTCAACAAAAGTTAAGTATTTTGTAGGACATATAACAATAGTGTTCTTTAATTAAAATACTGAGTCATATGAAAATGTGTCCAACATTTGGTAAATGCCCTTAGTTGAATCATTGATATCCTAGAATAGCAAAAGATCAGTACCTTTTATCTCTAGCCTACTGGGTACAGATTTTGCTTTCAGATAGTATCATCACATCATCACACACAGGTTGAAAAGGACATTTTCTCACCTGTCAAGGCATGACTTTCAGTAAAATGCATTTAGCTGTCAGAGGTCTGCAAACAGTCCATCAGTTGAGACATGATGCTGTTTTGACTGATATTGGTGACATTTTAAAAGCTACACAAAAATTCATAATTATAAAGATGTTCACTATTTCACTAAAGATTGTGTAATGCGTTGCGTATTAATTAATAAGATGTTCTCTTATGAATACTGTCCCTAAAATGTACTTAATGTTACTTTCCATTAACATGCATAAAGTTTTAGCCATTTATTCATGCCATTAGAAAAACAGACCTTTCCTTTCTTTTCGGTATGTGCCTTTTACTTTTTTACTCATTATAGAATCATGAACAAACATGGAAAAACACACTTTGTTAATTCTTTGTGTTGTTTTTGAAAACTTCGTTCATATATGAAAACAACCAATTTACGTTGCTTTGTAAAGGAGAAGACTCAGTTACATATGAGCCCTGTTTTGAGTAGTGTATTACTATTAGTATTACAGTACAAAAGATTTATAATCAGAATCCCCTTTCCCTTGAAGTGGAATTATTGTCTATGGCCATTAGTACTTAGGGTGATATACTATCTTAAATGCTATCCTGTGCCTTTCCATTTTTGTCATGCTACTTCCCTTTCTTTACATCCCTGCCCACCTCCACTTTCTGCTGTTAAGAATAGTCCATAGGCTAAAGCTTATTGCTAGGGTTACCACCTAGAACAGGGAGGCTTAACTGTGAATTGGAAAGTAGATTTTTTTCTTTTTCGAAGTTCAAAGATAGACAATAGCCAGACATTCAAGTGGTTAAAGAATTTTCTAAGAACTTCCAAAGCTGGGTTTTTACCTAACAAAAAGCATATTTGGAGGATTATTTTATATCATAATCATAGTAAGAAGAATAATTCTACACACCATTGACTGGTCAGTCCATCCCTTTTAGGTCTGGGGAATTGAGGTACATAGATTCAGAGTGGGTGAGGCTAGGGTAAGAATGATACCCTAGGCCCTGAGGAGGGAGTAAGTTCCCTGTGCCTTAGAGGTGCAACAGAAGAGAACTTCCAGAAAAACCAGAGTAATCCCTAAAACTGCAGGCTGTTGCTAGGGTTTCTCTGGGTATAGCCTGCAAAACCCACAGACCTTTTGGAAAATCTGGTTTGGAGCAAAGTGCCATCTCTGTCATAGCACAGTAGTAATGGATAAAGGATGAAGTACAAAGCCAAAGGGCAGTTTTTACGGGGTTCTGCACACTCCAGGGTAATGCAGAGAAAGCAACCAAGAGTTTTGACTATCCGCTGACCCACCTTCCCAACCCCCCCGCAAGAATTGACAGTACTGAGTGGGCTGCAAGACTGAAATTGGCTTGGTTTCAAGAGGGAGGAGGAGGCAGCTGTATGCAGATTTCTTGTGAACAGAGACATTGGGCATCTCTGCAACTACTGGCACAGCTTGCATACTGACCAAGTGGATGCAGTGAAAACAAAACCTGATGCTGAGAAGTGAAACTCATGAAAGGCCATCCTGGAAGGACAGTAAAAGAAGTCATGCTTCCTCTTATACCCAAATGTCAACTTGGTAAGATGGTAGGAGATAACCGTAGGGAGGAATAGACATTTTTATGGACTAAATAGCCAAAAGAAAGTGTTTTAAATGAGAAGATACTGAGATGCCTTTTTAAATGGCAAGGTTGATTTTTTCCTGTGATGATTTGAAATAGCGACTTGTAACCAGAAAGAAATCAGTTTAGAAAATAGTTACTTTTTTTGTTTGTTTGTTTCATGCCCTGGATTGTGGCTGACCAGTTTATACCTACTGTGCTGGAAAAGTTTAAATGATACATTACTGTCAGAATCTCCATAGATACTAAAATCTCTGATCTGTAAAACCTGTATTGCATGAGCAACACTGTCATTCCTCCTTTTTCTATAGCAGTTATTAAAGCAGAAAAAATATCATGCTACGATTCACGTGTATTTACTGACCTTATAAAGCATTGTATGCAGTTTGTACATACCTCTCTCTAAATGCATTGAGAAAAATTATATCTCTTATGTAAATCATCTAAGACTTTCTGAATTTTGTTAGATCCTGCCATTTCTTATTTTATTTTACACAGGAGGCTGCCAGCTATCAACTGATTGAATTGATTACTTCATTAAAGCTAGAAATACAGATGTGATGAGTTTTGCAATTGATTGTATAGAAAGCTGGGCTTCAAAAAGAAGGGGATGCACTGAGTAGCAGAGAAGACCTGATGCTTAGTTAAACCTAAACTGCTACCGGTGCAGCAAGTCAGACAAGTAGTCTGGACCTGACTCAGGGCCAGGGGAAAGCAGCAAGTCAGAAACCAGTAAGAGAGTCAGGGAACATTATGGTGTATACCCATTGAATTTAGATGATCAAGAGTTTGAACCAGACAGTAAGCTATAGGGCTACAGAGGAAGAAAGAGTCACAGGTAATAAATCTTTGCTGTGAAATAGACAGAAATATTTCATGCTATTTCAGAAACTATTCCTAGAGTTGAGCAGAGTGAATCTGCAGTTAGGCCGTGTTAGGTGAGTGAAAGAATCATGTAAGGTTAGGACTAAGACTTCATCCTGATGTCAGCCTGTGGTGGTACATTCGGACACTAACTGCAGACAAATTTCTCACCTTCATAAAGTTTTCTGAAAACGTATTCCGAATTTACTTTTTTTAATTATCTCATCTCCTCTTATACCCAAGTGCATTCCTTGACTCAACTTCTCATCTTTGTTTTATGTATCCTTAAAAAGTTTACTCCTCATCAATATCCTTTACAGAATAAAATTTTTGCCTGAGAGTATTCTCTTTTAGAAAAGCTTCTCGTATCAATTCCGAGTAGTTTTAGGTAGAAGCACAGAAACACTAAATCTCTGTTGTCAAGGATAAGCTAAATTATGCTGCATAGCAAACAACATCAGAATTTCAGTTATTTAACACAAGTCTCCAACCCCTGGTGCCAGTTCATGAACAGTCTTCTGAAAAACTGGTCCCTGGTGCCAGAAAGGTTGAGGACTGCTGATTTAACCCATCAAAAGTTTATTTCTCCTCACACAGATACACTGTGTAACTGGGTGATTCTCAGGGGTGACTGACTTCATCTTGGTAGTTTAGCAGTCCAGGCTGCTTTGATCTTGGGGCACCATGATTGCTATGGCAGGGAGGGAGATTCTGTAGAAAGTCTCATGCTGGCAATTAAATGCTTTGACCTGGCTTGAGTATCATTGTCCAGAAATAGTTTCATGGTCTTACTTAACTGCAAAGAGTGGGGAAATACAACCCTTGCATGGGCCAGAAGGAATGAGATACCAGAATGGATAAATACTAAGTTACTAGCAGTGTATTATTTGGGCAGTGTAAGGTTTTTGTGGTGATTATTGATTTCT
The DNA here is from genome assembly GCF_002776525.5 of Piliocolobus tephrosceles. Classification (NCBI taxonomy): domain Eukaryota; kingdom Metazoa; phylum Chordata; class Mammalia; order Primates; family Cercopithecidae; genus Piliocolobus; species Piliocolobus tephrosceles. Next base: position 144,532,413 of record NC_045435.1, on the reverse strand, counting down.
GAGAAGCAAGAAATTATAATGGTGTTTGTTACCCTAAGTGCTTTTTTTTATCTACCCATTGTCCAATAACCTTTAAAATATTTCCTAAAGGGCAGGTTATTTACTGAATCTTGAGGGTGCTGGTGCCTGGAGATAAGTGTATATGTTTGAGTGTGTAGATGTGTATATGCATACACATAAATGAGATTATAAGCACATCCAAAGAAAATATTTAAGTGTTTGATTCTTTTTCAGTTCTTCTTAATATATAGCATAACAGGAAGATTTACGGTTTTTTTAAAATAATCCCACTGTCTTAAAATGTTACGTGGAATTATATTCCAAAGAGGATTTGAAGACTAGGGGGGCATACCTTCCCATTAAATTCATTAATTCTCTATGAGAGCTCTATAGCAGCAACTACTGTTTCCAGAAAACAGTAAATATATTGAATGGAGAGACCGCTAAAAGAACTACAGAAAGCATAGATGTATCTCTGAGGGGTGATTTGACCCCAGCAACAGTATCTGACTCTTAATGATTTATAAACATATGATGTCTACATTTAGGAAAAAATTCTTCTGAAATTGGTAAATCTTCGATGATGGAAGGAAATCTGTTAGTATTATTATTATTATTATTATTATTATTATTATTATTTTTGACACAGGGTCTCACGCTATCACCCAGGCTGGAGTGCACTGGCACAATCACAGCTCACTGCAGCCTCGACCTCGTCGAGGGTGATCCTTCTACCTCAGCCTCCCAGGTAGCTGGGATGGAGGTGTGCACGACCATGCCTGGCTAATTTTTTAATTTTTTTATAGAGATGGAGTTTTGCCATTTTGTCTGGGCTGGTCTGGAACTCCTGGGTTCAAGTGATCAGCCTGCCTTGGCCTCCCAAAATGCTGGGATTACAGGCATGAGCCACTGTGCCTGGCCCAGAAATCTATTTTAAAAGGAAGAAGAAAACTGATGGCAGGACCACTTGAAAAAATATTTATATGTACTGTAGTAGCCCTTTGTTGTTCTGTCAGGGTTTTGAATTAGCTATGTTGAATGAGAGCTCTCAATCAGCAACTAGTGATTTCATTTCAACAGAGCAAAAACAAACATACTGAACTTAGATTTTAGAAAAATAGTTTTGCATATGATGGTTCACAGAACCAATAGTAATGGTTCACAATGATGCTTAAAGGTTCATCAAGCCCTGCCAATAAAATTAGTCTAGGAACATTTAATATGTTTGTCACAATAAATGTTCTATATAACAAACCTCTTTAAAGGAAATGGTGGAAATTAGTTTCTAACAGCTACATCAAATATCAATAAGTACCTTTGCAAAAAACTGAACTGATAGTTGAGACTTTTAGGATTGAAAAAAAAAATCTGTAAGAATTAATATACTTGCTCTATAACTATAAATTACAAAGTAATTTATTAAATTTTATGGTTAAAACAATCATGCTTTTTATTTTGCTTATACCTCTTTTATTTAAAAAGTAGCTGTAAGAATAACAGAACTGAAATTAGGTACTTAAATATCTAAATATTCCTTGCTGTGGAAAGCAAAAAAGCTCATATGCTTTAAGTTATTGTGCCATTGTGGCATGAACTAACATGAGTTGTTGAGTGCTTGCTTATGTCAAGGGATTGTTACCTATTTTTTATGTGTAATATCTCCTTTAGTCCTATTATAACCTTGTCGAAATTAAGATTCACATATATCCAGTAAATTGACCAAGGGTACCTAGCTAAAAGTGTTAGAAGCGAAATTTTAATCCACATGTATGGTCTTTTCATTACACTCTGCTGTTTCTGAGAGTTGGAGTGGGAGTGGCAGAGACAAGGGGATGATCATGAAGGAGCCATGATCTGATCTCATCGCTCTTTTTGACAATTCATCTATTTAACATCATGAATGTTACCTTTTTTCAGATTTTTTATTTGCTGCTTTTTGTGGACTCTGGACAAATGCCTAGTTTTTTGTTTTGTTTTGTTTTGTTTTGTTTTGTTTGCCTTTGCCTGTGTTTCTTGTACTCTTTCAGTATCATTTCCCTACTTTAATGATGTTGCTAAGGGGAATGGCAGAATGCTGGTCCTGTCATCTTTATTGCTAACATCTCCTTTGATAAATATGGTTCTGGCAGGTTTTTAGAATGTAGATCAACAAGGTAAGCGTTGTACTAGGCCTTCATAAGCAGTGAGGACTGGAGAGATCCCCTACATTCCTCAGGCCAGATATGAATGGGCTAGTGTTAGCACATAGTACAAATTTCTTTTCTAAACAAAAAGACTATCTCCTTGTTCCTTCTGTTGGAATTAATGAAAAGTTGCTTGTTAATAACTTTTTCATGATCTGTATAACTGGTATCTACAGATTTTGGAAACAGCTTTAATGGTAGCATATTTGAAATGGACTTTGATCTATACAATAAACATTTGTAGCGCATTTAGAAACCAACTTAAGATGCAGAACTTTTCTCTTTTTTGCCTTTCTCGGGACATTTCTAATGATATGTCCTTATCTTCGTGTAATTCTTAGCTGAGCATGCAGGTGTTTTTATTTTTATATAATTAATAATTTTATTACTTAAGAAATTATACTTGCACCTTGAGGACACCTTGAGAATTTGGAATTCCAGTGTACTCAGACAGGGGAGATTCATGAAACATAGATAATGGAATGAAATATGAACTGGCTTTCTAAACTCTGCTGTAGGATCACATCCCTGAATTGTTAGGGGTCTGGAGAAAAATCTCTGAGCTGCCACCACAAAGCCAGTCCTCTCACTTGATTCCCCAGGAGTGATCTAAGACTCTCTCCAGTGTTCAGGTTAGTGGTTTTACCTGCTGGTTTAATTACTTTTCCTTGGCAATCTTCACTTCTTCTTTCAGATCAGAAATAGTATCCCCAAATGGAAAGGCCCCATAATAGATGAATTTTTATAAAGGGCCTAAGTATTTGAATATTACTATAAGGCATCACTATTATAGCACAGAGTGACACGATGTTCCAAAGTATTCCCATAGTCATCCAGAAAAGTTTAGCATGTTTATGCTGTACAGTAACAAAAAGAAGTGAATGCTGTAGCTTAGAAAAATTTGTTTTAAAAAAAGTCAGTGTTGAAAAAAAAGCGAGTCCTTTCTCCTTATTACCTTTCTTCCTTTGTGTAACAAAGATTAATTTTACTTCTACTGTGTGTACCAGAACAGTACTGAATGCTGTGGATACAAAGATGAATAAAACATGTTCTTTGTCCTCAAAGAGCTTGCTATGTAATTGTTCAAATAGACATAAGAAAATAACTAGACTATGATGAGTATTTTGATGGTAGTGTTCAAAGTATTTCTGGAGAGCTTAGAAGAAAAAATAATAATGTAATCTTCCTGAGGTGCTATGAGGGGGGCCTATCAGGACTAGCTTCAGGTTCATGGTCAGTTTTCCAGTTAATACTTCATTTTCCAGTGGTGTCAGATAAATGAGGTACAATTGTATTTTTGACAGATTACCAGTTTGGCATTTATCATCATTCCTCTGGGATTTTAGCCTGTTTTGAATGGAAGGTGGCCTTTGAGAAAGAAAATGAGCCACTTTTGTAAATTTAGTATGAAACATTTTGAGCTCCTCAAGAAATTTCTTTATAATTTCTAAATAAATGGGACCTAATTAAACTAAAAGCTTCTGCACACCAAAAGAAATAATCAGCAGAGTAAACAGACAGCCCACAGAGAGAAAATATTTACACACTATGCATTTGATAAAGAACTAATACCCAGAATCTACAAGGAACTCAAATCAGCAAGAAAAAAAAAAATTCTATCAAAAACTGGGCAAAGGACAGGAATAGACAATTCTTAAAAGAAGATGTACAGACAGCCAACAAAAATATGAAAACTGCTTAACATCACTGATTATCAGGGAAATGCAAATTAAAACCACAGTGAGATACCAACCTAGTAAGAATCACCATAATTTAAAAATCAAAAAATAATAGATATTGGCGTGAATGTGGTGAAAAGAGAATCCTTTTATACTGCTTGTGGGAATGTAAACTAGTACAACCACTGTGGAAAACAGTATGGAGAGTCCTTAAAGAACTAAAAGTAGAACTACTATTTGATCCAGCAATTCTATTAATGGGTATCTACCCAAAGGAAAAGTAGTCATTGTGTGAAAAAGACAACATGCACACATGTGTTTATAGTAGCACAGTTTATAATTGCAAAGATATGGAACCAAGCTAAGTGCCCATTGACCAATGAGTGGATAAAGAAAATGTGGTATATAGACACCATGGAATACTACTCAGCCATTAAAAGGAATGAAGTACGTTCTTTGCAGCAATGTGGATGGAGCTGGCGGACATTATTCTAAGTGAAGTAACTCAGAAATGGAAAAGCAAATATTCTGTGTTCTCATTTATAGGTGGAAGCTAAGCTATAAGGATGCAAAGGCATAAGAGTAATATGGATGGTGGGGACTCAAGGAAAGGTTGGGAGCAGGGTGAGGGATGGAAGATTACATGTTGGGTACAGTGTACGTTACTCAGATGGTGGGTGCATTGAAATCTCAGAAATCACCACTAAAGAACTTATCCATGTAACCAAAAACTACTCGCATCCCCAAAAACTATTCAAATAAAAATAATAAATACAACAAAATTCAAGGTGTTTCTGGATATTCTTTAGCCATAGAACCATTTTATAGAAAATCATGTATTTGAATGTTGAGTATAGTACAAGACCACTATCTGTATAACCTTATGTAATTTAAAAGTTTTAATTTTATACAAACTTAATCTCATAAATAGTGGGTACATATCTGAGAATAATTTCATGAAAAATCTCCTTAAAATGAATTCACTTTAAATTGGATTCAGGGGAAAGCGGCCAAAATGGCAAACTAGTAGCACCTAATGTGCACCACTCTCATAGAGATAAAACCAAAGGGCTAGTTAACCCTGACCCTGTAGGCTGATGATCTGAGAAACCACATTGGGATCCATCGAGGCAGCAGGGGACACAGCAGAGAGGAGCAAAGAAGGACATCAACCTGTTTGGTCTCAGCGTGGAGCCAGGAGAATCTCTCAAACATGGGGAAGAGTGAGTGAATGTGAGCTTCCTGGGGGAGCACATCCCCACTGTGCTTATAGGCTGAGGCAGAGAGCCTATTTTGTGTGGGGCAGCTCTCGAGTCCAAGGAGACTGCTCTGAGACTTGGGCCCTGGAGCAGACCAATACTGGTACCATAGCACCAATAGAGCCTGCAGTCATGGGGCCTGGGAGCAGTAAGATTACACCACTTCTCCCCTCCTCTCTCTATCCCTGCTGGATGAAGCTTGGTGCCAGCTTCTGGCCTAGTGGTCCTGCTTCTGTCTGAACTCAGACAGAGGGCCTGGCTTCCTCTTGTCCCACGAAGCACCCAGATGGCAGGGTGGGCCACCCTACCCACCCCTGCCACAGGTAGCCAGGCAAGCAATGCCTGCTAGAGTTTCTGGCTCAGTAGTCCAGCTTCTGTGTGAACTTACCTAGAGGGTGCAACCTCCCTTTCTCCTGGGAAACCCCTGGACAAAAGGGAGAGTGACCTCACCCCAACCCTGTCGTAGGTAGCCAGGTAGCAATGCCTGCTAGAACTTCTGACAAACAGTCCCACATCTGTGAGAACTCAGCCAGAGGGTGCAGCCTACCATTGCTTGTTCAAAGTGTCTAGAGAGAAGGGGTAGGTCACCTACAAAGGGAACCCCATCAGGCTAACAGTGAAACTTTCAGCAGAAGCCCTCCAAGCTAGAAGAGATTGGGGGGTCTGTATTTAGCATTTTTAAAGAATAGGAATTCCAACCAAGAATTTCCTATCTGGCCAAAGTAAGCTTCGTAAGAGAAGGAGAAATAAGATCCTTTTTAGACAAGCAAATGCTAAGAGTATTTGTTACCACTAGACTTGCTTTACAAGATGTCTTGAAGGGAGTGCTAAATATAGAAAGGAAAGACTGTGTTACCAACCATCACAAAAACACATTTAAGAGTGTAGACCAGTGATGCTATAAAGCAGCAACACAATCAAGTCTATGTGATAACTAGCTAACCATATGATGATGAAATCAGACCAGCACATACCAGTATTAACCTTGAATGGAAACAGGCTAAAAGCCCTAATTAAAAGTCAGAAAATGACCACTTGGGTAAAAGAGCAAGATCCAATTGTATCCTCTCTGCAGGGACTCATCTCACATGCAGTGACACTCATTGGCTGTAAGTAAAGGGATGAAGAAAAATTGCCCAAGCAAATGGAAAACAGAAAAAAGCAGAGGTTGGCATTTTACTTTCAGACAAAGTAGACGTTAAACCAACAATGGTCAGAAAACACAAAGAAAGGCATTACATAATGGCAAAGGGCCAAATTCAACAGGAAGACTTAACTATTCTAAATATATATGCACCCACCCCTGGAGCACCCAGACTCATAAACAATTCTTACAGACCTGTGAAGAGATTTGGATAGCCACACAAGTAGTAGTGAGAGATTTCAACACCCCACCGACACTATCAGAAGATCATGGGGCAGAAAACTAACAAAGATATTCAGAACCAGAGCTCAACATTTGACCAAATGAACTTAATAGACATCTACAGCTACCCAAAACAACAAAATATACATTCTTCTCATCTGCACATGGCATGTACTCTAAAATTCACCACACAATTGGCCATAAGACAATTCTCAGCAACTTAAAAAAAAAAAAAAAAACCAAACACACTCTCAGACCAAAGCACAATAAAAATAGAAATCAATACTAAGAAAATTGCTCAAAAGCATATAGTTACATGGAAATTATATAACCTACTCCTGAATGACATTTGGGTAAACAATGAAATTAAGGCAGAAACCAAGTACAACATACCAGAATCTCTGGGACACAACTAAAGCAGTGTTAAGAGGGAAGTATATCGCACTAAACACCCAAAGAAACGGACTAAAAAGTTAAAAGGATCTCAAGTTAACAACCTAACATCACACCCAGAGGAACCAGAGAAACGAGCAAACCAACTCCAGAACTAGCAGAAGACAACAGATAACCAACATCAGAGCTGAAATGAAGGAAACTGAGATGTGAAAAACCATACAGAAGATCAACAAGTACAGGAATTGATTCTTTGAAAGAATAAATAAGATTGATATGCCACTAGTGAGACTAATAAAAGGGAGAGAGAGACAGAAGATCAAATAAACAGAATCAGACATGACAAAGGGGACATTACCACCAACCCAACAGAAATACAAAAAAAAAAAAAAACAAACAAACCCAGAGACTACTGTGAACACCTCTATGCACGCAAACTAGAAAATCTAAAAGAAATGGATAAATGGGATAAATGCCTGGAAAGATATGACCTCCCAAGATTAAACCAGGAAGAAGTTGAATCCCTGAACAGACTAATAATGAGTTCTAAAATTGAATCAGTAATAAAAAGCCTACCAGTCACAAAAATTCCAGGGACAGATTCACAGCCAAAATACTAAATGTATAAGGAAAAGCTGGTGCTATTCCTACTGAAACTGTTCCTACAAATTGAGGTGAAGGGAATCCTCTCTAATTCCTTCTATGAGGCTAGCATCATTATGATACCAAAACCTGGCAGAGACACAACAAAGAAGAAAATCTTAGGCCAATATCCCTGATGACCATAGAAGCAAAAGTCCCCAACAAAATACTAGCAAACCAATTTCAGCAGCCCATCAAAAAGTTAATCCACTATGATCAAGTAGGCTTTATTCCTGGGATGCAAAGTTAGTTCAGCATACACAGATCAATAAATGTGATTTGCCACAAAAACAGAATTATAAACAAAATCACATGATCCTCTAAATAGTTGTAAAAAAAAAAAAAAAGCTTTTGATAAAATTCAATATCCCTTCATGTTAAACACCCTCAACAAACTAGGCGTTGAAGTAACATACTTCCAAATAATAAGAGCCATCTATGATAAACCCATACCAAATGTCATACTGAATGGGCAAAAGCTGGAAGCATTCCCCTTGAGAACCGGAACAAGACAAGGATGCCAACTCTCACCACTCTTGCCATAGTACTGGAAGTCCTAGCCAGAGCAATCAGGCAAAAGGAGGAATGCCAATAGGAAGAGAGGAAGTCAAACTATTTCTGTCTGCAGATGATATGGTTCTATAACTAGAAAACCCGTAGCCTCTGCCCAAAAGTTCCTAGATCTGATAAACAACTTCAGTAAAGTCTCAGAAGACAAAATCAGTGCCCAAAAACCAGTAGCATTTCTACCCACCAACATCATCTAAGCTGAGAGCCAAATCAAGAACACAATCCCATTCACAATAGCCACAAAAAGAATAAAATACTTAAGATTACAGCTAATCTGGGAGGTGAAAAGATCTCTACAATGAGAATTATGAAACACTGCCCAAAGACATCAGAGGTGACACAAATGGAAAAACATTCCATGTTCATGGATAGGAAGAATCAAGATTATTAAAAATGGCCATACCACCGAAAGCAGTCTACAGATTCAATGCCATTCCTATCAAAATACTGATGATATTCTTCATAGAATTAGAAAAATTATTTTTAAATTCATATAGAACCAAAAAAGAGCCTGAATAGCCAAAGCAGTCCTAAGCAAAAAGAACAAGTTTGGAAGCATCACATTACCCAACTTCAAACTATACTACAAGGCTACTATAACCTAAAAAGCACGGTAGTGGTACAAAAAGAGACACACAGACCAATGAGACAGAATAGAGAGCCCAGAAATAATGCCAGACATCTACAATCATCTGATCTTTGACAAAGTCGACAAAAACAAGCAATAGGGAAAGGACTTTCTCTACAATAAATGGTGCTGTGATAACTGGCTAGCAATTTGCAGAAGATTGAAACGAACCATTAGAGAAATGCAAATCAAAACCACAGTGGGATACCATCTCACACCAGTCAGAATGGCCATTATTAAAAAGTAAAAAAATAACAGATGCTGTTAAAGTTGTGGAGAAAAGGGAATGCTTATACACTGCTGGTGTGTGTAAATTAGGTTAGCCATTGTGGAAAGCAGTGTGGCTATTTCTCAAAGAACTTAAAACAGAAGTACCATTCAACCCAGCAATCCCTTTATTGGGTATATACCTGAAGGAATATAAATCATTCTCCATAAAGATGCATGTGTATGCTCATCACAGCGCTATTCGTGATAGCAAAATCCTGGAATCAACCTAAATACCCATCAATGGTAGACTAGATAATGTAGTATGTATATACCATGGAATACTATGCAGCCATTAAAAAAGAATGAGATCCTGCCCTTTGCAGCAACATTGATGGAGCTGAAAGCCATGAAACCCCATGTTTTCGCTTGTAAGTCAGAGGTAAACATTGAGTACACATGCACACAAATAAGGGTACAGCAGACTCCACGGCCTCCTAGGGTGGAGGGTGGGAGGAGGGAGGGGATTGAAAAACTGCCGATCGGGTACTATGCTTATTACCTGGGTGACAAAATAATCTGTATACCAAACCGCTGTGACATGCAGTTTACCTGTATAACAAACCTGTGCATGTACCTCTGAACCTAAAATAAAAGTTAAAAGAGGAAAGAAGAAAAAAAAAAAACCCTGGGATCAGACATTTAGAGTAAATTGTGAAAAATTACGCTAAGACTTAGACATGTAAGTTGATTTTAGTTAATTAAGAAAATTCGTATAATAACAGAAACTATGTTCTAATTATAGAAGAACAATGAAAATTAGTGTTTATTGGGTTTTTTGTAAGTACAATAGCACATAATTTTTACAAAAAAAAGTAAATTGCTTGTATCAGTTTTTCTAAGGGCCTTTCTTAGTCCTTGGCAGACAAATCATTCTGAAGAATTTATCCTGTCGTTATCCTTTTTTGATTTTTTCATCAGGGCCTTTGAATGTGATCCTGCAGTTCTCCATCATCCCTTTCATTGATTTCATGAAATCTTTTAAGTGATTTTCAGTTTCATTCTACAACTGAATTAACTTGCCCTGTGTTTGTTGACAAACCAATCTTTGTGATAGAATGGCTGTGATATATTTGGTCTACAATCCAGTTTCTTGGTATTAGAAACTCTGAAGTGATGTCTTTTTGTTTGCTTATAAGTTGACTCATGACTGGCAGCACCTAGGTAGTTTCATGATGGGGGCTGGTCACTGGAAAAACCAAGGCAGGATTAGAGGGGTGGGCCTGAAAGTCACACCAACCTCTGTGCTGAAAGTTAATTTGATCACCAGTGGTTAGTGGTTTAATGAATCATGCTTATGTTTTGAAACCTCCGTAACTCAGAAGGAAGGGTTTGGAGAACTGCTTAATAACTGATCACATAGAGGGTGGTGTGCCCAGGGAAGTCATGGAAGCTGTGTGCCTCTTCCCCCCATACCTTGCCCTATGCAAGTCTTCATCTATACCCCTTGCAATATCTATGTGTAAGTAAGCTTAAGTGTTTTTCTCAGTTCCGTGATTTCATTCCGGTAAATTAATCGAACCCAAAGACGGGGTTGCGGAAACCCTAACTGGAAGTCAGTGGTCAGACATTCTGGAGACCCAGACTTGTGACTGTTGTCCAAAGGCGGAGGGGTGGGAAGTCAGTCTTGTGGACTGAGCCCTCACCTTGTGGGATCTGAAACTACCTCCAGGTAGGTAATGTCAGGATTGAATTGGAGGACACCAGCTGGTGTCCACTGCCGAATTGATTGCTTGCTTGTTTGGGGAAAACTCTTCACACATTTGGTCGCAGAAATCTTCTGTGTTGATTTTTGTTGTGGTGTGAGAGCAGAGGAACTGTGGTTTTCCGTACACAGAATGGGCATATATATATATAGACATTGGTGTTAAATACAGAAAGAACCTTTGGCTTTGGACTAATTTTGTAAGTGGTCATTTAATTAGCATTTTCATTTTGTGGTGGCATTTGATTTCCTATGTATTGTTTTTTTAAAAAAACTGGGGACTAGTGTATATCAATATTTTTTAACACAACATTTCATTTACTCTTATTTATATTGTGTATAGTTCTCACTTCATAAAAATTAGAATCCTAATTTAGAAACCAGGTAGATTATGAAATGACAAAGTTGATGATGATGGCTCCTCCAGTGACAGTGATAATAGCTGCCATTTGTAAAGCTTCTACTCTATACCAGCTGCTGTACTAGGTAGTTTAATAATCCTTCCCACAACCTGAAAGGATTGATGTTTATCACCTGACTTTGTGAATAAAGAAATTCAGGAAATTCGTAGAGGTAATGAGTGTCTTACAAGTTAAAGACAAGCCATTATAATGATCAAGTTTGTGTTTTTTCCAATACACTATGTCTTTCTCTGGTTTATAGAAGCATTTACTTCAGGGTTTTCTCTATAAATTAATTATATTTTTGGTACATATAATATAAAGTTAGTAAAAATTGGAATACCCCACAGTCATAGTAATACTTTTCTATGTTATTATTATTTCTATCTATATTATTAATACAGTGGGTGTTAATCTTATAAATTATTTTTTCCTCTTTTGTTGTTGAGAGGTATTTCACAAATATTCCTTCTTCAACAGATTTGAATCAAAATGGAATGGAAGATGTGGAATTTATGAAGTTGGATTTTCACAACAAAAAAGTCATAAAATATAAGTGTAGTGTTTTAAAAATGGCTTGACTGTACATCCAGTTCTAATAGCTTATTTTCAAAGAGAGAATGGTGCACCATTTTCCAATGACTTCTTAATGGAAACCAGTGATTGCCATTGGAATTGGAGTTATTTTACAGTGTATATTTTTATATAAACCATTACTCTGAAATATCAGGTTGCAGCTTTGGTGTATGAGTGAATTGAAATGAAGGAAATTTAGATATTTTACTGTTTTTTGTAGCTGCAGAAACTGGAATTGCAGATACTAGTCTTGATTTAGCCTATGGTGAATTTTCAGTTATTTGAAAGTTTTATCTCTCATTCAAAGAGCAGCTTTTATCATGGCCTTTGGTCAGAGATGCTGTTTGTATTGTTAAAATAAAAATCTCTTTAATATCAAATAGTATATAAGGAAGGAGTCCAGAATTAGCCTATTAGGCACACAGAGCTTTATGGTCCCAGGAATAACAGCCTTCTTGAATAGTAACTCCTGAGATCAGTAAAACTTCAGAAGTTATTGCTTTTTTGTCAGCTTTTTACTGTTTGTCCTCTAACATTTGTGATTAATAATACATTTCTCATGTGTAGCCATATTGTGCCATTGAGTTTTGGATCTTTTGATTCTTGTATTCTCTCCTAAGAAAAATAATGGGATTACTTTCTTAAAGCTACCAGTTTCTTGCAAGTTATTATTTGACATGCATATTACATTTTTGGTACAGCTCATTTCCAGGGACTTGCTCTATTGCTATTTCTCACTTCAACATGTTTCAGAACTACCAAACCTGCTGAGGCATTAAGCATACTCTTTGTATATACTCTTAGAAATATGGGAATTGCCCATATCGAAGCCAGTCATCCAGCCATCATGTTTGGTTTTCTGCTTTGAACACATTTTTGTATTGTTAGAGGTAGGCTTTAAAGTCCTATGAGTCTCCTACTTCAGCAATCATATACAGAAGATAGAAACTTCATTTTGATTGCATCCAGTGATCTTCTTATACCCTGAAAGCATGATGTTTTGTAATTCTGACCTAGTGTGTTTGCAGTTTTGTTTTTATTTATATGTATCTCTAAACCTAAAACAAGTTTTTATAGAGGAAATTTTAGGTAAATTGTATATGTTTTTAAAAAAGTCATCAGAAATCTTTAGATATTTTATATCTGTTCCCTCTTTAGATACTAATATCCCCATGTGGGAAATGGAAAATGTAAGTTCTCCATGCTGTCGTAAGAGCTGTGAACATTTCTCAAAAGCTGTATGAACGCAGTTCACCAGAATATGTTTCTGCTCTGTTGCATGTTTCCCCATCTTTTTACCATTGTTTCATTTTGTTTTTAGTGGCCCTAAGAAGCCTGCTTCTTTTTTTTTTTCTTTAGTTCTGTCTACATTCTTTGTTAAACTTTTGGTCTTTCTCACTTCTAGATTACTTTACTACCATGGATTTCCCTTTCTGTCTTTTAGTTTGTTGTTTTGAATCACTTTCAGCTTTTTCTGTAGCACTCTAGTGAGGAACTATTCAGAATGAATCAGTAGGTAGCAAGCATCTTAGAGTCGAAACATAAAATGTTGAAATTGATTAACTAGAGATAGTAATGTTAATTTTTAGGTAATTAAAGAAACATTATCTGGTGTAGAACAAAGAAATGGGAATTTCTTTATATATTATAGAAATGGGAATTTAAGAAGAGTTCCGAATGCCCTGTTGTTATATTGCCTTTCTATATAAAATATTATAGGAAATATAGAATCAGATTTATGGTAGTTAAGAACTTTCTAAATGAATTTTAGTATGTTTTCATAGGAATGATGTGAAAAGAAGAATGGATCAATGTTATCTGTGAAATGGTGAGAAAACAAGGAACTGTGAGAATTGGATTTTAATATTTAAGAACCTGTGATGGAAATGGAGGAGATCGTAAGTTCCACCAGTGGTGGAGCTAGATCTCCTGGATTCATTTGAATAGAAAAAGAGAGGATATGTTGTGTTCCATATATGAAGGCTATCAAAGGACACCTCAATGGAAGATCTCAGGAGGAAGGTGATAAACAAATGGAAGGTAGACTTGAGTGTAGCTTTCTTCTAAAATGGGAAGAGAGTAGAAGTAAAAGCAGAAAAGAAAAATGAGGCTGTTGCTTATAAAATTTGAAAATGTTTAAAAGATTGGGTAGGAGTTAGAGTGTGAGTAACTAGCATTTTAATACATAATAGAATCTACAACCAATTGTGTACTTTTTTTACTTAAATTTTTTTTTTAATAGAAATGGGGTATTGCTCCATTACCTAGGCTTGAGTGCAGTGACACAATCATGGCTCACTGCAGCCTAAACCTCATGGGCTCAAGTGATCCCCCCATTTCAGCTTCCCAAGTAGCTAGGACTACAGGTGCACACCACCACACCTGGCTAATTTTTAAATTTTTTGTAGAGCTGACAGTCTCACTGTGTTTCCCAGGCCAGTCTTGAACTCCGGACCTCAGATAATCCTCCCACCTCAGTCTCGCAAAATGCTGAGATTACAGATGTGAGCCACCTTGTCCAGCCTGTGAACATTTTTAATAGGTGTTTCTGAGTTATTAAATACCCATACCCTACAGCATTATGGATATTTTATGTTCTCTCACTCAGTGTCACTGATTGGGTCTTTATATTCTCTGAATTAAATATATTTTCAAAGTAGCATGTTTTCTATCAAGCGAGGTGTTTTATTGCTGTTTAATTATTGACATCCTTGAAACAAGAGCTGCTTTACATTTAAGAGGTATATGAGGGAACACAGCTGAAAAACAGAAGAGCATTTTTGTTAGAAATATATTGGGGATAGGTGCTGGGGTGGAAGGGAGACTCACTAAGTCTGCAATTTTCAAACAGTTTTACAGTAGTATATATAAAATTGAAACCTTCTGAATAATAATAAACATACTTTTGGGAGGCAGGAAGGGAATATCTTTGGTTGTGATAATGTTTAGTGTTTTGATCTAAGTGTTGATCACATGGGTGTATTTCTATCTTAAAAGTCATTGAGACTGGGTACTGTGGCTTATGTCTATAATCCCAGCACTTTGGGAGGCCAAGGCAGGTGGATCATTTGAGGTCAGGAGTTCAAGACCAGCCTGGCCAACATGATGAAATCCCGTCTATACTAAAAATATAAAAATTAGCCGGGTGTGCTGGTGGATGCCTGTAATCCCAACTACTCAGGAGGCTGAGGCAGGAGAATCACTTGAACCCTGGAAGTGGAGGTTGCAGTGAGCTGAGATCACGCCACTGTACTCCAGCCTGGGTTACGAGTGAGACTCTGCCTCAATACAACAACAACAAAAAAGTCATTGAGCTGTATAAAATATAAATAAAACTTAATGTTTATACATTTTGCTGTATGTAAATTATATCTCAATTCTTAATGCAGATAAAAGCACACTTCTCATGGGTACTTTAGACTGGGATTTTTAAAAAATATCTATTTTGTTTACTATTTGTACTGGATATATATCTAATATCGTCTTTGATGTTACTTTAAAAATATTCTTTAAAGTGATACCACTGGAATAAAAACTAGCCAATTTATTTCACTTACAACTGTCATGAACTGAAATTTCCCAACACTGACCTCTGTTTCAGATTCCTGCTGTTGCCTCTGCACTATTAGTTGGTGTCAGCAGGGGGTTAACAGCACTCAATTTAACCCTGCTATTTGTATTCTGTTTTGAATTTTTTTCTTTTCTCATTTAACTTCCTTACATGAATTCTCCATTTTAAAGATTGTGCATGCACCATGGGGTGCGGTGAAAGATTGTAGTACAGATAAGCATACAGTGGAAGCACATTTAAAGATAATGTGAAGCTACTTTTCTTTTTTTTCTAGGAGAATAGAGGCATTGCTGTAAAAATCATTAAACAAGAGAAAAATTAAGCCTACTCATGCTGTTATTTTTTCTGTGAAGATTATAGACCAGTTTAAAATATATAAGGACTATATAGATACGGATTAATTATACATTGTATGTCCATTTAGAGGGGCGTCTCTGTGACTGTTGTGCTTGTAGCTAGTCATGGACAGAGACTTATTGGACCAGAAGTACTTCTTCTGTCTCTCCCACATTAAAATTTTAGAATCTGTTGTGACTGAGACCATATCCACTATTCTTCTTTCAGTGTCCCTCCTCTCATTGATCCCTCTACCCACTTCTTGGTCCTTTTATCTTATAAATGCTGGGCTCTTCCTATTCAAAACAGTCTTCAGCAGCAGGATAGGAAGTCATGGGTAATTAAAGAGGGGTCCCTAAACTCTGGACCCCTCCTCCTCAACTCCCCATGGAAACTATCTCCCCTGAACAGGGCTTCATAGAATCCTAGTGAACTTAAAGGCCCACTACTCATATGAGTGGTCTTCGTCTTTCTCTGAGTGGGTTCTAAGTAAAACACCAGGTTGGTGGAAATGGAAAGGAAGGAGGGCTGGCTCAAATTCTGGAGATCCTATATGAAGAGGAATAATGAGACACTCACTGTCCTGTGGGGTAAACAGGAAGGAGAGCCTAGCTTTCCATTCCACATCCTCCAGTTTCATTCATTTCCAGCCACTGCTTTGTACAACTCCAGCACGCTTCTCTCCTGGTCTGTAGTTCAGGATTCCACTAGTTTCATCTTCAGGTGCCAAAGACACTCTACTTGGTGCCTAAGACACCAAAGTGAAAACAGCAGCAATAGAAAACACTTCCAGTGAAGTTGAGGGAGACCCAGATTTCACTGTCTATCAGGGAGACTTGCATTCCTGTTAGCTCAAACAGATTCTGAAGGCATTTCTCCAGAGATGCCTTGCTTGGGTGAATAGGTAGTGTAATAACCCAGGTATTGTACTTTACTATTATAATAGTCTACTCTTATGCTAGGGTGACATACATCCTGGCTTGTACTGGATGTATGTCACCATCCTGGCATAACTGTTTTTAGTAATTGCATCCCCTTTTATTCCCCAGAAGTTTGGATGGTAAATTATATTGTCACTATACTCGTAACAAAAATGGACTTCCTAGTCCATGGGAATTGTGTAACAAAAGCCCCAAATGTAAACATATTTCATTAAGTAAAGTTAAAATGATGGTGATGATGTTTAAAAGTATCGTAAATGCAAATGTTTATTAAATGTTCTAAAAATCAAAACAGAAAAACTCTTTTGTGAAGGATTCTTGTTACTGTGATGTAATTCCTACAGAATACTTAATAGCACTGCCCATACAATGGATGCAAAATAACCACCTAATATTTAAAAATATTAAGTCAAATATAATGGTATAAAATCTTTATAATAGAATGCTTAAACATTTCAGTTAGGAATTTCTGCTTAATAAAATTATATGTTTAAATTTGTCTTATTCCCAGCTCTTTTAAATTAAAGAACCAATCGTGAGCCTTCATTTTGAACATTGTTTTAAAATCATGTTATATGTAGAAAGCAAATAATGTTTAAAAATAGAGATACTGGTTTTAGGAGATAAGTGTTTCACATTTATTTCTTATTTACCTTTTTTAAAAGACAGATTATGTAAATTCTTCAAATTTAAATGTCTAGGTATAAAACTGAATAAATAAAACAAGTTTTAGTAAGAAAACTATTTTCAGACTTAATACTAACCAGCTATTGCTAATATGCTATAAAATGCTACTTAGGAAGTTACAGACTCCAATTATTATAGTTAACGGTCTCAGTGGCCTCACCTTGCCTTAATCTAGGACATAAAGCATGCAGAACTTGTAATTTAATTATCACCTGTTAATATTGGCTCTAAATTCATTTCTCTCCTTTCAGGATGAAACTGCAGTGATGAGCCAATTAAAAATCATTATCTTCCTACTGAAAACACCACCCTGCTAAACTACACCCACAGTATACAAATCTGCTGAGACTTTCAAGAAGAAACTTACTGCCTCTTACCTTTAGGGAGTGCTGAATTAAATTATTTTTGGCAGCTTATAATTCTAATATTTTGTTTTAATTATTTATTTTTTTGAGATAGGGCCTGTGTTGCGCATGCTAGTCTCAAACTCCTGATCTCATGCAATCCTTCTGCCTCAGGCTCCCAAGTAGCTGGGATTACAGGTGTGCACAAATCTAATTTTGTACATCTCTAGATTATATGAAGATCATATTTTTTAAATTATTACATACCTTAAAAGCCATGAGAGAAGTGGAGAGTTATGTTATTCTACAGTAATAAATGGCAGAAATGAAATCTATGCTCTTACTCATATTTCCATATCATGAGATGTAGCAAAACATCAGAGAATGTGGTACTATAAAAGGGTTGTTAGCTTATAAAATCCCATTGATATGTACTAGAGAAATGTGCAGTTTATTTACAGAAATTTATTAGAAACTTTGTTCTTTGTGTACTCTCCTGACATTGTGTACCATTGTACTGAAATCTAATTTTATAATTGACCCATGGGAATCAAACTCTGGAAAATTGATTTGTGCTAACCAAACTCAAAAGAGATTGATTTATAAACTGGTAAATCACTTCTTAATTTACTATGAGAATGCTACCTAATCCAAAAACCTGAAAAATTTATGGTGTGTTTTCGAGTTTCCACTACTCTCAGTTCAGGTACTATAGTGAATAAAGAGGTGAAAAACACTTAGTCCCCATCCTCAATGAATTTGTAATCTGATGAGAAGATTTGGACAGCAATACATAGAGTACAAGTAAGACTAATGCGTGAGTAAATGCGTGAGTGATATGTTGTGGTTAAATGTGTAGCAGAGGTTTTTGTTTCTGCTAGGCATACTCTTATAGTTAGGAAACCAAATTATAATTCAGTGGATATGTTTTAAGAGATATTTCTTTCAAGCCATTATTGAATAATAAATTAACTTTCCTTTTTCTCTGCATGTTTCTATATAAAGAATCAGGACCAACAACCCGTAATTAGGACACCTTTGCTCTTGAATATGCTGTAGACACTACAAAATTTTTAAAACTCTTAACATGTGCAGATACATGAAAAGTTCACTCTTGTTGCCATTATTACACCAGAATCTTTCCTTCTGTACTGTAGATTGATTCTAAAGTTAGTGCATAAGGCAAAAATCAAATTATATATAGCCAAAGTGCTCTAAAAATTTCATAAATGGCTTATAGAATACATACTGGTGTTGTAAAACTGTTCAATGATATACAATTATAATGTTTAGTAAATCATGATGTGTAGTAAAGCATACATAATCCAAACAGTTTTAAAGTATTTTAATTGCAGTATTTTAAAGTTGTTTATACAAAGGAATCTTAATAAATTAAATGTATGTGCCATGTATATCCTCAGTCATCATACCCAAGTTTGTAGTTTTCTTCCATTGAGTAGATTTCCAGTGGGCCACTGTCTAACAGTATATATTGGGATACTTATCTGTTAAAATACAAGATAGTGTTGCTTTTGAGGAGCTTTTCTATAGCCAGCCTATTTTAGACTTTTTGCGTGGATTTGTTTTGTGTGGTAGAAGTAAGGAGATGATGAAAGTATGATTTCATGACTCACATAGTTTATTGCCATACAAAGAGAATTTTTTCCTTAGGTTCCTAGTGCTTAAAGAAGGGGAGAATAACGTGAACAGATCTCATGGGGAATATACTCGATAGGTGAGATACGTGAACCACAAAGTGACTAAGTTCCAAAACTATTAAAGGCGTTGCCCAATAGGATGGAGCCGACTTCTGTGGAAAATAGTCTAATTAAAGATTGAGGCCGGGTGGGTGGCTCACGCCTGTAATACCAGCACTTTGGGAGGCCTAGGCCGGTGAATCATGAGGTCAGGAGATCGAGACCATCCTGGCTAACAGAATGAAACCCCGTCTCTACTAAAAATTACAAAAAATTAGCCGAGCCTGGTGGTGGGTGCCTGTAGTCCCAGCTACTCTGGTGGCTGAGGCAGGAGAATGGCGTGAACCCAGGAGGCGGAGCTTGCAGTGAGCCAGGATCGCTCCACTGCACTCTAGCCTGGGCGACAGAGCAAGACTCTGTCTCAAGAAAGATAAAAAAAAGATTGAAGTGTACCTTTTTACAAGCGGTTCCTCTGGAGAAACTGGCTTGACCAATACGGTGGAGATCTATTACCACAGGTAAGGTCCCTCAAGGCTGGAGGTGGTGCCAGTAGTGGCAGGCAAGGCTTCAGAGATTAGCTGGAATGATGTTGCCCTGTGGCAGTGTCACAGCATGTCCTCTTGGTCTTTGGAGAACATGTAGCTTGCCACAGTCTTAGCTCTCAAAGTGTCTGTCAAACTCTTAGATTTACATGTTTTGAAGTCGAGTAGTTGAGGTCAGCAACTCACATATGGGTTCTGATAAAGTGTGTTGTGACATTCGCAAGGGGAGGGGTACCACTGTCACATTCTCTAGGGGATGGGGGAGAAAACACTCCAGGTTCTTATTATAGCAGAACATATTCACGTAGCAAACTATGTAAGTGTTTGGAATCATTTCACAGCAACATAAGAGGATTCTTACTAGTCTCAAACATCCTTCCTAGATTTGGATGTTAGTCATACTTTTCTCTAATTACTATATTCATCCAAATATATATGCAACTGACTGGCATTGGGTCCATGTTCTGTTTCCGACCATAGATAGCTTACCAACCTACAAGGAAATCAAGCCCGTGACTTGGCTATTATTTGCACTGTACTCCATCAGCTGAGCCTCAGAACGCATCTACCTGAAAAAGTGATAAAATTGTCTCATTTAGCAAGCACACTGAAGCAAGACTAGCTGTGTTCAGCCTGCATCTAAAAGTGTGTTACTTTGTGATTTGGCTCACTATAATAGTAATTTTGAGGTACTTATTAATGATAGTGTTTATGGTACTAATTGGTGCCTGATCATTTCTACAATAAGGTTGGTATTATTTCCATTTTTAGGAGATCAGAGTTTGCAGGATTTGCAAAAGCCTTGATTTGAAAGCCAGTGGCAGAGCCAGGCCAGAATGATGGTTTTCCCCATCTAAAGTCAGTCAGTGATGTGCTTATCTATGAGATCATGGCCATTATACCAAGTATTGGGAGGACCTGATGAAAGATGCTTTTTAGGATTTGGCATCAAAAATGTAGAGCTCATGCTCTGGAATCCAAGAGTTGTAAGAATTTCGCTGTTCTACTTAAGGGCTGGGTGACTTACAGCAACTTACTTCAAACTTTTCAAGCCTCAGTTTATCCCCCTCAGGGATTTTCAGATAGTTAGATGAAATAATAGGTAAAGTGCTTAGCACAGAACCTGGTATATGATAAGAGCTTAGTAAATATTATTTGTTTTTTGATCTTAAGAATGTTTAGAATTTCAAGTTTTCAGCAGTTTTTATGTACATCTCTTATGTACATGTGTATTGCCAAATGAAAGCCTGTTTATTTTTCTTCCTAAAAATGACTAGATATTATATAACTCTATAGATGTGCTTATGAGGGCACACATAATCACCACCACTCTCAACACCTATTTTTGGAATCTTAGTTATTCCTTCCATAATATTTTCTTAATCTGCTATAATGTGAGATATATGACTACAGCTGAGAAGTATTAAAAGCAGAACAGGAAACCACAGAAGTTTCTTAAAATAAAAATACAAACTGAGCTCAGAAACATGATGTTTATATACATATCTGAAAAGGAAATGTAGCCAGTGAGCAGAATACACTCAAAGCCAACCACAAATAAGCAGTAAAAAAAAAAAGAGAAATACTGCAGTTTATTTTAAAATTGCACACATCTTGCTTTCATTAGAGTATATAGGAATTTCATTGTAAAATACTTTTTAAAAAATGTAACGGTATGTGTGTGCTTTGACTGAATAATTCTACTGTGATGTTGATTATACTCTAAAGTATACATGTGAAGCTAGAGTTGAATATGAGGTACTGCCTTGTTCTTCCAAACTGCAATAGCGTGTATGCTATGTGGCCAAACCCTGTCCTCTGCAGAGACCAGCAAGTCAAAGCCATGTTTCTCAGAGCTTGGTTACAGGAGCTCTTGGTAGCACATGTACATATATGTAAAATGTTTATAGATAGCTCTTAAATTTTAAAAAGTAATATACAATAAATTTTATGATCACATTCTAATTGCAAGTGAGTTGGCTTTTGTTTTTGAACTGACAAAATTTCCCTTTGAAATTCATTTACTTATGCTTTTTTAAAAAGTGTGTTGATTTTTAAAATCAGCATGAAACTAGTATGAGGATACGGACAAAGTACAATGTTACACTCAGCTGACTGAAGTTTTGGGTACTCTGAACTAAACAGAAGTGGATAGTTGATATTTTAATTTAAAATACTACCTGTTTGTCATACCTAATTTTTACTTGAGAGAAAAAAAAAACATTAATGTCTATTTTATTTGTCAAATCTCTATAACACCCTTTAATTACTACATTTTTAGTAGCAGTGATTTGCTGACATTTGTGCAACCCCTATGTTGTGATCCATATACTTCTCAGTGACTGAAGTCTTTTCTTTAAAATTAGTCCTGCTATATGTTTATATAAATCTTTGGGAAAGGGGTTTATTTTCAAAATGCTGTTTGACTCTCTTGTGAGATTGAATGTCTGTTTTCAAAGTACTGAAAAATTTAAAATACATAATTATGAAGTAACTCCTCACATCTGAAGAAATGTTCCACAGAGATTCCACCATGTTTCTTCAATAAGAGCGCTAATTTTATCTCAGAGATGGTACTAAGACATGGTGATGGGAGAGATAGATGTTAGAAAGACACCTCTCTGAGGAGGTGACCTTTACATTGAAATTCTGAAGAAAGTAGGGCAGGTAAGCTCTAAGCAGAAGGAAAATTTGTAAAGACCTAGGGCAGAAAGGAGTTTGGTCTATTAGACAAACTCAGAGTAAGCCTGTGCAGTGGGAGCTTAGTGAAGGAAGGGAAGAGAAGGAGAGAGAAGTTTGGAAAAGTAGGAATGAATCAGTGGGGCAGTCTTTCTCCCAGATACTGTCACTTTATCATAAACTAATTTAGTGAAACTACAGTAGAGCTAAAACTGTTACTTTACCTTGAATATAGAGGGAAAAAATGCTGAGAACGTTTGAGTAATGTAAAAAAAAATAACAGAAAGAAACCTCGTGAAATTGCTAAACTTCTCTTTTGGAAATTTAAAAAAATTGTTTTGTTGAAATTGCTGTACTCTTGTGGTAGTGACTAAGTCTCAGGAGATCTGATGGTTTTATAAGGGGTTTCCCTTTTTGCTTGGCCATCATTCTCTTTTTGCCTGCTGCCGTGTAAGATGTGCCTTTCGCCTTCCACCATGATTGTGAGGCCTTCTCAGCCACGTGGAACTGTGAGTCCATTAAACCTCTTTCCTTTATAAATTACTGGTAATTTGTAAAGGAAATTTCATTAGCAGCATGAAAACAGACTAATACACCCCTTCCCTCTTATGCCCAGCCCTTTCCCATTTCTTCTTTATTAAAAAAAAAAAATTATTTTTCTAGAGACAGGGTCTTGCTCTGTCACCCAGGCTGGAGGGCAGTAGCACAGTCCTAGCTCACTGCAGCCTGGAGCTCTAGGGCTCAAGCAATTTTTCTGAGCAACTAGGACTACAGGCACATGCCATGACTACAGGTGCATGCCACTATGCCCAGCTCATTTAAAAATTTTTTTTTAGAGACTGGGTTTTGCTATGTTGCTCAGGCTGGTCTTGAAATCTTCGACTCACGTGATCCTCCCGCCTCCACCTCCCAGTGCTGGTATTATAGGCATGAGCCACCCGTGCCCAGCCTCACTTTCTTCTTTAGTAGGTGTCTCTGCCCTGTGCCTTCTGCTCATAATTAATGCATACGTCCTACAGTCAGATGAAATCTTCCTGAGAATTGGTTTCCCTGACCTTAATCTTCTATGGTCCTGTTTTTACCTTTTGTGTTCTGTGCCCAGCTCTGTTGGAATGCTTATGCACCTACTATCAGTGACTTTGGTTGGGCAGGGAGGGTTTCTAAGTCCATATGCTCCCCCTTGATTTAGAATTGGATTCTCTAGGCCGGGCACGGTGGCTCAAGCCTGTAACCCCAGCACTTTGGGAGGCCGAGACGGGCGGATCACGAGGTCAGGAGATCGAGACCATCCTGGCCTACATGGTGAAAACCCGTCTCTACTAAAAAATACAAAAAACTAGCCGGGTGAGGTGGCGGGTGCCTGTAGTCCCAGCTACTCAGGAGGCTGAGGCAGGAGAATGGCGTAAACCCGGGAGGCGGAGCTTGCAGTGAGCTGAGATCCGGCCACTGCACTCCAGCCCGGGCAACAGAGCGAGACTCCGTCTCAAAAAAAAAAAAAAAAAAAAAAAGGATTGGATTCTCTAGTACTCTGTATTTCAGGTACAGTATAGGTTAAGTGATTTTTTTTGTGAGCTGCCATGGGATTTAAGCACTCTATGTAAAGTAATTTAATTAGGTAAGTGAATTCCAAGCTCTAAGCACTAAGGTAGGTAGACCAAGTTTTGAAACATAACTAGTTTAGAATTTGGGAACTGTTTGAGTTAAACTGTATTTTCATCTTCAGTAGTCTTGTTCTGTGACTCATTGTGAAGGTCCACAGTAATGCCATTGATAGTGTTGTTAATGAATAGAATCTGCATGCCTCCTCCTGTTCTCCTGACTGGAAAGAGTCAATAAATAAAGTATTAAAAAAATACTTTATTTAATTCTTCTTTTCTAATCACGATTTTTAGATAATCTTATAAATCTGCCTGTTGACATTTTTTGTTTTTATTTTCCCACAATATACACAATCTGAAGATCATATTTTCATCTGTCTTGTATAGGCTTGGAATAAAGGTAAGGTATAGATTAGCTCTGGATTCAAATCAGATGGTCAGGTAAGATCTCTTTCTGGGAAACTGTGGTAAGAATGTGTAGAAAAATATTCCTGGCAACAAAGTTAGAAAAACTATCCAAAATTCCAATAAATCTATAATTTTCACTGTCCGTGAAGAAGAAAAAAAATGTCAGTTGATCATATGGCATTAGTTTATGCAAGTGTCTCAGAGGCAAGTAAGTTATGGGTATTGTTTCAAGTATGTATAGGGTTGAATTTGTTTAGGAAAAAAGCCCTCTAAGGTAATGGGTGTGTGTTAGTCATTCTGTAAGAGCTCTGCATTATTACTCTGCTGGACCTGCCTGCCAGTACCCTGGCTAGCTGAAATTCAGGCACATGGAGCACCAGTTATCCCCCTGAATTATGTTAGTATTTGGAAGGGGCAAATTACTTAATAAAAGATATTGTATAACATTTTATGAATATCATTTAGAAGTAACTGCTGATAACTTTTTCTGTCAATGAGAATTCAATTCACAATTATAAAGAATAATATTCTTTATTTATAATATTTATAATAAATATTATTCTTTATAATTGTGAGTCTCAAGTTTTAATGTTGACTTAGATGAAAATAAAGGAGTTTTCTTGTTTGGTCATGGTGTTGGTTATGTTAACAATATATTGTTAGATGCTGTTTCCCAGTGTTTGAGACTGCTTTGCCCTGGAGAGTGCAGAAGGTGGGAGGCGGAATGGCTGCTTACTGTGGGATTTCACAAAATTATATTATTGGTCTTCATGGTCTAAAGATTCTTCTCCATCTCCCCACTTCTTTCCCATCCAGGGGATTATTCTTGCAACTCATTTTTTAAAACAGCTATTTCAGTTTGAGAAGTTGTTAATTTTATTTATGATTGTCTGTTTGCGATTATTTTTATTAGGTATATTTTATGAAATGTCAACAAAATAAGGTGATTTACACGACTCTTTGTAATTGCTAATACTTTAATTTTACTTATTTATTTTTTGAGACGAAGTCTCGCTCTGTAGCCCAGGCTGGAGTGCAGTGGTGCGATCTCAGCTAACTGCAATCACCGCCTATCCGGTGCAGGTGATTCTCCTGCCTCAGCCTCCAAAGTAGCTGGGATAACAGGTGTGTGCCACTGCACCCGGCTAATTTTTGTGTTTTTAGTAGAGAGGGGGTTTCACCATGTTGACCAGGCTGGTCTTGAACTCCCAACCACAGGTAATCTGCCCACCTCAGCCTCCCAAAGCGCTAGGATTATGGGTATGAGCCACCGTGCCTGGCCTTACTTTAAAATCTTAAACACTGGTTTTACTATGTGAGCGTATCAATGGCATATTTGGGAGAGAAGTTGATATTCATATCTTAAAATGACTCCAAATTTTTGTTTTGAGTGAAATCGTATTCACTATACATAATTTATTATTTTGCGTTTTCTATTCCTAACCAAATTAGGCATTTTAAAAAACTGAAAAATCACAGCTTTGCTTGTGGGCTCCATTGTGTGTAGATAATTAAGATCCATGGTTTGAACACCATTTAGGCTTATCAATACAAGGAAATATTACTCCTTAAACAAAAAACTGTTGTAAGATTGTGTCTTTTTCCATAGTTTCTTAATACATTCAAAAAATGTGCAAAGGACCAGACATGAAGAGAACGGCAGTTTTTAAAAATCAAATTGTGAAAAGGTTAGTTGTTTTTTTGTACCAAGGAGGTAAGAGTCGGGAGGAATAAACAGGAGTAAACTGTAAAGAGTATTGTAATGAATGTTAAGGACCTTTTACTTTAACTGAAGTCTAAGAAGGGTAGTTGAACACTTTTAATTAAATAAGAGTAACATTTTCCAGTTTGAGTTTTAGGAAGTACTGGCAGAAATTGAATAATGAGTTAAAGGAAGAAAAGTAAAAGTCGGAAGAACAGTTAGAATGTTACTTTATTCATGTGGGTGATAATTGACTGGATGTTGTTGTAGGGGTCAGGGACTCAGGGTTTTAACTTAAGCCATGTGTGGATAACACATAGTTTTTTTTGTTTTTGTTTTTGGAGTATATTGCAATATAAATTCAGCTGTGGACATACTGGGTTTAAGGTGTGTAAGACATTGATGTAGAAATGTTCAGGGAGCAGTTGATCACATACATTAGCAAACCTTGAGGAAAATCTAGATTGGGAGTATAGATTTGGAATCTAGCAAACGATGATTAAATTTAGAGAAGTAGATGATATCAACAACTATATAGAATGAAATAGAAGGCAATTGGCTTTTAAGAGTTGAGCATTTTATCCATTTGATTTTTTTTTTTTCTGTTTAACAACTAGTAGGCATTCCAGTGACACTGCGTACCTTTTTCAGTGCATATGTATATTATTTTAGGCACATTATGGATTAAGTTGACACCTGTGAGCCACTCAGTGAACCTAATTATTATTTATTTATTTTTTTGGAAAAGATATTGAGGTTTTTTTGTTGTTGTTTTGTTTTGTTTTACAAGTGTTGGGGTGTAACTTGCTTGTAAATTTGGAGCCCGGCAATATCTGAAAATATATTTTCTTCTAGAGTCCTGCTTAGCTCACCTTTTCCCATTCTCTGAAGCTTGATGATATATACTTATGTTGTAGACCTTTTAAACTAAATTATTCTATGTTATTGTATCAATATGATTTTTTTGTAGGCAACTGAATAGGGAAATAGTGTATCCATCAATGAAATGCATTATTTCTTTAAACAACAACAACAACAAAAAAAAAAAAAACAGGAAAAAAGATTTCAGTTTCATGTCATATAAAACTATTAATAAATTAACCCCACAATTTATCTAAACCCTTAACGTGCTCAAAGTGATAGTTTTGTTTTGTTTTGTTTTGTAATTTAGGAGATTGCTCCGTGTTCTGGGCTGGGGTACAGTGATGCAACCATAGCAATCCTACTACCTCAGCCACCAAAGTGGCTAGAACTACAGGCATGCACCACCCCTCCCAGCTAAGTTTTTTGTTTGGTTGTTTTTGGAGACAGGATCTCACTGTGTCACCCAGACTGGAGTATAGTGTCACGAGCATGGCTTACTATAGCCTTGACCTCCTGGGCTCAACCAGTTCTCCTGCCTCAGGCTCCCAAGTAGCTGGGACTACAAGGCATGTTCTACCACACCCAGCTAATTTTTGTATTTTCTGTAGAGTTGGGGTTTTTCCATGTTTCCCAGGCTGGTCTCAAACTCCTGGTCTCAAGCAGTCTTCCCACCCCAGCCTTCAAAAGTTCTGGGATTACAGGTGTGAGCCATTGCACCTGGCCTTGATGTCTTACACTAAAAAGGGGAGCAACATTTCTACCCTGGAAAATTTGCTCTTTGGACATTGATGTAATTTTTATTATTTATTTATTTATTTTTGAGATGGAGTCTCGCTCTGTCACCCAGGCTGGAGTGCAGTGGCACGATCTTGGCTCTCTGCAACCTCCGCCTCTGGGATTCAAGCAATTCTCTTGACTCAGCCTCCCGAGTAGCTGGGACTACAGGCACACACCACCACACCCAGCTAATTTTTGTATTTTTATTAGGATGGGGTTTCACCATATTGGCCAGGCTGGTCTTGAACTCCTGACCTCGTGATTTGCCTACCTCAGCCTCTGAAAGTGCTGGGACCACGCCTGGCCCCTGGATGTAATTTTTTAAAATCAGACTCATTTCAAATTCTGTCTTAGCGTAATTTAGATTTTTGTGTCTTGACAATAATGAAAAATATTTCTTCTTTTTTTTCTTTATGAGATAGAGTCTCACTTTGTTGCCCGGGCTGAGTGCAGTGGCACAGTCTCGGCTCACTGCAACCTCCACCCCCCAGGTTCAAGTGATTCTCCTGCCTCAACCTCCCGAGTAGCTGGAATCACAGGCGTGCACTACCACACCTGACCAATGAAACACACTTCTAATGATGGTTGTTGACTGCTTTAAATGAATAATTTAATACTTTTTATGATGTATGTATTAAATAGTTCTTTGATTTGAGTTGCAACTGTTATTTACACATTCTTTCCCTGTTTGCAAGCAATCGTTTTAGGATCATGTTCTTTTCAGTGGCTTTGCTGTAAAGGAATCACTTCGTTTCTGATTATTGCATTTGCAAAAATGATTGTTTCTTGGCTTCCTTGAACTGTGTTTTATCATTTGATACTGTGATTCAGTGTGCTCCTAAAACATTTCCGTCTGCCTGGGTTGTGATCTCTCTATTTTAGATCACTGTGCCACAGCTGCTTGGATAGCCTTCTGTCATCTATTTTCAATAGTGTCGTATAGCATCCCGCATGGTTTCAAGGATGATAAATTGGTTAGACTCCAGGGCTTGCTCTGTAATCCTGCCTTGTCTGTTAATGTCAAGAATATCTCACAGCTGATGCTGATGAAACTGCTTAAAGAAATCAGGTATGATCTTTAGCAGAGCCACATCTCATTTCCATATAGTGGGGTTAAATTCTGTTTTGATCAACTTCTTGAGGGCAAAGTCCTCAGAGTCCTACATCATGGAATGCACGATTGTGTGGTAGAGACAAAAAGTCATAGTAATTTAGAAAAACCATCAGCTTCTTGTACTGGCTTCTCACAGATTGTTGCACTTGAGCGCATTACATCTATATGCTGGATGAATAGGAAGTTTTCCAATAAAGGAGGACACTCCAAAAGTAGGTGACAGCTTAGCTTGATACGTAAGTGCTAGCTGCTATCATTGTCATCATTATTTCGTTTTTATTATTATGATTGTGAGAATTGGATAAATTGGGAAGGAAAGTAAAACAGACTAAATTTTTTCAACTTATTTGATACAAAGCTAGTTCGAAAATCAAATAGAATTACGAACATTTATTAGTGTGGATCATGTCTGAGTGCTCAGGCTATTTATCTCGTTAACACAATTTCATATAAGTAGTTGTCTTTAATAATTGTAGAATGTCTTCACCTCTTTGGAATGCTGTAACAAAATACCATAAACTGGGTGGCTTATAAACAACAGAAATTTCTTTCTTACTGTTCTGGAGGCTGGGAAGTCCAAGATTGAGGCACTGGCAGATTTGCTGTCTAGTGAGAGTCCCCTTCCTTGTTTATAGAACAGCACCTTCGCCCTGGCTCCTCACAGGGTGGAAGGGGCAACTAAGCTGCCTCAAGCGTCTTTTCTAAGGGATCCTGACCTAATTACCTCCCAAAGGCCCCACCTCCGAATACAGTCAGCTTGGGGGTTAAGATCTCAACATATGAATTTAGCAGGGACACAAACATTCAGACCATAGCAGAAATATCCATAAAGGAATAAGAAAGATTACAGGTAGTTCAGTTCTTAAAAGGCATGATTTTATTCTGTAGATGAATAATAAAGCTGTTTGTCTAATTGGTATTACAAAACCAGAACAATTCAGCTATTATGTTTATTTTCATGAATTTATTGAAATGTATAATGAGTTTTTAATACAAGACAAGCATATTGAAGTGAATTTTTACATATTAAGAGCCGTCACTTTATAGTTTGACAGATACTACCTTTGAAAGTAAGCTAATCAGTTCATTTTGGTCAAGTATTTTGTATACTCAAGAGTAGGGAGTAGAATTTTGAATTTGAGGTAAAATGTTTTCCTCTGTCGATACATATGGCTTATATTTTAGATTTTCTGGCCTTTCAGTTTTCATACATTATGACCTGTTGCCAGAACCCATATCTTCATATTTGGGTCAGAAAATATAATTTCCTGTTAATAGTGGTCCCTGCTGCCTAACCTTCTGATCAGTTACGGTTTACCCAAGTTGCTGAATTAGAAAGCATTTAAAGTACTTGCTATTTGAAAAGCACCTATAAAGGATTATGAAAAAGAGCTCTATTTGAGGCTAATATGTACAAATACTTTCTGATTTCAGGGTAGGAGTAGAGTTCAAAATGAAGCAAAGTTTAAGACGCACATATACAGATGCTATTAGCAGTACTTGTTTCTGGGAAGACTAAATATAGTATTGCTATTCCTGATGGTTTAAATAGACTGGTTATAGATTACTGTGGGTACAGGGCAGACGTTGTAATAGAGGCTATGAGATTTTCTTCACATGAAGCACTAAGTACTATTTCTTTCTTTGTGTTTGCTCTTTAGTTCTTTTCAAAAGGTGAATTGAATTAGATTTTGCTTCTGTCTTAGGTAAATCCCCCACTTTCAACCTCTGCAAATTTGCTACTCTTTTATTGTCTCTATAAAAACCAACCTTGCATGAATTGTGTCCCTTAAGTGCTGTGATTGTGATTCCCTTTTTAATCTATAGGACACAATTTTCTCATGTTTGTCTTTTCTTATCATGGCCTTTTTTAAGTGAAATGACATACCAGAAAAGATCATGATGAGGCCCAAAAATACTCTGGCAATTTTGTATACAGTTAGTCCCTGTTATCAATGGCTCATGCTTCTCTCTTTCTTTACCATCTTTAATTATTTGTATGTGTGTTTTTGCTGTTAGGTATTGTTAAGCACTCAGCTGTTGAAGTGTAGGTATGAAGTGCCTGACAGGCCATTGAAAATAAACGCAGATAAATTACAGTTGTAGCAGAGGTTCCAGTCCTTGTTATTCTTGATATGATACCCTCATTGTCTCTGGCGAATTCCTGTAGACCTTTAAAGTGGCTTGTCAAATTGCTTAACAGAATTAGACTTTTTCTCTAATGCTGCTAGTGGGGTCGCATCTAGAATTGTCTTTCAATGTGATCTAAAAATAACATACTACAAAATTACACAAAAGAGACATTTGGACGAAAACAACCAAATGACTGAGAGGAATAGCCATTAAAGAGGACAAAAAACAAATTCCTGAAAAACTGAAACTTAGCTTCAAATAAATGGAATTGGGCATTATGCTGCTTTTTCCAAAACACCTGATAATTCTCAGTACCTAAGAAAAATTACCAAACATTTTTCAAAGAAATTAAGGTCTGTACTGCAATACCATTATTTGCAGTATTGGCTCATAATCACTTTATGGAGTAAATATTCTAAGACTATTAATAAATAAAGACTGCTTAAACAATATTTGCCTGCTTCTATAATTATATTGTAATTACATTTTATCATATACAGTGAAATATGTAGCACCTTTTGCAGGTGGAATTCTCACTGCTGGTTTGCCTTAAAATATTGGCGTTTGGGGATATTCTCTCTGCTAATTAATATTGTTTGTTCTCTTACTTCTCTGTTCATAATGAGACAGCTCTCTGTTAGACATAGAGGAGAAAAGTTATCTCACTTGAGAACTTTATGATACCTATTTACAAATGCATTTTTGTGGAAATATAATTTTAAAGAATGTCCTAAGAGGTTTTAAGGCTTTTATTAGTACCTTAAAATACATGTAGCATTTTTTTCATTTTATTGCAAAGCTACATGTTAATACTGTAATGCTAATGAAATATTTCAGATTATTTTATGCATCAGAACACAATTTCTTTGACATCAGCTTCCATTCCATTTATTTAAATAGCATTTTTTTTTTTTTTTTTAAAGTTTGGTCTTTGTTTTATTGAAAACAATTCAGGCAGGATGCAGTGGCTCACGCCTGTAATCCCAGCACTTTAGGAGGCGAAGGCAGGCGGATCACGAGGTCAGGAGTTCAAGACCAGCCTGACCAACATGGTGAAACCCAGTCTCTACTAAAAATACAAAAATGAGCTGGGCGTGGTGGCGTGTGCCTGTAATCCCAGCTACTTGGGAGGCTGAGGCAGGAGAATCACTTGAACCTGGGAGGCGGAGGTTGCAGTGAGCCACGATTGTGCCACTGCACTCCAGCCTGGGCGACAAAGCAAGACTCCATCTCCAAAAACATAATTCAGCAAAAGAAGCAGTACACAAGAGGTAAAATGACTTGCCTACCCTGGTCCCACTGGTGCAGTGGCAGGGCTGGTATCAAGACGCTTACCTCCTCTGCCATCCCTACAATAATCTGTATTTTTTTGTCATAAATAAAAAGTTAGAGTATCACTTACTAGGGAGACAGATGAGATCATAGCCTCAAGCAATCCTGCAGAGCACTTCCTGGCAGAGGCTGGCTGGCTTCTTGTATTTGCTCAAGCAAGCTCTGTGAGTCCTGCTTCCTTATTGTCATGGATCTCTTTTCATGGTGCATCCCCATTCCTACATTTAATCACACACATCTCAGTCAGAGCTCTCGGGCTTTATTATGAGTGGAGTTGACTGCTAGAGAGGCCCCTCTCCAAACTTTTTTCCGTACCCTATTTGCTCCCAAGACATTTCTCCAGGGGAGGACATTAGGGAAAAGGAAATCTGGAGAGAGTGAAAAGGGGTAATGCTTTCTCCAAAGTTCTCTGAAGAAACCACTGAGTCTTTGAAAATCTTCTGATGGAAGAGGTAAGGACTTTAGCTTTCATCTTCAAGGTCCTTCATCTCTATGTCCTGGGGGCTTTTGTCTTCTTTTGCCCTTTGAGCTGTGGTTCACTGGTCCTGGCTGACTTTGAGGGGGATTTCACTTCCATAGCTGCCTTCTCTTTCTGGGCAAGTCAGATCCACTAGAGGAGTTTTCTGTGCTTCTTCCCTGATAGAGTAATGTTGGTAGGTGCACTGGATGCCCACTTCTTGAGGTGATGTGGCGAAATCAATCCTTTATCTGTCACAGCCCCAGCCACCCAGTGCCTCAGTCACAACTCCCAGTTCAACACCTGCAGGTGCCTGAACAGCTGCTTCTTCGATTCCAGCTGGAGAAAAATATGCAAATCAAATGGAGGCAGTTCACTGCAACCTGGAACTGCTGCACCAGGCAACCCCAGTTCTTCATTGATCTCATCTTGGGCAAGACAAGAGGGCACCCGGAAGCTTGAGGAAACAAAGTTGCGGTCCCCACACAGCCACCATTTTGGGCCGATTGATCTTTCTTCCGGGAACCTGAACTAGTATTGATGGTGGATAAGAGGAAGGGAAACACGGGATAGAAGAGGGCAGTTCCCCAGCAAAGGCCCCACCCTTAAGCCTGGAAACCACGGCCCTGAATGAGAATAGTTATCCCTGTTTTCCCTCCCAAATGTTACATTTTTGGTCCGCCCTGCCCCCCCCTTATCCTGTACCCATATAAACCCCAAACCTCAGCTGGTAGAGACACAAAGCAGCTGAACATCAAGAGGAGTAGCAGCACTGATTGTCAGAGACTACAGATAGATGTGGCTTAGGTTCAGACAACGTGGCTTCAGGGAAGGATCACATTCTTCCGGCACCATCCCCTTTCCAGCTCCCCTTTGACTGAGAGCTGCTTCCACTGCTTAATGAAATCCTCCGCGTTCATCAACTTTCAAACCTTCATGTGACCTGATCCTTCCTAGATGCTGAACAGGAACCCAGGTACCAAGAGGGCAGAGGTAAAAGGCTGTCATGCTGACTCTCCACTGAGCTGGTTAACAGCTGTCTGCAGATGGCAACTGCTAAAAGAGCATCAGTTGTAACATACCCCTAGACACTGCTGTGGGGCCAGAGCCCAAAAGCACTTCTGCACCTGCTTGCCTGTGTGCTCCCCCTCCCACAAGGGGTTTGAGCTCAGTGGTGGTCAAATAAGCAAGCCATACCCCTGTTGCAAGTCTCACGAAGGGGTCAGGGGAATTCTCCCATCTTGGTATCTTTGAAAGAAAATGAAAATATACTAAGAAGGCAAATAGAGTTGCTGGGTTATTTTTGTCATTAGTTTTGATGTCTGTCTTTATTGCCCACTATTAAATTGACTTATAAATTTAACACAATTTTTGAGAGATTGTGTAATATTTCCTTATACAGTCATTTTACTCATTTCTTAATGCCATTTCTTAACACTAAACAGAACCATCTTTATTAACCCCCCAAAAAACCAACTCACTTTTTTAGTAAACATTCGACAGACACCCATTGAAATTACCTCAGATGTTTATTCATTTTAGTCAGCTTACTTTGAAAGCTCTTTTGTATTTTAAATTGTGTTCTTGGGTAAACCGAAGGAAATTTTCTCTGAGACACTTGAATATTTCTTATCTGAACTTTGATTTTAAAAAATGGAAAACAATACATACATTTTTAGTATTACAGAGCTGAAAATTTGGTGTAAAATAACTAAAACTATACCTCCTAACTGAACTAGGTGTCTGATTCATGCTTCTCAGTTTCAGGTACTCTGAAAATACTAAGATTTTTTTCTTTGGAAATCTTTACACCTAAATTCAACGTTCTAAGCATGTTTCTTTGCCAGAGTATGAACTGATAAAGGATAGAATGAACTGCTGAAAGAAAGGAAACAAACCCTTGGAGACTTTTATATTCAAAAATATTTTTGCTGTTCCCCAAATTCAACTAATTAGAGATTCATTTGACTTATCACATATGTAAAATGTGATAAAATTCAGTTGCTCCTAGGCAGACAGAAGAATGGATCAAAATAGAATAGAATAGCTGAAAGTCTAAGAATAGACCCAAGAACAAATGGAAATTTAATATGTGAAAATGTTGGGAGATCCTACATTTTAAGGACATAAACTGCAAAGAATCTTGAACATTCTTCAGTGGTTTTATTGTTAGTAATAATAATAGTATAATTTTAAAATGTTAAGGTGTTTATGTATAAAAACAGTTGTATAAAGTATGTTATTAGAAGCCAAGATATTCAGTATAAGACAGATTACTAATATAAAATCAAAGAAATTGAAGAATAAACCCTGTAATGTCATGAACCACACCCATATAAGACAGCAAATCTAACAGATAAATATTGTGTGTTCTGGCTGTTCCACCAACCAGCTGTTCCCACATCTCTCTCCTTCTCCTTGGCATTCCCTATACCCTGAGACACAATATTGAAATTAGGCCAGTTAATAACCCTACAGTGGCCTTTAAGTGTTCAAATAGAATGAATACCCAGAAGCTTCTCATTTCAAAATCTGTAAATGATGAAGCTTAGTGAGGAAGCTATGCTGAGCCAAGATGGGCCAAAAGCTCCATCATTTTCGACAATTAGCCAAGTTGTGAATACAAAGGAGAAGTTCTTGGAAGTAAATAAAACATGCCATTCCAGTGAACACATAAATAATAAGAAAGTGAAACAGCCTGGTTGCTGATATGGAGAAAGTTCTAGTGGTCTAGATAGAAGATCAAAGCAGCCACAATATTCCCTTAAGCGAAAGCCTAATCCAGAGTAGGCCTTGACTCTCTTTAATTCTGTGAAGGCTGAGAGAGGTGAGGAAGCTGCGGAAAAAAGTGGGAAGCCAACAGAGATTGGTTCGTGAGGTTTAAGGAAAAAAATCAGTCTCCCTAACATAAAAGTGCAAGGTAAAGCAACAAGTGCTGATGGAAAAGCTGCAGCAAATTATCCAGAAGATCTGGTTAAAAATCATTAATGGCCGGGCGCGGTGGCTCAAGCCTGTAATCCCAGCACTTTGGGAGGCCGAGATGGGCGGATCACGAGGTCAGGAGATCGAGATCATCCTGGCTAACACGGTGAAACCCCGTCTCTACTAAAAAATACAAAAAACTAGCCAGGCGATTTGGCGGGCACCTGTAGTCCCAGCTACTCAGGAGGCTGAGGCAGGAGAATGGCCTAAACCTAGGAGGCGGAGCTTGCAGTGAGCTGAGATCCGGCCACTGCACTCCAGCCTGGGCGGCAGAGCGAGACCCTGTCTCAAAAAAAAAAAAAAAAAAAAAAAAAAGATTAATGAGGTTGGGCTATACTAAAGGCAAGATTTTCAGTGCACATGAAACAGCCTTCTATTGGAAAAAGAGGCCATCTAGGACTTCCCTAGCTAGAGAGGAGAAGTCAGTGCCTGACTCCAAAACTTCAAAGGACAGGCTTACTCTCTTGTTAGGAGCTAATACAGATGGTGACTTTTAAGTTGAAGCCAATGCCCATTTACTGTTCCAAAAATCCCAGGGGCTTCAAGAATTATACTAAATCAACTCTACCTGTGCTCTGTAAAGCTAGGATGACAGCACATCTATTTACAGCATGGTGTACTTAATATTTTAAAGCCTCTTTTGAGACCTACTATTCAAAAACAAGATTCTGTTCAAAACATTACTGCTCATTGACAATATAAAGAGATGAATGTTATTTTCATGCCTGCTAATACAACATGCATTCTGCAGCCCATGGATCAAGAAGTAATTTTTACTTTCAAGTATGTTATTGAAAAAATAGCTTTTATAAGGCAATAACTGCCATAGGCAGGGATTCCACTGATGGATCTGGGTAAAGTCAGTTGAAGACCTTGTGGAAAAGATTTACTATTCTAGATACCATTAAGGACATTAAGAATATTTGTGATTTACAGGACAAGGTCAAAATATCAACATTAATAGGTGCTTGGAATAAATTGATACCATAGTCATCTGTGGTACCCCTCATATAGATGACTTTCAAGACTTCAAGTGGAGGAAGTGACTGCACCTAAGGTGAAAGTAGCAAGAGGACTAGAATTAGAAGTGAAGCCTGAAGATGTGACTGAATTGATGCAATCTCGTGGTCAAACTTGAACATAGGAATTGCTTCTTATGAATAAGCAAAGAAAGTGGTCTTTTGAGATTGAATCTACTCCTGATGAAGATGCTGTGAACATTACTGAAATGACAACAAAGGATTGAAAATATTACATATTTGTAGTTGATGAGGCAGTGTTAGGGTTTGAGAGATTGACTCCAATTTGGAAAGTTCTACTGTGGGTGAAATATTTTGTGAAAGGAAGAGTCAATCGATGTTCATTGTTGTCTTATTGTAGGAAATTACCACAGCCACCTCAGCCTTTAACAACCACCGCCCGATCAGTGAGCAGCCATCCACATCAAGGGAAGACCGTCCACCAGCAAAAGATTACAACTCACTGAAAGCTCAGATGATTATTAGCATTTTTAGCAATAAACTGTTTTTTAAGGTATATACATTTTTTAGACGTAATGCTATTGCATGCATAATCGACTACAGTATAGCATAAACATAACTTTTGTATGTGCTAGGAAACCAAAAAATTCATATCATCACAGTGGTCTGGAACAGAACAGCAGTATCTCTGAGGTATGCCTATATTTGTCTGCTTTAAGTATCCAGTGACAGTTTATCAAATAACTTACAGACGTCTTGGTAAATCATTTCCTCAGCATTTCTTCAACTCAGTCTGATATCCCTTCCAAAAGCAAAAGATTAAGATCTTTTAGTGTGATTTGTTAAAAAAGTATACTTGGATGATAGTAATCAATCCTTTTTTTAAGGGTAGGCAAAACCCATTAGTCTCTCTCTTTTTTTTAGTTCTTAAATTTTATTTAACTTTTCTATACCTGCTGACAGCAGAAATACCCATGCTTTTAACAACTAAGGCATTTGTTTGATTTGCTTTCTGTTGGCACCCTGTTTTTTCCCACAGTTCTTTAAATAATACATTGGTCCCAATGTAAATTCTTTCAGTCTAATGTGCTTCCTCAACTATCATGCATAGTCAACTCTCTGAGAGCTAGACATCTCTGTGAACATAAAGAAGTAGTTGTCAAGCCAGAGGCACTTGAATGGGGGTGGCTATCTTGTTTTTAGTGAACTATGGTGGGTGTCATGGGGTCACCATGAGATTAGAGCAAGTTGAATAGCAGGAGGTTTTTGGACATGAAGTTTACCTGCATCTAATTTTGATAGGAATGGCATAGGATATGTGGAAGTGTTTGCAGTTTAAATGTTAGACATTTAGGCATCCTACCCAGTAGTTCAGGAGTAGTTCCTTTAAGTAGAGGTAGGTTAGGCTGGAGAGAGCTTTAGAATCTTGAAGGCACAAAGAGGTGAACGTGAGCAACTCATGGAAAGCATCATGGAGTATGTGTCATGCATCAGAAATTATCCTCTTCTGAAATACACCAAATACTGTATCTGGCATAACAGTTTATGGAAGTCCACCAGATTTTTGACTGTAGGATAACGAATGTTATGGTTGAAATGATAATCTACTAACCTATTTCTATCAGGTGATATAACCAGGTAAAATCAACATGGGTTGTCAGTGCTTATGTAAGACTGGGCAGGGTGCAGTGGCTCACGCCTGTAATCCCAGCACTTTGGGAGGACGAGGCAAGCGGACCACGAGGTCAGGAGATGGAAACCATCCTGGCTAACACAGTAAAACCCCATCTCTACTAAAAATACAAAAAATTATTAGCCGGGTGTGGTGGTGGGCGTCTGCAATCCCAGCTACTTGAGAGGCTGAGGCAGGAGAATGGTGTGAAGCTAGAAGGCGGAGCTTGCAGTGAGCCGAGATCATGCCACTACACTCCAACCTGGACAACAGAGCAAGACTCCGTCTCATTAAAAAAAAAAAAAAAAAAAGAGTAAGTAAGACTGAAAACAGTCTTGAGAATAAATAAAAGGGCTAGGCACGGTGGCTCACGCCTGTAATCCCAGAACTTTGGGAGGCCGAGGCGGGTGGATCACCTGAGGTCAGGAGTTCAAGACCAGCCTGGGCAACATGGTGAAACCCTGTTTTTACTAAAAATACAAAAATTAGCTGGGCATGGTGGTGGGTGCCTGTAATCTCAGCTGCTCAGGAGGCTGAGGCAGGAGAATCACCTGAACCCGGGAGACGGAGGTTTCAGTGAGCCGAGATTGTACCATTGCACTCCAGCCTGGGCGACAAGAGCAAAACTCCATCTCACACAAAAAAAATAATAATAAAGTATAATAGAGGTTACCAAGTGTAGGGAGTAGAGGTGAATGGAGAGTTACTGGTTAATGGGTACAGAGTTTCTGTTTGGGATGATGAAAAAGTTTTGGAAGTAGATGATCGTGATGATTGTACAGCATTGTCAGCATACTTGATAACATGGAAGTATACCCTTTAAAATGGTTAGAATGGGAAGTGTTACATTATATATATTTTACAACAACAAAAAACATAATCATTTATTCTCAATTAAAAAACAACCTGAAAATTATAAATAGAGTGCTTAGGAGACCATAGGCAAGATGCCGAAACCTAGTCCAAAGTGAGAGTGAAGCCACTGTGGGCCAGAACCATATGGCAGGGCTATGCAGCCTTACAGCAGCAAATGCCCAACCTGCACATGGTATGATCCAAGCAAACAAGCTCTCCAAGTCACCAATATTAATACTTAATCCTGGGCATACCTAGACTGGCCTTACAGTCTGAGGCATCCAAACTTGATGTCCAGGGGTGCCTATTTATTGAAGCCAGGTTATGAAACCCAATTAATAAAGTATTTGCACTGTTGTGCATTTGGATTTTTAGTTGACTCATTAAAATATACTTTCCTAAAAATTTAAAATTATTTCATAGAACTTCAGGTTTTGTTTTAGTATTACCTACTATTATCAGTTTCTAGAGGTTCGCTAAAATAGCTCTTGGGGAATACACTTTGCTCTTTGTAATCATTTTTGGAAAAATAGTTCTTAGGAAAAAATTCATTATAGTTAATTTTTTACAGAATATATTTCCTGAAACTATGGAAGGTTTGTTCTCTAGCAGATATAATTGTTTTTTCAGAATGTGTAAGCAGATACCAACAAGGTTCCTTTCAAACATCTCTTTCAAAAAACACTTTCTCATTTATCTCCATAGATATTTTCCTACTTTGAACAGCCTACCTATTGAAAGGGTATGTAATACTCAGATTTACTATTATTATGATTTTCCAGTTGTTGTATATGAACATGACAAGAAACATCATTGTATCTTTGCTTTTGGCATTCATGCTTACCTATATGTGGACCACAATTGTAATCATTCCATTTTAATAAATAAGTAATAATGGATATATACAAGTTTATGTCTGCATATATAATAATGGTTATATAACAACTAATACTTTTTCAATGCTTGTTGGTTTATGAAATGCTATTTGTTTTACATACATTGGAGACATTTAATACTTAATTCTATGTGGTAGGTATGTTATCACTATTTTGCAGACGATAAATCTGAATCCTTGGTTTCAGGATGGTTGTTTACTTACCCAAAGTCATACAGCCAGCCAGTAGCATTTTATCACACTTCATAGTCAGAGTTCTTATCTACATTATAAGTTAATGTTTAGGTAATTCCTAGAAATCAGCCTAAGTGGCCAGTTATATTAACTGCTACTTAAGCTATATATTTTTAAATCTTAGTTCTGTAATAATAGTAGGTTTGCAATAGATTTAGAATGTACATACAAACCATAGTTCAGGAATGTGGCCACAGTTTGCCTGTGTATTAGCACATTCACCTGTCTCAAAATTTTTATTGGGCCTCTACTATGTGCTAGATACAGGCATGATACAAAGATTTAAAAATATGGCCACTGTCACAGGAGGCTTAAAAATCTCGTTATTTTTCAACCTTTGTTTTTAAACCCATACCTCTTTTGGATAAACAGACGAACAAAACACCATCCCCTCAATTCGAAATCTCAAAATAAATTAAATTCATTTCTTACCATCTGATTTTCTTTTGTTTCCTAAGCTTATATACTGAGAGATACTTCATTAACCAAATATTCTGGGCTTCTGAAATTTGAAGAGCCAGTAGCAGTGAAACCTTGAAGAGCCAGAGAAAACAGCGTCATTTCAAGGAGTTTATTTATTTATTTATTTTTTTGAGACGGAGGAGTCTCGCTCTGTCGCCCAGGCTGGAGTGCAGTGGCCGGATCTCAGCTCACTGCAAGCTCCGCCTCACGGGTTCCCGCCATTCTCCTGCCTCAGCCTCCCGAGTAGCTGGGACTACAGGCGCCCGCCACCTCGCCCGGCTACTTTTTTTTTGTATTTTTTAGTAGAGATGGGGTTTCACCGTGTTAGCCAGGATGGTCTCGATCGCCTGACCTTGTGATCCGCCCGTCTCGGCCTCCCAAAGTGCTGGGATTACAGGCTTGAACGCGCCCGGCCCGGAGTTTATTTTTGAGTTTGGGTAGTGCGAGTTCACTTAGGAAGAGTTTGGATTGTGAGGGATGTGTGTATCATGTCTTAAAATAGTATATCAATAATAAATAGGATGAAAGGGTAATTTAAGACGTTATTACCCCTCCACCATTGTTCTATTATGTACCCATTGAATATAAAAATATTCCTCAGGAATACCTATTCCTCTCCAAAAATAATTGTCACAGTAATTTAATAACTGAATTTTGTTATATATCTTAATGTTGTGTTTGTGCTGGCTTACATATATGTAGGTGAGATGGTTTATCATGTTTTAATACCCAAGTATTGGGTATTAGAAGAATTGAAAGATTATCTACATAACAAGAGTGTATAGTTTTTAAAAGATAGAGTCTGTTATGGGTTATGCTTAGACAGATGGCAGAATGGAAAGACCTCTTTTAAAATCAGCTTTTATAGTATGGCCTAGCGAATAATATGTAACATTATGCTAACACACTCAACTAATTTGTTTACTCATTCATTCAACAAATTGAATGCCTGATATACATGAGACTGTGTAAACTGTATCTGCTTGGTGCCTGGCCCCAAGGAGATTAAAATCTAGTTGAGTTTTCTACTATTCAAGAGATGGTATTTGTAGTCTGGAAACAAATAGCTTGGGTTTGCATTCTGGCTCTTCCACTTCCTAGCTGCTTAGCCTTGGGTGAAGTGTTGAACCTCTTTATCTCTCAGTTTCCTCTTATGGTTAACACACACACAAAAAAAAAAAAATGGAAGAGGAGGAGGGAGGGGGATGATATTAAGAGTATCTACCTTATGGAGTTTTGTGATGTTAATTAAATAAACAAATATATGAAGAGTTTTGTAACAGAATATTGCATAGTATAATTAGAGCAGAATATTACCTAGTTAATGAAATAAACAACTGTATGAAGAAGTTTTAGAGCAGAATATTGCCCAGTAAAATGTTGGAGACAGATGCTTAGAAAAACTGCACGTTAAGAGGTTCTGAGCTTGGTCCAGAAGGGTCAGGAATGACTTTCCTTGAGATGTGATATGGGTCTGAGAAGTGAAAGATGAATAATATTGACAGATTGAGAAGAGAGAGGAGTAGAGTAAGAAAATCCCAGGCTGAGAACAGCAAGTTTGAAGGCCAGGAAGGGGCAATTCAGAGTGGCTGAGGACAAATATAGGCCACAACTGTTAAGTGAGGGTGCAGCAGAAGTGGTGATGGAGGCCAAATCTTGCAGAGCCTTGGGAAGCCTGTGAAGGATGGTTGTCTTAAAAGCAAGAAAGTGACACGGTCAGATTCTCATTTTACAGAGATCCCTCTACATGCGTTCTGCAAAATGTATGTGGGGATCACAACTAGATGGCTGTTGAAGGTAAAAGATCATAGCTTGGAGTAAGGTGGGAAACAGATAGAAGTGGATACATCACATTATATTTAGGGGATAAAATAGACATGACTTAATGATTTATTGAATTTGAAGTATGAGGGAGAGGAAATGTCCATGA
The DNA here is from genome assembly GCF_002776525.5 of Piliocolobus tephrosceles. Classification (NCBI taxonomy): domain Eukaryota; kingdom Metazoa; phylum Chordata; class Mammalia; order Primates; family Cercopithecidae; genus Piliocolobus; species Piliocolobus tephrosceles. The sequence goes on along the minus strand of NC_045435.1, from coordinate 144,489,552 downwards.
AGACTCCCAAAGTATCAGGTAGGTGACAAATAGATTGCAGATTAAGTCATGAAAGTGGAAGGGATATCCTAAGAAGAGATTCAAGGTATATGAGAGTTTGCTGATCAGAAGTTTTAGAGCAGTGATTCTCAAGATGTGGTCCCTGGACCAGCAGCATCAGTATCACCCGGATACTTGTTAGACGTGTAAATTATCAGGTCCTGCCCTGGATTTATTGAGTCAGAAACCCTGGGTGTGATGTCTCCCTAATCTGTGGTTTAACAAGTTTGCAGGTGATTTGAATGCACAATAAAGTTTGAGAACCACTGTTTTAGAGGCACAGTGGAAAAGTTGAGGAAGAGAGACAAATGAATGTTAGAGTCAAGCCAAGGACTTAATTTTATGGGATGATAATGCTTTCACATAGGGGTCAGCAACTATAGCCAGTGGGCCACATCTGGCCGACCACTTGCTTTTGGACAGTCCGCAAGCTAAAAATGGTTTTTATAGGTTTTTTTAATCGTTAAAAAAATCAAATGACTATTTTATGACAAATGAAAATGACATGAAATTTACATTTTAATACTCATAAAATTGTATTGGGACACATTTGCACTTAGTTACATATTGCCTACATCTACTTTTGTACTACAATGCAAGAGTTGAAAATTGTGACAAAAAGTTACACAAGGCTGAAAATTCTTTTTTTTTATGTATATATATTTTTTTCTTTCTTTTTTTTTTTTATTATACTTTAAGTTCTAGGGTACATGTGCATAACGTGCAGGTCTAGCCCTTTATAGAAAAAATTTGCTAACACCTGCCTTAGAGCATTACTGTATTTGTTGGCTGACGAAAACAGAAAAAAGCAGCATGGGAAGTTTAATACTCTGGTCTGTAGGCAGAGGATGGGCTCTGTGCATAATGAACAGATGTCTAAGCTTGCTTGGTTTGGAAAGATGTGTACAAACAACATGGTCCTTGTTTTCTGCCATATGGGGGCCTGCAGTCCCAGAACACGCAATTTTGCCTTAGGTAGTAATTTACCTGGTGCTTTTTGTAACAAGTTTTGGAGAGATAGTTTTTATGAAAATGGTTCAGTATTTATTTCATACAGTGATGTTTTATTAACAGTGTTGAATGCATGTTGTGTAAAAATATTCTATATTTTTACTAAATTGTGTAAATGGTCTGCTGAGATCCTCAAGCGTGTTCACCATGAGTATGACTTTACAGTTTGGTGGGTAACATTCAGCCCTATCATGGGAAAAAAGTGAACTTGGAAATTCTTGCTTTTGGTAATGGTGGATGAGCTTGTTATAGACCACGCTTCCTGCCAAGAACAACTAGAAAAACTGAGCAAAACAAAATCTGTTTGATGGCAGTGAGGACTTGAGGTATCAGGATTCTAGAGAAGGAAGTACAGAGGGAGAGACACAACTCAGTCTCTACCCTTAATCCTCAGTCATTCACTAATTCTCAGCAGTAGCTAAGAATCTGAGCAGAACTCTGGTACTGTTCTGGGACCAGAGGTTAAAAATTGGAATTCAGAGATTGCTAAGAAGGAGTGTTCCAGGTAAACACCCAGGTTTTCATTTGAGATCCCCAAAAGGTAGAACAGCACTCAGGTGTTCTACCTTTGAATACCCAGCTTTCAGTCCTCTCAATTCTTGGTTGGAATAAGGTGATCTGCCAGAGCATTACTTTGATTTTGCTATTGTTACACCAGCCTCTAAATCAGCAAAGCTATTGAGCCCAATAATTAAGTCCTCTATGTGGACTCGAGGAATAATAATCAAGCCATTGGGGAGGAAAAACCTTTCTCTTCTGAAATAACAGAACAGGAAGAGAAAGATCATTTTCTACTTCCTGCATCATGGAGGTTAAAGGTGGGAAGCCCATAAGAAGGAGACTTCTTCAGAAGGAGGAGCTGCTCTTTGTTTAGATGATGTGTTGAGAACCACCTTTATCCCTCACAGCTTCCACCTTAAGATGTGTTTAGTTCTAAACTACCTTCATCCCTCACAGCTTTCCTCTTAAAAAGCAGCCAAACAACAGAAAATCCATCCAGATCTGGATTCCAGTAAAGTCATTTCCTGATACCAACTAGGTCCCTTTGAGGTGGAGTATCAGCACCTAAAAATCCCCTGCTTTGCAGTGAAGGGTAAGATGAGAGAGAGACAATTGGAATCATTCTGTTTTTTCCTTTTTGTTCCAGGGTAGTTAAATGTACTTAATTTGTTTGAAACATGCAGGTAGATTATGGAACATTAATATAAGCTGTCTATGAGTTATTCAGTCTGTCTGAGAAGCGTTCAATAGTAGTCACTGTGTATTTGGGTGAATTAGCGTATACTTGACTTCTCTAGTAGTCTTTTGAGCTGAGTTCATCTTTCTGGTTTGTTGAATCATCACCCTGATTCTCTATCTAATTCATATTTTGGAAGTCATGCCTCTTTTTATTGTTAGTTTTTAAGGGTGAATCCAGAGTCGTCTTTAATTTCTAATACTAACAAGGGCATAGTCTTAAGCTTTCTGTTTACTGCTTTCTGAACTGCAAAACCAGGAAGGAGAATCTGGGTATAAGTGCTGTCTGTTCTGTCAGCTCACATGCTTCGTAGCATAAGCAGGTGTGTGATGATTATTTCAGAGCAAAAGGGAAGACTTACTGAGTAAAATTTGTATAGATGTATTCAATTTCATTATAGCTTCACTAAATATACAAGTGAATATAATGAAATGGAATTTCATGCAACCCAATTAAATTAGCTTCTTTACCACCATATTAATTATCCTAATTTTGTTGATAAATTTGGAATATTTTCTTACATTGTTATTTTAACAACAAATGCATCTTCAAATTAATCATCACTTCTGGGTTTTGAAGAATAGTTCTTTTGATTATTGTGCTCTTTAAGACTTTTTAATGCATTTCCTATATTTAGTAATTTCACAAATTAGTATAGTGGCTATAATTATAATAGTTTCTTCTAGTATATGGCAGAACTTAATTTTGCCTATGAATTTATAAACATTTCCAGAAGATAGAATATCTTAAGAATTAATTTAAAATTTGGAATTTGGGTCAGGATCAAACTTCTCGACCTCATAGTTTGAAGCATTTATCTCATATATATATATAGCATTTTATTTTAAATATACAATAAAAAATTATGTGTGTATGTATATGTATATATGTAGGCATATGCATACACATATGTGTATGTATATATGCATACATACATGTATACATACACATGCATACATGTATATACACACACATATATACACACATAGACACACACACATACACACACACACAGATCAAATTTCCAAACAGGCTTTACTAAGCCTCCTGAGGTCTCATGACACAGTAGAAAATCATGATTTAGTAGAAAGAGCATGGTCGTAGGAATCCAGTAGATCAGTAGACCTGAGTTAGAGTCCCAAATCTACCATTTTCTATCTGTATGGCCTCAGGCAAGTTACTTAACCTTTTTGTGTCTCTGTTTCTTTATAAAATGGAGATAATAATAGTAACTTCTTCATAGGAATAAATAACATAGTACAGGGATAAATAACGTAAAATACAACAACGTTTGACTCATAGTGAGCACTCAAATGTTATTCTTCTTGACAACAATAAAAATATGATTTTTATGACTTCATCCCTGCTGTAGCCAAGCATTGTGCAGGATGGAGGGGATGTGGTAACAAACCAATGTGAATGGACAAGTGGGAGCTAGAAAGGTGAACAACAGAGTGTGATACCTGCTTTAAGTAGAGACTTGTGCAACATGCTGGTTCTTGTGAGAAGTGGCTAACTCTCATTACATCATTTCCTCTTGCTGACACTTTTCCAGTGTATGATTATGCCCATTTACAGATCCAGAGAGGGTAATGATTGAAACATCAGTCCTCAGACCCCTAATCTTGTCATATATGATCATGCTACAGTTCTGTAGTGAATGAATGCTAGGTAAAATAAATAGCTTTTTGAGCACTTACTAAGCATTTAAAGTATTTTCTCACTTTTTGTGGGAGAATACAGAGGAATTGGAAGACCTAGTTGTCATCAAGAAGCTTACAGATATGGAATGGCTAAATAAAAAAGTAAATTCAGATTGTATGACAAGGTAGTGACTACAGATAACTACTAACAAGTAATTACTGGTAGACTTTTGAAAAAATTGTGAACAATAACACTTAGAAAAATGGAGATAAATAAATGTATAGCATAATGAGTTATTATAAAGTGAACATCCATTAACTGCCACCCAGGTTGTAAAATAGGACGTTGCCAGCTTCACCACCAGAAGTCTCCCACATTCCCTTTCCTAGTCATAATCACTTCTTTTCTTCCAAAGGTAACCACTGTTTGTTATAATCACTTCCTGGCTTTTCTTTATAGTTTTACCATCGCAGTACATGGGATCATGTACCATCTACATTTTGGTGTTTGGCTTCTTTGTTGGCCATTAAGTTTTTAAGATTTATCCATGTTGTAGGGAACTGTAATTTGTTCATTTTCTTTGAAGTAGTATGCATTTGTAAGTATAGCACATTTATCTATTTCACTCTTCATGAACACTTTAATGTTTTTTTTTAAGCTCCTGACTCCAGGAGATGCCTGTTACTTTTTTCATTCTCAGACATTGTTACTTTCATTCATTTGAAGATATCACACATACCTATTCCCTTGTGTAGAGTGAAAACTAATTTCTCTCTAATTCTTTCTAGAATGATAAATACTATTATTTTTCTCCTCAGTCTGTTATACGGCCACTTCTTACATTGTTGATTTCTGTTGTTCAGTTGAACTCTAAAGAAACTTGGGGCCAGGTGAGGTGGCTCATGCCTATAATCCCAGCACTTTGGGAGGCTGAGGCTGGTGGATCACCTGAGGTCAGGAGTGAAGGAAGGAAGAAAGGAAGGAGGGAAGGAAGGAAGGAGGGAAGGAGGGAAGGAGGGAGAGAGGGAAGGAAGGAAGGGAGGGAGGGAAGGAAGGAAAGGAAGGAAGGAAGGACTTGGAAAGTGGGATTCCTTAAGACCTTCAGATTTTGCCAAAGTAATCACTACGTTTTGGAATGTCTAATCTCATCATCTTGGTCTTTTTGCTCTGCCCAGCTTTGGGAATGACTGGCTTATCATGAAGAGCCTAAGAATTCCAATTTTAAGGGAAATATCTTAGTGATAGATAGCTTGTGGTGGGAAAAGTTAGAAGACAGATGTTTTCCATGAATGCTTGTGGAGAACTAAGTATACATTATAGGTGTGTATATTAGAGGGATGTATGTCTAAGTGAACATTTCATCTTACCTCCATGTTGATGTCAAAATGATACTTTACTAGGTGGTTTTTTATTTTGTTGCCAGTAGTGTAAGTATTTTGAAACTGTTAGAAATTGTTTCTCTGCCTGGAGATTTCAAGAAATTCGGAAGACCATAGCAGTGCCTTCACATAGGCGATGCCTCTTGTTTCTTTATAATGATCTGCGTTTAAACCTTGAAATCAAGTCCCAGAAACACAAACTTTATGAATCAAATACTTTATAATAAATATTAATGTAATTATCAGAAAACTGGTAGAATAAGAATTTTTCCTTAGATAAAAATAAAAACTGTGTGTGTTGAATTTGAAATTACGGTCGTTGTTGCCCCTTATATGTGGGGATATGTTCCAAGACCCCAGTGGATGCCTGAAACCTCAGATAATACCAAACTTCATTGCTGTCAGTTGGAACACATTTCTCTTCATGTCTTCTACTCATATATTTAATGCCTTTTCCATCTTAACTAATAGGCACTTACCACATTTCTTTTTCCTTCTTTATAATTTCATAGATAGAACATCAATTCTTACCATAGTAACCTCAGCATAGAATTTTTCCTTTCCTGTTTAAGAATGTTCACCTTTTCACTTGAATCAATTTATGGCATCTCTTTGGCATATTTAAATTGCCAGCATCATTTGTGCTTTGGGGCTATTATTAAATAAAATAAGAACTACTTGAACACAACACTGAGATACCGTGATAACTGAGATCTGATACCTGAGATGGCTACTTAAGTGATTAAAGGGCAGATAGTGTACACAATGTGGATACACTGGACAAGAGGATGATTTATGTCCTGTGTAGGCTGGAGTAGGGTGGTAGGAGGTTTCATCATGCTACTCAACATGGCATGAAGTTAGGCTGGTACAAAAGTAATTGCGGTTTTGCCATTTTAATGACAAAAATCACAATTACTTTTGCACCAAATTAATATATGAATTGTTTATTTCTGGAATTTTTCATTTAATATTTTTGGGCTACAGTTGACTTCAGGCAACTAAAACCTCAGAAAGGGAAATCGTGGATAAGAGAGCGACTACTATAAAATGAAATTTAAAAATTTAGCATGTAACCAATTTAAATATTTACAAAATCGTGTGTACAGCTCAGTTTTCCTGCTAAACAATACCTTACGTTATAATTTACTGTTTATCATTTGCATCATGAAACATTTTTATTCACATTAATATATTGCTAGTGTGGAAGTGGAAGAACAAAACATATAGTTGATGTCCAGACTCTTCCTCACTTTTGCTGAAGTGATTGCATCTTTATTTGGCATTTGAGTTGAGAATTGTGCTCCTTACTACTACACAGGAGGCAGTTTTTAACTACTCCCATCTCTTGAACATTACAGTACTTTAGAGCATGAAAAAGGCAAAATATCTCTGTGTGAACTATTACTACTCCACTGATAAAATGCTGAAAGAAATATTACCGTCATATACAAATCTTAAAAAAAAATGCTACAGATAAAGTCTTATGAAACTCCATTAATGTAGTTTCACAGGGATTCTTAGCTTATAGCTTACAAAATAAAAAGTGTTATCAAAATACCAAGCTTGGAAAATCATGTTCGTGTTATAGAAAACATAAACATTCCTACAGATTAAAATTCTTACCTATTTCTTTGTCTAATTAACCACAGTCTGTCATAACAGAAAACAAATAAAAAGGAATGAAGCTAGCCTTTTGTTTTATTTTCTGTTTTGAGATGGGGTCTTTCTATGTTGGTCAGGCTGGTCTTGAACTCCTGGGCTCAAGCGATCCTCTTGCCCCAGTCTCCTGAGTAGCTGGGACTACAGGTGCATGCCACTGTACCCAGCTCTGACCATTTAATTTATTGATGAGGAAGAATAGTAGTGGATGAGTTTGTACATTCTGTGAATAGGAGCATATGGCCAGCAGTTACTTCTCAAAGTTCATCCTAAAATCTACAAGTGGACAGAGAGGAGAATAAACGAATACACACACACATACACAGACACACACACATACATATCTCAGGCCTTTCAGTTCTATAAGTATAGGAATTCATTTATTATCCACTTAAATAGAAAACCAGATTCACTATCAAATTACAGTAGCCTTTAAAGCTTCAAATTCACTTTTTAATAGGCCAGACTTCCTTCCCTCCCTTTTTTCATCCTCTTCCTTTTCTCCTTCCTTCCCTCCTTCTTTCCTTCTTCTACCAGTATTTACTGGGTACTTAAGACTATTCTGGGTATCAGGGTTACAGCTGTGAACAAGTTAGTTTTCAATGAGTTTATGTTCAAGTTTGAAGAGACAGGCTGTAATCAAATAAGAAAATAATCAGCTGTGAAGATGTACTCTGTAGATAATTAAAAGGGGATTCTGCTAAAGAATGACTGGTATGTTCCTTTAGAATGGTTGACTAGGGAAGGCCTTTCTCCGATGGTTATATTTAAGCTGTGGGCTTGAGTGCCTTAGAAGGAATCATCATGTTACTATCTCTGGGAAGAGCATTCTGGGCAAAGGAACCAGCCAGTGCAGAAGGCAGGAACCCACTTTGCCCACCAGGTAACAGGAGAAAGATCAAGTAGCTAGCAGAGTATGGTGAAGAGATAAGTCTAGAGAAATGAGCGGGAGTTAGAATACGAAACACTTTATAGGCTAAGAATTATGGATGAAAATAAAACAAGAATAATGTAGCAGCTACTGGTTATTGACTCACTTTATGCCAAATACTATAAACACATTACCTTACAATCTTTAATTCTCACATTTGCTTAGGTTAATGTTGTCACCCCCACTATTCAGGTGAGAAAACCAAAACTCAGAATCCATTTACTCAAGATCACATTGTCTGTGAAAGGGTAAAAACGTGGGATTTTATTTGCATTCTTGTCTGATGGGCTTCATAACCTGTGCTCCCAAGTTACTGTGCTGTAAAGAAGCTATATTGTTCTTAACTTTCTCCTCCTGTCCCCTTCTTCCCTTAATGAATATGAATATCTCCTTCAATTACATTGGTCCTGGGACATAGCCAGAGAACTTCATTATATTCCATTGAAACTGACTTCCAAATATATATATATTTGTTTTTTTAAGACAGAGTCTTGCTCTGTCGCCCAGGCTGGAGTCCAGTGGCCCTATCTTGGCTCACTGCAATCTCTGTCTCCTGGGTTCAAGCAGTTCTCCTGTCTCAGTCTCTCGAGTAGCTGGGACTGCAGGCATGCACCACTACACCTGGCTAATTTTTTTTTTTTTTTTTCTTTAAGACGGAGTATCGCTCTGTCACCCAGGCTGGAGTGCAGTGGCACGATCTCAGCTCTCTGCAACCTCTACCTCCCGGGTTCAAGCCTCCTGAGTAGCTGGGATTACAGGAGTGTGCTACCACGCCCAGCTAATTTTTGTATTTTTGGTAGAGACGAGGTTTCACCATGTTGGCCAGGCTGGTCTCGAGCTCCTGACTGTTGATCCACCCACCTAAGCCTCCCAAAGTGCTGGGATTACAGGTGTGAACTACCGTGCCCGACCCCAGTCTTATATTTGTTTTTATTTCTCCCACTTGTCACTCTAAATCTCTTAGTTGATAACTTAATTACATTATCTTTGTTTGAAAAGAATATAAACTTAGAACAAGATTAGAGCATTATGAAACAACTTTCACATAATGTTACACCAGGACAAGTTATTATCAAGTGATCTTATTTGATAGTCACTAGTGCTTCACGATAAGTTTGCCAGAGGAAGCATATCAACAATTTACTAAAAATCCATTTTGGCTAGAATGGTTTCAAAATTTTTAGTTCCGTTAAAAACTAGTGGATATTTCCCAAAAACTAGTACTAGGTGAGTGTCAGGATTGATTAAAGTTTTAGAAACTGTTTTAAGAACTTTAATTCAGAAGCTCATATTTAGTTGCTCATCCACGAGTCCCGAAGATTTTCAACCATCTTTGGTTTGGAAATTATTTGCAAATAACATATGATCACCTTTTATTAGGTGTATAGAAAAAAATAACTTCATCTGACATTTGTCTCTAGGTATATGGTGTGATATCATCAGGGTTACAATACAATAAATAGTCTAGTTATATGTTTTAAATAGGAATATATAGCAGTAGTACAAAGACTCATTTTTATGTTGGTAACTTTTCAGAATGTTGCCAGCTCAATCAAGACCCTTAGTTTGTGACCCTCACTTGAATGCTCAGGATAAGTCTGTGGCTCTGATCTGATGCCTGTTGGGACACCAAGCCAGTGATGTGGTTGAGTCCCAACCAGAGTATAACCACAGCTCAATTACCCTTGACATCCCTTGGTATACCTCAAGCTTGATGGGTCAAAGGCTGCTTGTGGAGGGAAGTACATGGCAGCCTCAGGGGCAGATGGAGTGCTTCTTTTAGAAACTGAGTGGTAGGCTGATTTGCCTAGAAGATACTGGATCTCGCTATGTAAATGGTTTGTACATATTCAGAATCAAATTAACAAAAGATAAAGGCTAGTGAAAATGACATTATTTGACTTCTTGAACAAATATAATTATTTTTGCACAGTTACCACTAGTACTTCACAGTACTTGATCTAAGCATTCAGACACCACCCCTGTGGGCAGAATTGTATGGATACTGCAGTGACTGTCAAAAACAGATGAAAAGTTCACATCTTCCCAACATTTTCAGTTTCATTTCTCCATTAATAGCCAATACCTTATTTTTAAAATCAAACCTTGTGTTTTGTTTAGCTATTTGTAAATTGCCTACATCAAATGATGCAACACTCTATTGGGAAGTTCTTCGTTGGTTCTGAATATACATACTTGACTTTTCATGGAATAACACTGTAGCCACATAACAGAACTCTGTCATTAGTGTTTTAAATCCTGAGTGATTATATGCATTAAATGCCATTGTAGGGGCTGGGCACAGTGGCTCATACCTGTAATCCCAGCACTTTGGGAGGCCAAGGCGGGTGGATCACCTGAGGTCAGGAGTTCAAGACCAGCCTGGTCAACATGGTGAAACCCGGTCTCTATTTTTTTTAAATGCAAAAATTAGCTGTAACTGGTGGTGTACGTCTGTAGTCCCAGCTACTTGAGAGGCTGAGGCTGGAGAATCGCGTGAACCCGGGAGGCGGAGGTTGCAGTGAGCCGAGATTGCCTCGGCGACAGAGTGAGATTTCGTCTCAAAAAAAAAAAAAAAAGCCATTGTAGGATGGTAGTAATTTTAAAACCATAGAGGACAAAAACTACTTTCTATTTCAATCCAAGAAGAGGCGTTAACCATGTCAGTAACCAAAAAGTGGACCATTGCAGCATCCGTCATTATTGCTTCTCTTTGTGCCTTCTTGTTCCTGTCTTCGCCCGATTGCCATCTCATTTTCTCTGCGGCCATGAGCAGGAACTGTATGCAAAGTACCAAAGACTGTTTTCCTGAAACAGAACCTCTTGACCCCATTTTCTTGACTCTTCTTTGACATTGCTTTCTAAGAGAATGGTTTTGGATTACACACACACACGTACACATTCGTAGTAATAAATGTATTTATCAGTTGCAATGAGATTCTGCTTGTTGGAATATCATATAATAAATAGCTATATTGGTATTTATTGAACATTGGCTTTTTATATGACTGCAATAAGATTCGGTGCTAGTATTTTTAACTGTTGCTTCCTCTCTGCCTCCACACTTAGCTCTTTAACATGACATTCATTCATCAAAGATAAATGTCCAGGTCAATGGAGTGTTTCTGTAACAGATATTAGTCACCTTAGACTTGTTACTCATAGCCCATAAACTCTTATCATTCTTTCTGAGATAACCCAATTGACCCTACATTAGTAGAAATTGAGAGCTCTGAGTTCATTTTTGTTGTTATTTGATGAATATATCACTTAGCTGACTATTAGGAATGTAGCATTTGGAATTGTATAAGTAACAGGTTAAGACTTAGCTGATTTCCTTTTTTAAAATTCTGTTTTATGAGTTTGTTGATAGCAACACAAAGTACCTTCTTTTGCGTAGCTTTTTGTTCATCAGCATTTTTTGCAATTTTAAAAAACATGATTTTTATGCTTCATGTTTAAAATAATCGCTAACTGTAGTATTCAAGTATTTGCCAGTGTATGTCTGTCTGTACTTAATACTCCTGTGGCAACAGGCAGAGAGAATTTGCCTAGAAGTTTCCATCACTTTTCTGCACTGTCAAATTATATTATGTAGTTACAAATATATTGAATACAGGGAAATCTGAGATATAAGCAGTTAACAGTGTGGAAGAAAGCAGGAATTTAATTGACAGTTGCTGCTGCTGTAATCACTGAATTTTTGAAAAATACAGCAACATTTTGCTATATAATATTTTTGGGTTTGCTTTCATTTTAAGATTTTTACAGATGGGAAGTCATGTGAAACAGTATAATGTGGTAGACCAATGTAGGTTTGAATTCCAAATATGTCTCTTAGCTTTCTACACTTGGTCAAAGCTTTTAAGCCTCTGAACCTTTGTATCATTTTTAAAAAATGCCAGTGATACACCTGCCTCACTGATTGTAAGAATGAAACGAGGTTATGTAAAACAACTAACACAGTGCCTAATGCTTTCATTTAGTCTTGAAGTCCCAGAGCTTGTTAGTGGCAGAGCATCAGTCAAAAGCCATCTCTTCTGACACACAGAAGTACTTTCTCAACCATGGCACATTGTCTATTATTTTTGGTTAGTAGGGAGTATGGGTACTGGCAGATGGTTATGCAAAGCTATGACCTTTTTTCAGATAATTATTCCCCGTAAAATTTTGTTAGGGATTTTCCTCAAGAATTCTAAAAAGTCACTCAAAGTCAGGTGAAAAGTGAGGGGAGGAGTATAGAGGTGTCCAGGCTTTTGACTGGATGATTGAAGATAATGGGGCCATCCACTGAAATGTGAAGCACAGGAGGAAGAGAAGCAGTTCTGAATGAGATGGCAAGTTCATTTATCACATTCTTTAACATTTTGTTTAGTTTTAAGCTTTATTTATGGATAATAAAGGTTAATATTAATAATGATTTATTTTAGGACATTCCTAAATTTGCATAATTCTCCTTTTGGAGATACCCTTTTATCTACAGTGCAAGTCTGGATCACAATGACAGAAATTCCATGACAGTGCTGTCTCTGATGCTATGAGTTGGTCACTAAAAAGACTTGACTTTTCCATTGAGTTTCCCATAACTAGGGCCAAGTTAAAATCTCAGCCTTTTCTAATGATATTTTTCTCCTTGAAGATCTAAGTTGTGAAGAATATGTATTTGTTAAAAAGTAAATGAAAAATTAGAACAATAACCTGAGTATAAAACTAGATTACTTAAAAGTACTTGTAGTTTGACGTTGACTGCCTGGAAGTAAGACAGTGTTAGACAATCTTTCCAAGGCTCTCCAGTTTGTAAAGATTTGCTAATGGATATCCCAGTTCCCTTCCTCTTTCTTTCTCTTGCTGCCTTTTCTGATTCTCTTTTTCTGTTTCTTTTTTATTTCCAAAAATAATGTAGCACACTGGAAAGGGCAGACCAGGACAGCCTAGGTTCAGAATCTGGCTGTCACATACTACTTGTGTGACCTCAAACTGATATGTTTAACTCTCTGACCAAACCTCCATTTGCCAATCTGTAAAATGGCAAGAATAATACCTACCCTAATGAGGTTACTGGGAGAAATGAGAAAACAGATGTAAAGAACTCATCTTGTTAGTAAGTAGTAGTTTTTAATATTGTTGTTGTGTATCCACTTGAAACTGTAGAGAGTAATAAGACATAATAAAACTCAAATAGGTAAATATAGTGATTTATGGGTTCCTAGGTTGAAAGGTTTTGGTTAAAGAGAAGATTGAAACTAATAGTTAAAATAGGTTTTCTTAAAGATTATCCTTGAGGTTATCCCTCTTAACCTTGTCTTCTGTGACCATGACAATTGAGTTGACTGTAAGGAAGATGGAATGAGGAAACAATTCTCCTGCCAACATGAAGAAAATCTGTATGCCCAGAGGCATGCACATCCAGTCGTGTTGGAGAAAGTGCTTTAAAATTCGGCCAGCAGCACTTGAAACCTCCCTATTGGTGAATTGCTTGCTAAACTGTGCCACAGAGTATTCGACTAATTCACTTAGCTCTCTTGGCACAGCTTCTTTATAAAGTCAGTGCCCCCCATGAGGAAGGCAGGGGTTGGGCTGTGGAAGGGTCCACAGGAAAGCCCATTCCAAATTGTAAAGGAATCATATTTGGTGATATTTTTAATTCATTGGATTATTCCTTTTCCCAGTTCTCCAAGTATTTTGGAGACAAATTTTCCTTCAGCTTCACGTGTCGAAGATATTCTCCAAAGATGTCATCAAGATGGTATAGTCTCCCTTTTTCTCTTGAGAACCCTGACTTTCAGAATGGCCTGAAGAAAAAAAAAACGGTCTTGACCACTGTGCAGGTGGACATCAAGCTTTACACATTTTTTTCCTGTTTTGTTTTGTTTTGTTTTGTTTTCCTGGAAAGAATAAAAAGATTTAGATGAAATCTGAGACAACCTGGTATAAACAGCCCTAGTCTAGCTGCTACACAGCTGCTTAGTTCTGGTTCTGTGACCTTAGTTAAGATCCCAGTGTCCATAGATGTAAATGATATATCTTGACATCTTGATTAATTGGAGGGTTTTTTCCTGAAATATTTTAAACTTTTAATTCTTAAAATGTTGAAACATACACAGATGTGAAGAATTGATCCCCTGCCCCTGTACTCATTCCTCTTCTTTCACTACCATCAACATTTGCCACATCCTTTATCTCCTCTGCGCCCCTCCCTCTACTTTTTATGGTTTGTATGTTTGTTTTGGGGGGAGTGCATGCACGTGTGTGTGTGTGTGTGTGTGTGGTACTTTAGAGAAAATCCCAGGCTTTATGCCATTTTACTCCTAAACCTCTATACGTCTCAAATAAAACCTAAAACTTTGAGGTATTTTACCTCTACCTCTCCTCACCCTTCTTGGAAATAATTACCAGTAATATAGGAAATATAAAAAATTCTGTTTCCCAAAGATTTCTGATTCTGTAATAGTCCTGTTTCAGTAATTCTCAATTTGAAGTTTATAGAAACTAATGGATATCGGAACCTTCTGAAATGAAATACAGATACTTGCCTGTATGTATAATTGTGCTTCTGGTGGGGGTGGGGGAGGTGGGCTTTTATTAAAAAATACAACATCACTAAAGTAAATAAAACTTTTAATGAAGAATTTATAAAAAATGCACTAGCACATCATGATAGTGTTTTTGTAGAAGAAAAGTGAGCTGTGTCTAATTCTATATTTAGTAAGCCAAAACCGTTTAGATATTAAATACATGCTTTACACAGGTTTTTAGTAAAGAGTAAGTTCACTTATTTAGAGTTAGGTATATTTATGGCCTCAAGATAAAGTTGTTAGTCTCATACAGTGTCTGTAAAGAAGTAAGACTTTTCTCCCTTTTTTGTGCTAATGAAATGTTTCCAAAGGACAGTCATTTAGTATTGACTTGGGTTTGATACTTTATTTGTTTGAAATTTGATATAATTTATCTAGAAAATCCTTAAATCTGGATCACAACGTTTAAATTAAAATACATCCTGCAACTTTGGTCCTGCAGCAGTTTTTCCCAGTAGAGAATGAGAAGTTAGTTTAAAGCGGGTACGTGTGCCATCCCTAGGTTAAAGCTTTACATCTATTGAAGTATATGACTCTGATGACTCTCCTGGAGGTCATAAATCTTCTTGCTAAGATATATAAGACCTGAATGTGAAGTGAACTTTTGCCAGTTTAACACCAGAGTTGGAAATCAGACTTTTGAAGACAGTAAAAGCTGCTGCTCCCTGGAGCAGCTCTGAGCTGGCCCTCATAGGCTGTCCATAAGTGTCACGATTCACAAAAAACTAGCAGGGTTTTTCCAGTACTGTAGTTTCATTTTTGTTTCTTTTGGGAGTATACTTGTTACTTGGAGTATTAGTTTATCATTTGTCAGTTTTTGTTCTTTTGCCTTACCTTGATTTAATATCAAACATGAGCAAATGCACAGGGTTGTATTAGCCTTTGATTTTTATGTGACTCAAAGAAGAGCCCTTGTAATTGGATAATGCTTAATTCCTACTTTTATAGGATGTTATTAAATATGTGTATCCACAGTACCCAAAGCAGATTATTAATGATTATTACACCATGACAAGTGTGGTTCTCATCATACTTCATAATTAAAGAGGATGATTATGATGGCATTGTTTGGCTACTTTCCTGACCATTGACTTTACTTTCTCAGGAGTAATAGAATGTGGATTGTGTTGTCATCCCTTTCTGCCATGTGCTTTGGGATGAATGTAGACAGATGATTGTGAAAAGATCGGTTTTTAAAAATTCAACACATCACTAAAGAGGAAAAATCAGAGTGTTACACAGTTAGCTCTTAGAAAACAGGTATTTGGATCACAGGAAGAAAACGTTCCGTGGCTGTGATGTAATGCCAAACCAAAATCCATGTACTTTCAGGCACACACAAAGTAATCAAGTATTAATATGATGTACATAGAACATAGGAAGCTTTGGGTAGAAATTTCTAGACGTAGCCTTATGACTACTGCCTGATTATCATGCTCTTACCAAGTAGGAGAAGACAATGTGTGGTTTCTCCTTCCAGTGAAATGTATACCCCATATATTTCCCCTATAATTATAAAAGGCAACTGAGAAAATGGATGTTGTAATTACTTCTGTATTTTGCATTCTTTGTATTATTACTGATATGTGTTCTTCCTTAAGAATCTGCATTAAGGCCGGGCGCGGTGGCTCAAGCCTGTAATCCCAGCACTTTGGGAGGCCGAGACGGGCGGATCACGAGGTCAGGAGATCGAGACCATCCTGGCTAACACAGTGAAACCCCGTCTCTACTAAAAAATACAAAAAACTAGCCGGGCGAGGTGGCGGGCGCCTGCAGTCCCAGCTACTCGGGAGGCTGAGGCAGGAGAATGGCGTCAACCCGGGAGGCGGAGCTTGCAGTGAGCTGAGATCCGGCCACTGCACTCCAGCCTGGGCTACAGAGCGAGACTCCGTCTCAAAAAAAAAAAAAAAAAAAAAAAAAAAGAATCTGCATTAATTTCCCAGGCCTGCTGTAACAAATTACACAAATTTGGTGGCTTAAACAAAAGAAATTTATTATCTTGCAGTTCCAGAGGCTAGAAGTCTGAAATCAAGGTATCAACAGGGCCCTCAATAGGTCCTTCAGAAGGCTCTGTGGACAAATCCTTTCTTGCCTCTTCCTGTCTTCTGGTGGTTCCTAGAAATCCTTAGAATTCTTTAGCCTGTAGCAGTGTCACTCCAATCTCTGTCTCTGTCATCCCACGGCTATTTTCCTTGTGTTAATGTGTCTGTGATTCTAAATACTGTCATCTTTTCTCTTACAGAGTCACCAGTTACTGGATGTAGAGCCCACTATAATTTACTGTGACCTCATCTTAATTATATCCTAATTACCTGTTTTCAAATCAGATCACATTTGTGAGTTCTGGGGTTTAAGACTTGAACATATCTTTTTGAGGGACACAGTTCAACCCAGTATAGAGGCCATGGTCACGGGTAAGCAGGAGGATAAGTTTTCAGTGTAGATTTAGAGTTACGGTTTTCTTTCTTTTTGGTTTTAGTATAATATTATTAACCTGTTAATCACAGAATTTAAAAGTGTATGTCAATTATCTGAAAATATAATGGGAACTCTTGTTAAGTGAGGGATGATTCCGCTTTGTGTATTTTATTTGGTTAGTTTCTCTTTCTCTGCAGCATTTAAACAACAGTTTTAACTACTAGGCTATCTTTTCTTGGTTTTCCTTTTTTAACTTTTTCATTGCTCGCATACTTGACATAGATTTCAAGCATCAGAGCACATACTCTCATGTGTCAAGAGAAAAGAGAGAGAGAACTTAGCTGTAAACCCTATTTAGCATACATATAAAGTAACGAGGCATGTTTTTATGAATGTTCTAATGAACCTTACAGTTTATTATGAGGATTAGGGTTGAATAATGTTATTATAAAGTGTGTATGTAGTACCTTCGTCTTTTCCGCTAGTTTTATTCCTGAAATAACCCTGTGAAATTAGAATATGTATTATCTGCTCTTAAAAGATGGAAAAAACAAGTGTATGTAGAAATAGTATGAATCCTGGCCAGTGTACCAAGTGAAGATATATGTCAATAAGATAAAAGCAGAAAACATCAAATGTCCCCTACTCTCAAGACATTTATAGCTGAATGCAGGATGCAGACAAGTTAATAAGCAATTCTGTCTGATGTAATGTAATGGTAGAGGTGTCTGTAAGGTGTTTTGGTAGCAAATGGCCATGGGAGGAGATGACAGAAAAAGAAGGAAAACCCTTGAAAAACACTTAAGCAACAGAGACTTTCTTCTTACATTTTCCCTTTTTTTCTCATTCCCTCCTCCCCTCTCCAAACTAGGGTATAGTTTGTAAATTTTTTCAAGTTCATTGAACAAATTAAGAAAGAATGATAACTGCGGAGTACTATAATGTGCTCTGGAAGATCAAGTGCGAATATTTCACATCACAGAACAACAACATTAGGAAGGGGCAAGGCAATGTCTGTTCTAGGCCTAAGGAAAACCAGGATTCAGGCAGCACACTGTTCTGCCCCAGTTGAGACTGTGGGTTGAGCCCTCTCTGCTCCTGAACTATTAATAAAAGTCAAGGTCAGCAAAGTCCAAAAGCAGTTTGGCTCGTGGCTGGGAGTCACCTGTGGCTGGGAAGACCCCCTGTAGGGGTCTAGAGACTTGTGCTCTGGATGATGCCTCCACATCTGCTGGTCTTTGTTTCAGGCTTCTAGACTTTGGGGAGAAAGGCAAGGCTTCTCCTTTACTCTGGTGGTCCTTGGGCTGTTGCCTGATGACAGGTAAAATGAAACTCCACTCCTCTTCTTTCCCTTAGAGATCTCAGGATAATTCAAGACCTCACCTGCCTATCTTGGGTTACTGAGGACCTCCTGAGAGGAGCGAGGAGGTTTGGGGAGTTGAGGTCAAATTTATATGTGCTAAATTAAACATTTTAAATTTCTCAATATTACAACTTTAAAATACTCCAGTAATTTCTTCTTCTATAATTGTATCTCGAAAGCATGATAAAAAATACCCTAGTTGTCTATTGGATAGCAATATCATCTTAGGCAAGCTACCTAAATTCTCAATGGCTCATTCCTTCAACTAGAATGTTGAGATTGAGAGTGTGTGAAAATTAAGGACTTAGTGTGGTTCACACTACCTTCTAAGGGTTCAGTGATTGTTAGCTGTTGTTACAGTTATTATGTGTGATGATTTGGTCAGTTTATGAAGATCTTTGACACATTTATTAACCATGAGTTACTAAAATTAATAGTTCTAATTGGAGTACAAATAAAATCACAGTTGCTTGTCTACAATGTATATATGTGTAGAGAGAAGTAGAGTTAATTGCATACTGACTGGTCATAAAATTAGCTGCTCTGATAATGAAGATTCTTGTGTAAGCAACACTTAGATGATGGTATGGACCCCATAAGTAGCCAGCTGAGTACAAGGAGAAGTAGAAAGCACCCCCAGAGATGGTGCAGAATTAGTTACCAATATAATTACCAGAATAATTACCAATCATTATAATCACATATTTAAATAGGATGTAATAATTAATGTATGTAAAGTAGACCATAGTCGATGAAATGCATTGTAATTGTTTGTAATTTTCATTTTCACTGTTTTAAAACATATTTACTGTGTTTTTAAAGAAAAGATAGTTGTCTTTGTTAAAAATTATTTTGCCTTATGAAGGACCTTATTTGTATACTAGATCATTTTGGAAAGGTAAAGTTACATTTCGTAGTAGTGACAGTAGCAAGACCAAATTGGTTTCAGAGTGCTTTCAAAGGTGCAGTGCTCTTTGCAGTTGATGTTTCCTGCTAAGCATTTTTGAAGAGCTGAAACTATTGAACCACTCTTTGTAAAGTTAGAGGTAGGCTGCTATTAGAATTCTTACTGGTTACTAGAACAGTAAATTCAAACAGGAAGATTGGAATGGCAGTTTTTCAAGATGTTTGGAAAATGCGGTTCAACTCAGATACAGGACTTGAATTAAATTTGGACACCTGATGATTACTACCTTAGTTAAGAGTTCAGAAACAACTCTTCTTTCCTCATGCCTTTATTCAAGTACACTGACAACATACTTTAGTGCAGTAGTTCTCAAGGTATGGTCTAAGGAACCCAGCATCACCATTACCTGGGAACTTGTTAGGAGTGCAAATCCTCAGGCCCCACCCCACATTTACAGAATTAACAACTTTGAGTGAGGAACCAGAACCATGTGTTTAACAAACCTTCCTGGTGAATCTGATGCAGCTAAAGCATATCGTTCCTTTTTATAATTGTTGGCCCTTACCCAGTTTAAGGCAAATTTCAAGAAAAAAACTGACAACCTAGAGAGGTATTGCATCATAGATGGGGAACCAAGATGCTTATTGAAAAGTTAATTTAAACTTTAGAACATCGTATGGTTAACACTAGGTAAAAATTTCCCTTTTCAAGTCACTAATATGAAATATATACCGCATTTGTTTTCTGCAATAGTAGAGCTAATATACTTTGACCTTTTTTTCCCCAAATGATACTTTATAAGCCTTCAGGGGAGAGATTGAAAGTATTAAATTTCAAATTACAACCATCATCATTAAGATCAGTTCAGCCTTAATCTTTTGGCCTTGTCCCTGCCTTTCCCTGCAATGCCCCAGCCAGTCTGTAGTACTTTATTTTCTTCAGCTTCTAGTGTTTTTTCTTCACTTTTTGGTGAAAAAGATTCTCTTCCCTCTGCCTGGAACCATTCCTTGGCCCCACTCTTCCCCTTGGCATGCTCATTCTTTAGGTTTTAGCTTACCCATCACTTTCTTGAAGTCAACTTCC
Source organism: Piliocolobus tephrosceles (assembly GCF_002776525.5). NCBI lineage: Eukaryota > Metazoa > Chordata > Mammalia > Primates > Cercopithecidae > Piliocolobus > Piliocolobus tephrosceles. The sequence continues at coordinate 144,469,303 of NC_045435.1, read as the reverse complement.
TTTACCTTCTCTGTGTTCCCACAGACCCTTATGCTTCCTCTTTCCTAACGTCATACCACTAGAGAGTAATTGCCTGTGTTTTGTTGTCTAGGCCCTAATGCACGGTAAGCTCTATAAGGTCAGGGATTCTCCCAAGCTACCAGCACAGCACCTGGTACATGTCATGCATTCAGTGCATACCTGATGAATTGAACAAACGAGGAGTCATTCCACTGCGTAACTAGCAACTAAGCATTCAAGAGATCAGTGTGGCCGGGCACGGTGGCTCAAGCCTGTAATCCCAGCACTTTGGGAGGCCGAGACGGGCGGATCACGAGGTCAGGAGATCGAGACCATCCTGGCTAACACGGTGAAACCCTGTCTCTACTAAAAATACAAAAAACTAGCCGGGCGAGGTGGCGGCCGCCTGTAGTCCCAGCTACTCGGGAGGCTGAGGCAGGAGAATGGCGTAAACCCGGGAGGCGGAGCTTGCAGTGAGCTGAGATCCGGCCACTGCACTCCAGCCTGGGTGACAGAGCAAGACTCCGTCTCAAAAAAAAAAAAAAAAAAGAGATCAGTGTGAATGCACATATGTATCGTTATTACTATATATCTATATGTCTTGGTTTTTACATTTATTCCCTTTTTTATATGTTTGGAGAGTAAAATGCTTTATAACTCACTACATCCCTTCCTTGGGAACTCTTAATACATCTGCCTCATCCCATTTGTCTTGGAAAGGTCTTGAAAGGGAATTAACAGGACCCAAATGGTGGATTATCCCAATGTACAACAATTCAGCATGTGAAATTCCATGTTAATGACATTGTTACAGTATGAAAGAACCTTTTAAATCTGGGACTTGGTTTTATAAATCCTGTAATTAACCTTACAGAGAACCATATTGGTGCATTTTTTCCAGTTGTCAGGAGGGACCCCACTGGCTGGAGACGTTCAATCTACCTTACTCTGTTTTCAGTGAGTGAAAGTATCTTTCATCTGTCAGAAATATTTGTCTGTGTGAGCTGGTGTGCACTTGTAAAGGTCCTGACATAGTGCTTAGTATACTGTAAGTGGTAAATAAATGTGAATTGCTTCCCTTCCCTCATTTGAGCTTTCAGAAACAGGTAGCATACCGTTTCTATGAAGAAGAGGCCATGGAAACATTTGAAAATAAGATCAGTACATTAACTATCAAGCACAGCCTAATCCTCAACTTCTAGAGATTATTAGTTAGATGTTATTATATATTTTTCAAGTTAAATTTCCTAGTGTAGGTTTTGTTTTATCATGTTTGCCAAAACAAACTGAAGGATTTAATGAATGAGTATCAACAAGAAACAGTAAACAACAACAAAGGACCCTACATCTAGGCAAGCACACCTCCCAAATTGACAGGTTAATTTAATCATCCACTTCATTATGTTATGATTAAAGCTGATCTAAAAGTGTGTGTTTTTATAAATTATGAATGATGAGTTTTTTAAAAATAGTCTCATAGCCGGGCGCAGTGGCTCACACCTGTAATCCCAGCACTTTGGGAGGCTGAGGGGGATGGATCACAAGGGTGAAACCCCGTCTCTACTAACAAAACAAAACAAAACAAAAAATAGCCAGACGTGTTGGTGGGCGCCTGTAGTCCCATCTACTCAGGAGGCTGAGGCGGGAGAATGGCGTGAACTTGGGAGACAGAGCTTGCAGTGAGCCGAGATTGTGCCACTGCACTCCAGCCTGGGTGACAGAGTGAGACTCCGTCTCAAAAAAAAGTCTCGTAGGCATTCAGTCTTGGAAGGAAAAGAACTAATCTCAACTGCTGTTAATACCAGAAATTTGGTTTTATTTATGTTTTAAACCTGAAATATGTTTAATTAAACAAATTAAAGCAATAGAACCGGAAACCCAAATACATGTATTTGACCAAGCAAGCAGATTGGCAAAGATTGAAAAGATAAAACCCAATTTGTCAAGGATGTGAGGATATAGGCAGCATTACACACTATTGATAAAATTGTAAATTGGTGCAGTCTTTCTGGCTGGCACTTGATGAATAAGTATCCCATGTATCCCCTGACTCTGAAATTACAAAGGAAATAATTGGACAACTACCCAAGGATATTTGTCCATGGCTAATCATGCAACATTTTGTGCAATGGTAGCCTCAGTTTCTAGCAGAGAGGGCTTAGTAAGGTAAATTATGATATATCTATTCAATAGACTGAATAAATAGCCATTAAAATGTTGACATACATATGAACGTGGAAAGATTTGCATAATGTTAAGTGGAGGGAGGGAGGAAGGTAGTTATACAGCTATATGTTACTTAAGCAAAAAAGAAAGAAAGGAAGAAAAAGAAAAAAGAAAGAAAGAAGGGGGAGGGGAGAGGAGAACATCAAACAGGTTATTTCAAGGCAACTTCCCTATCCCTTCTCTTCATCTGTATTTTCTAAAGTTCCCTTTTTGGACATATATTATTGATACTACATTCCCTCCCTGCCCCCAACAAAAAGGGAACCATATTAAAATAGGATCAGATTCTGTCCTAATCAGTAGGCAAGGAGAACAGCATTTAAGAAAGGGCTTCCCAGGGAAAACTTATTTTAGCAATATGTACAGAAAATTTGGGGGTATCTGGTTCAGCCATCATGCTAATTAAACTTTATAGTTTTGCTGTATAATCCTTAACTTTCCAGGGGGGTAAAGAATTTGCGTCAAGCCAAGGCTACCCTTATGAATGTATGAAATAGGAAACCACCCACCAGGTGTAATTTAAGGGAACCTGGGAGTCTCCCTGCCCTCCAAATCCTCACCCCTGAAACAGATGGAGCCATTAAAAATATATTCTTTAAGTATTTTGTTTGTTTTTTTGAGACAGGGTCTTTCATCTGTCACCTAGGCTGAACTGCAGTGGCATGATCACCACTTACTGCAACCTCTACTTCCCCAGCTTAAGTGATCTTCCCACTTCAGTCTCTCAAATAGCTAGGATTATAGGTATGTGCCATCACACCTGGCTAATTTTTTAGTTTTTTGTTGAGACAGGGTTTCACCATGTTTCCCCAGCTGGTCTCGAACTCCTGGGCTCAAGCAATCTACTTGCCTCAGCCAAGTTAAATATTTTCCTTCTGTTTTTTTTTTTTTTTTTTTTAATGAAAGGCTGGAGAGTGGTGATATGTTAAATCACTTTTTTTTTCCTTCCTTTTTTGGTGTATTAGTTCATTTGCTTAATGTACTCCATGGGATAGGGGTTTAAAAGTGGAGAGCAACTCATGTAAAGGACCTGAGGGAATATAAGTAATACTGATATCTGTCCAGTACGTAAGGAAACATGAGGGAGGCATTTTATCTCCATTTTGGTTTGCTCTGTGTTATGTGAAAACTAGTTACCAAATAATTAAAAGGAAGAAATAACATAATTATGATAGCAGATTCCCAAATAGTATAGAGAGCACCATGTACAGATTTTATTGTTATTTATGTCTGTCTGGTATCTGTTGCCAACTGATTTAGATTAAGTTTAAGCAAATCTGGAAACAAAATATCTGAGATGACATCTGTCACCTGCCTCAGCATCTCATATCTTTCCCTCTCATCTGGTATTTAACAAATACATCTTGGTGAGGGCGGGAAAAACATGTGTGATCGTGCTGCTGTGGTCACCCATCACACTTAGAGTGACATTGTCAAAGCTGTTACTCTCCTTTGCTCTTTCTGTGAATTTTGCATCATGGGGTTGGGGGTGCTCATTCTTTCTTAAACTTACTTCTTTCCCTGGCTTCCATGATGCAGTTCTTTTGTTCTTATCCAACCACTTCCTCTTTGAATTCTGAGTTGGTTACTCTTTAGTTCCCAAATTGGGCATTTGCCAAAGCTCAGCTATTGGCCTTTTGTTCTTCATTTCGCACATTCTTCCCTTTGTTCATGGGACTTTCTACAACTTAAATAATTACTTCCCAACTTTGGTTCAAATCTTTACCTCCATTTTTGTCTCTCTTGCAAGAACTTCCTTCTTGGGAATATCTGTATCACTGTTGGACTTGCAATGCTCAAAATTGAAATCTTCTTTTTCCTTATTTTCTTCGTTATCTCTCATGAATGTCTCTCGTCTCAGACCCTAAGATTTTTTTTTTAACACATCACTCATCTCTTATATTTTCTGCATTAAGTCAGACACAACGTCTTAGGAATTCTTCCTTCAAAATATATATTCAGTCATCCCTTTCTCTCCATCCTCATTGGAATCAGCCTCATTCAGACATTTAGCATCCCATAGCCAGATGTTTACTTCGTAATTGATGCTGCCAGTTAATCTTTTAAAAAATTTGCTACTGAGTCAGCCTTTCTGAAACACCCTCCTGCCACCCCCAACCCCCAGTCATTTCCAGTCTTACCTCCTTTACAAAACCAAGTTTTTTTTTACTAACCCCTTCTCACTTAATGTCTCCTTGGTGCTGCTTCTGTAGTAGTGATCGTGTAATATATTTTATAGTTTTAAGTGCTTAATTCTACCCTACCTTCCTCTTAACTATGTCAGGGATTTGCTATAATTTGAGTAACATGCAAAGGTGTTTTTTTCATGGAGTCTGTTACTTCCCCCGACATCTATATATGATACAACTAGAAAATGTATTTTAATAGCACTGTGGATACATATGGTAGTGGGTGTGTATAATTTTCAAAATTTTATGCTTGTATAAGCTGTAGCAGTGATTATCAAGCCAAACTTCAGCAAATGCTAGGAAGGACTCCCTGATTGCCTTAGGAATACCCCAGTGAACTATTTTTGGCCAAACAGATTTAAACTTGCTGGGAACTCAATCATATTGTCTGTCTATTTCACCTGTCAATCAGGGTAGTAGGGAATATTCCTTTGAATAATGACTTTGCAGTCAAAAAAAAAAAACAAGTTTGAAAACAACAGAGTAATAACAAATAGTAATAGGAAATGTACATTCTGTTTACGAGAAAATAAAACATTTTAAAAATAACATGTAACTTTAATAATCCACACTTTTATGTTACAAAGGATGTACCTCTTCCATGTTGTAAAACTAATTTAACTTTAATCTTGACAAATTGGAAGCTATTTAGGAGTCAAGCTTATTATTTTTCCATTGGAATTAGATTTTTTATCCTTGAAGAGAATGAAGTTTTTTGTCCTGTTTCAATATAAAAGCTCTTCCGTATGTCAGCTTTCAAGTTCAACATAGCATCTTACCTCTGCAGTTTGGAAAACAGAATGTGTACAGAATTGTGTCAGAATATAGTAAAATCATTCATTGACAAGAAACTGAGATAGTAGTTATTGCAGGACCTAAAAAATTACTTGCTTGAGGATCCTACATATGTTAAAATACATTTCAAAGAAATTGTTTTCTGAAATACTGTTGATTTGTGTATTATATGAGAATGACACTGAGAGCAAATAAAATAGACCTTTCTATTGTTTACAATTTATCTAAGCCAACTTGGTCATTGGTATTTTTCAGGTTCCTTTGGTAACTGTCACAGCCTTGCTACAGATGAACTGAAGTCTCAAACCAAATTCTGCCTCACCTACAAATCTTTATTGGCATACAGACACAAAAATAATTATGGAACCTTGTTTCATAGGCCAGTAGATTCCCTGCTTTGTCCTTTGAAACATAATCTGACAAGCTCCAAGGCAAGAAGATAACATCCTATATTAGTCTGTTCTTGCATTGCTATAAATACCTGAGACTGGGTAATTTAGAAGGAAAAAATGTTTCATTGGCTTATCATCCCACAGGCTCTACAGGAATAATGACGGTGGCATCTGTTCGGCTTCTGAGAGGCCCTCAGGAAACTTACAGTCATGGTGGAAGGTGAAGGGGAAGCAGGCTTTTCTTACATGGCCAGAGCAAGAGGAAGGGAGAGAGAGGTGGGAAGAGGTGCCACACTTTTAAACAACCAAATCTCATGAGAACTGTCAGGAGAACAGCACCAAAGGGATGGTGGTAAACTGTTCATGAAGGATCCACCCCCACAATCGAGTTACCGCCTACCAGGCCCCACCTCCAACATTGGAGATTACAGTTGAACATGAGATTTGGGTGGGGACACAGATTCAAACTATATCACATTCCAGTGGTAGGATCAGCTAACTTTCTAGTGTGATCAGTCATCAGGATCTTCTGCTGATTTGGAGGAGGATGCTATGATCTGAATGTTTGTGTCTCCTCAAAATTCTTATGTTGAAATCTCATCCCCGGCGCAATAGTATTGAGAGGTGAGGACTTTATGAAGTGATTAGGTCATGAAAGTGGAGCTCTTGTTAAGTGGGATTAGTGCCCTTAAAAGGGACTGAGGAAGCTTGTTTGTCTCTTCCACCATATAAGAACACATAAGGTGCCTTCTTTGAGGAACAGGCCTCTCTATGAGGAACACCATGTACAGAATTTGCTTATGTCTTGGTCTTGGACTGCCTAACCTCCAGAACTGTGAAAAATAAATTTCTTTTGTTTATAAAGTACCCAGTCTAAGGTGTAGCAGCCCAAATGGACTTAGAGTGTTTGGTGTGAGAACAAGACATGAAGACTTTCATGATTTTGTGTGTAACTCAAGAGGTGTTAAGCTGTTGGACTTGCTATATAATTCTCCTTCCATACAAGGGTGGGGAGCTTGTAAGATATTTCTGCGTGTCTCACATTTTGAGTGTCCTTTACTTCCACTGATAAAATTTATTTCTAACTTTTTTAATGCTTATAGATGAACTCTTCCTTGGTAATGAAGGTAAAGATATTAGATGCAGGTAAAAACACTGGATTCCTCTGGAGTTAAAATCCTGGTTAAAGTCCTTCACATACTAACTAGTCATTCCTGGAATAATAAATCCTGACTAAGTCCTTCATGTGATACCTTGCACACGGAGGTACATCATATGTCTGTATCAGTATTTTTCTTCAAATTGCAACTCTGATCCATCAGTGGGTTGTAAAATCAAATTAGCGAGACCAATATCCTTTGCTACCATAGTATAGGATGGGAAGAGTATGGAATGAGGCTGGAGTACATTACATGTAATAAATTGTTTTTTGAACCTTTCCTTCCTGTTATATATGAGCACATCATTGTGTAATGCTGTAAAACGCATTTTTTACTGTGGGTCGTAGAGGAAAAGTGTTTGAAATCAGCAGTTAGTTTTTAAAGTAGATTACAGGTGATGCACAACTAAAAATTTAGCCAATTCTAGGATTATAATGGTTTGGAATTTACTGACTTTTTGAAGGTCATATCAGTAAATAAAGCCCTTTCCCATATTCTGAAATTATATTCTTTTTAATTATTATTATACTTTAAGTTCTGGGATCCATGTGCAGAACATGCAGGTTTGTTACATAGGTATACACGTGCCATGGTGGTTTGCTGCACCCATCAACCCGTCATCTACATTAGGTATTTCTCCTAATGCTATCCCTCCCCTAGCCCCCCAGCCCCTGAGAGGCCCCGGTGTGTGATGTTCCCCTCCCAGTGTCCATGTGTTCTCATTGTTCAGCTCCTACTTATGAATGACAACATGTGGTGTTTGGTTTTCTGTCCCCATGTTACTTTTCTGAGAATGATGGTTTCCAGCTTCATCCATGTCCCTTCAAAGGACATGAACTCATCCTTTTTTATGGCTGCATAGTATTCCATGGTGTATATGTGCCTCATTTTCTTTATCCAGTCTATCATTGATGGGCATTTGAATTAGTTCCAAGTCTTTGCTAATGTGAATAGTGCTGCAGTAAACATACGTGTGCATGTGTCTTATAGTAGAATGATTTATAATCCTGGTGGTGACAAAATCTCTCAGCATTTGCTTGTCTGTAAAGGATTTTATTTCTCCTTCGGTTATGAAGGTTAGTTTGGCTGGATATGAAATTCTGGGTTGAAAATTCCTTTCTTTAAGAATGTTGAATACTGGCACTCACTCTCTTCTGGCTTGTAGGGTTTCTGCAGAGAGATCTGCTGTTAGTCTGATGGGCTTCCCTTTGTGGGTAACTTGACATTTCTCTCTGGCTGTCCTTAACATTTTTTCTTTCATTTCAATCTTGAATCTGACGATTATGTATCTTGGGGTTGCTCTTCTCGAGGAGTATCTTTGTGGTGGTCTCTGTATTTCTTGAATTTGAATGTTGGCCTGTTTTGCTAGTTTGGGAAAGTTCTCCTGGATAATATCCTGCAGAGTGTTTTCCAACTTGGTTCCATTCTCCCCGTCACTTTCAGGTACACCAACCAAATGCTGGTTTGGTCTTTTCACATAGTCTCATATTTCTTGGAGGCTTTGTTCCTTCCTTTGTATTCTTTTTTCTCTAATCTTGTCTTCATGCTTTATTTCGTTGAGTTTATCTGCAGTCTCTGATATCTTTTCTTCTGCGTGATCAATTTGGCTATTGATACTTATGTATGCTCCATGAAGTTCTCGTGCTGTGTTTTTCAGCTCCATTAGGTCATTTATGTTCTTCTCTGAATGGGTTATTCTAGTTAGCAAATCCTCTAACCTTTTTTCAAGGTTCTTAGCTTCCTTGCATTGGGTTAGAACATGCTTCTTCAGCTCGGAAGTTTGTTGTTACCCACCTTCTGAAGCCTGCTTCTGTCAATTTATCTAACTCATTCTCCATCCAGTTTTGTTCCCTTGCTGGCAAGGAGTTGTGATCTTTTGGAGGAGAAGAGGCGTTTTGGTTCTTGGAGTTTTCAGCCTTTTTGTGCTGGTTTTTCCTCATCTTCATAGATTTACCTATCTTTGTTCTTTGATGTTGGTGACCTTCAGATGGTGTTTCTGTGTGGACATCCTTTTTGTTGATGCTGATGCTATTCCTTTCTGTTTGTTAGTTTTCCTTCTAACAGGCCCCTCTGCTGCAGGTCTGCTGGGGTTTGCTGGAGGTCCATTCCAGACCCTGTTTGCCTGGGTATCATCAGCAGAGGCTGCAGAGCAGCAAAGATTGCTGCCTGCTCCTTCCTCTGGAAGCTTCATCCCAGAGGGGCACCCACCAGATGCCAGCCAGAGCTCTTCTGTATGAGGTGTCTATCAACCACTGCTGTGAGGTGTCTCCCAGTCAGGAGGCACGGCGGTTGGGTCAGGGACCAACTTGAGGAGGCAGTCTGTCCCTTAGCAGAGCTCAAGGTCTGTGCTGGGAGATCCACTGCTCTCTGCAGAGCCCGCAGTCAGGAACATTTAAGTCTGCTGAAGCTGCACCCACAGCCTCCCCTTCCCCCAGGTGCTCTGTCCCAGGGAGATGGAGGTTTTATCTATAAGCCCCTGACTGGGGCTGCTGCCTTTCTTTCAGAGATGCCCTGGCCCAGAAAGGAGGAATCTAGAGAGACAGTCTGGCTACAGCAGCTTTGCCGAGCTGTGGTGGACCCTCCCCAATTGGAACTTCTGGCAGCTTTGTTTACACTGTGAGGGGAAAACCACCTACTAAAGCCTCAGTAATGGCGGATCTCTCCCCGCCCCCGCAAGGTCCAGCGTCCCAGGTTGACTTCAGACTGCTGTGCTGGCAGTGAGAATTTCAAGCCAGTGGATCTTGGCTTGCTGGGCTCCGTGGGGGTAGGATCCACTGAGCTAGGCCACTTGGCACCCTTGCTTAAGCCCCCTTTCCAGGGAAGTGAACCATTCCGTCTTGCTGCCGTCCCAGGCACCACTGGGGTATGAAGAAAAATCCTGCAGCTAGCTCCATGTCTGCCCAAACGGCCATCCAGTTTTGTGCTTGAAATCCAGGGCCCTGGTGGCCTAGGCGCCCGAGGGAATCTCCTGGTCTGCAGTTGCAAAGACCATGGGAAAAACATAGTATCAAGGCCGGAGTGCACCGTTCCTCATGGCACGGTTCCTCAGGGCTTTACCTTGGCTAGGGGAGCGAGTTCTCGGACTCCTTGCGCTTCCCGGGTGACGTGACGCCCCACTCCCCGCGGGCTGGACCCACTGTCTAACCAGTCCCCATAAGATGAGTAAGGTACCTTAGTTGGAAATGCAGAAGTCGCCCGCCTTCCATGTTGATCTTGCTGGGAACTGCACCCTGGAGCTGTTCTATTCAGCCATCTTCAAGCCAGGCTCTCATTTTTGTATTTTTAGTAGAGATGGGGTTTCACTATGTTGGCCAGGCTGTTCTCGAACTCCTGACCTCCAGTTACATTATTCTTGTATGGAGTTGTCAGCTAGGATAGTAACCAGAGATGTTTTGTTTGTTGGAAAGTACATCTTAAGCTGGACATTCCATCAATAATAAACTATTTTCTGGAGATTTTAAAAATCACTGTTATGATAGATTTGTCATGTTATTATATAAACTCTGTGAATCTTCAGAATAACAGCGAAGAAAGAAGATGTGATGTGATGATTACAGTAGTAATGACTCCGAGTGCCAGATTTAGAAGTATTTAAGCAATGCTGTTACTTTGCAAGTAATACTTAAATATGGTTAAAATGCCCTTGGCAGTAAGGATGTTAGATTAAATGCCTTCCCACCTGTTCTAGTCTCCCTGATTTTTCTTTCACAAATGTTACTTTTTTCTTCTCTTTTTATTTTTGAGACAGGGTCTCTCTCTGTTGGCCAGGCTTGACTGCTGTGGCATGATCATGGATCCCTGCAGCCTCAAACTCCTGGGCCCAAGGGAACCTTCTGCCTCAGCTTCCTGAGTAGCTAGGACTACAGGTGTGTACTACCACATCTGGCTAAATTTTTTTTTGTTTTTTATTTTGTAGATGTGAGGTTTTTCCGTGTTGCCCAGACTGGTCTTAAACTTCCTCCTGGCCTCAAGCAGTTCTCCTGCCTTGACGTCCCAAAATGCTGAGATCACAGGTGTGAGCCACCATATCTAGCCCACAAACATTGGTTTTGTAATTAACTTGTAATAACCCCCTACCTAAGCTTTGCTGTATCTGGCTATGCTGATAATTCTAATATGGAAAGAAGTTACCACCCCCGCACCCTCAATGTGTACTTTCTTGTATTGTTCTACCTATACAGTGATGAGCTGTCAACACGTAGTACACTTTCTTTACCGGATCTCCCTAAGATCCAACACAACAGTGCCTAGCCTGGAAGCCACAAAGGACTTTAAATAACACGAGAAGTAACCCATCAGAATTGCCTGGGAAGCTTCTAGTAAGTTGTGGATGTTGCTTGAGAATCTGTGCTTTGTTATGCAGTGGTCTTGCAGAGATTATTTCCACTTGCCTGCTGTGCATAGTTCTGAAAAAAGCCAAACTACTTTGTGTCCTCCCTGAGAGCAGGAACATACTCCTTTCCCTCAAAATTGTGGCCTTTGTGTCTGGTATAGCTTCTGACAGATACTAGGCACTGAATAAATTTTTCTTAAATGAATGAATGAGTCTTTGGTTTCAGTGACATTTGCTTCTCTTGAGGAACCTGCTTAGCTGACTTGAATTGCATAATACCACATATAATGGGGAAGCTCTCCCTTTCCTCTCTCTTGCTCAGGTATGCAGAAGTCCAAGGGTCTTCTGCCTCTCCCTTCAATTAAATTTCAAAACCAACAGTTATACGTGGATGGGTGTGGGACAAAATGCCTACTACTGGTGGGCTGCTAAGTCTAGGCATGTACATACAAGAATAAACACAATATATTTTAGGCATTTGAATGGAGACAGATGCATAAGGGAGAGAGTCTATCATGAAAACTTTGAACAAGTAGCCCTCACCTGCTATAAAACCTACAGTTTTCTAACCTGAATTATTGTTGTTTCAATTATCTGCTAAATGTAAGCTCTTTGACGGCAGTATCTATGTCTATTCATGTTTATAGCCATCATAGCATCTGACACAGTGCGTTGCATATTGTAAGTGCCCAGTAAATGCTTAATGAGGGTATATATGGATCAGATTGCCCAGAAGGAATTCTATAAATAATGATTATCTTTAATAAAATGAGGGAACTGGATCAGAAAGTTTCTAAAAGAAGTTCCCTCTATTGCTCAATTTTTATGATCCTGCGATTTAGAAAAATAATTTTAATGGACAATTTCATAGTTTGAATGACATCATATTATTGAGGCTTTTTAAATATAGGTGTTAGAAATGAAGCTTAAAGCAGTTGGAAGCAATAGAGAATAAGGCAGGAAATAAGTACTTCTAATTAACAAAGCTAGATAATGTCCATGACTGTTTCTTGTGTCTGTACTGTAAGGACAAATGCTGTTCATAGTTGTAACTTCTTTTTTTTTTTTTTTTGAGACGGAGTCTCGCTCTGTCGCCCGGGCTGGAGTGCAGTGGCCGGACCTCAGCTCACTGCAAGCTCCGCCTCCCAGGTTCACGCCATTCTCCTGTCTCAGCCTCCCAAGTAGCTGGGACTACAGGCGCCCGCCACCTCGCTCGGCTAGTTTTTTGTATTTTTTAGTAGAGATGGGGTTTCATCGTGTTAGCAAGGATGGTCTCGATCTCCTGACCTCGTGATCTGCCCGTCTCGGCCTCCCAAAGTGCTGGGATTACAGGCTTGAGCCACCGCGCCCGGCCTCATAGTTGTAACTTCTAAGACAAGGCTTTGATTTCTTTACGGTATTCTTCACCTACACCAGAACCACTTGTAAAGAAGCAAGAATATTTACTAAGAGTTGAATCATGATATGTCTTTTGCAATATATACTTTAAGGTTTCTTTTAAGTACTGCCTCTTTCAGGAAGCCTTTGCCTAATAGTTCACTTCTCTCCAGGAAAGGACTGATCTACATGTATATCTTTCTGTTACTGTATTTAGGCCCATAAAACCCTGAACTAGATATTGCATATGGGTTAAGAACAGAGTAAAGATACAAAAAACTGTTTTCAGACTTGTAAAAGAAGGTAATGTGAATCATGTAGAAGAGACAATATCTTTATTCCTTTTACTCTCAAATACGTAAAAACTGAAATTATAAGAAGGAAGATTTCACTTTAGTAATAGGGAGAATGTTTCTGAAAGGTAGAACTCTTTGGAAGGAGCATGATCTACTTTCTACCATGTGCACTAGTAGTGCTTAGGCATCTCGTAAGGATTGTTATGCAGGGAATTTCGCTTTTAGTGTGAAGGTCAGCTAAATGTATGATCTAAGAATCTGTAATTGAATGTAACAGATATTTTAGTGCATCTTTACAGTAGGCATTAAACTCTACATAATTAGGTAATGGCTGGTATCTGTTATAATCTAGCACTACCTGGCTTAGGAGGCAAGTCTTATTATTGCAGCACTATTGACAATCACAAAAATATGTAATTAACCTAGGTGTCCATCAATGGATGATTGGATAAAGAAAATGTGGTGTATATATGTAACATGGAAAACTACTCAGCCATAAAAAAAAGTGAAATCATGTCTTTTGCAACAACCTGGATAGAACTGGATCTCAGCTCACCGCAACCTCCACCTCCCGGGTGCAAACAATTCTTCTGTCCCAGCCTCCTGAGTAGCTGAGATTACAGGTGCCTGCCACCACTCCTGGCTAGTTTTTTGTATTTTTAGTAGAGATGGGGTTTCACTATGTTGGCCAGGCTGGTCTCAAACTCCTGACCTCGTGACCCGCCTGCCTCAGCCTCCCAAAGTGCTGGGATTACAGGCGTGAGCCACCATACCTGGCCTGGAGGCCATTATCTTAATTGAAATAACTTAGAAACAGAAAGTCAAACACCACATGCTCTCACTTCTAAGTAGGAGCTAAATAATATGTACACTTGGCCAGAGAGCATGGAATAAGAGTCTAATATTAGAGACTCAGGTGCGAGGGAGGTGAGGGATAAGAAATTACCTGATGGGTACAGTCTTCACTGTTCGGATGATGGTTATGCAAAACACCATGTTTAGCTTTCCCAGATAATAGCACAGTTATTGAATGAGGGAAATGTGGTATAATGGTAGCAGATTTGTTTACCAGTGTTGGCCCGAGACCAGGAAATTAGTTGGTCAGTGAGTCACAATATTAATGGTGCTGCCAAAATATCCTCTAATGAGCTGTTATGTTGTACTGAATGAAGTAATTAATAATTTTTTAATTATAAATATTTATATTCCAAATAGAAGTGGAAGTTAATACTTGATATTGAACAGACTACACCAAAGAAGTAGATTGAGAGATAATCTTTTAAGAGAGACAATTTTCTTAGGTACTTTAAAGGAGCATTTTAAAAAATACTGGGGAAGAGAGTAGGATGTAAGTTGGCTGTTTGAGATAACATGGGCTGGTAGGTTCTTCCTGAGAGACGACACTTGAATGGTGGAGAAAGTGGTCAATTGGAGCAGAATGCCCCGTCTGAAGGAAGAATCTACTCTGCCGCTCCCCAGCTGCAGCTTACCCGTCACCAGTCCTGTGTTGCCAGGACTACTGGTTTTCAAGAGAAACCAAGATTCTATGTTTCTTTATGAAAATTTTTGAACTGAACAGGTGAACGAGCATGTCTGAAGAACAGATGATCTTCTCTGTCAGTTTGTGACCTGGTTGATGGTGTCTTCTGAGTCCTCAGCCCTATTTTGGAACAAAGAAAAAGCCTTTCAAGAAACCAGAGAGCTGCTTTATATACTTGTGGGTTATCAGGTGGAAGACAGATTTGATTTGTTCTATTTCCAGAAGGCAGAACAGAGACAGGCAGGTTTTCACTCAAGGAAGCACTTAACGATTAGAGCAGACTAGAAATAGAACAGGATGTTTGCTTGGAAATTCTTCTGTTCCTAGAAAGTGGTGTTCAAGCTAATAGTAGAAGATGAGTTGTCAAAAGTGTCTAGGGAAGGGTCTAGACAAGATGACATTTCAGGTTCCTTTTTATCTTGAAATTCTTGAAGCACCAAGATCTAGATCCCTGTTCAGCTCTTCTCCGTATCTTTACCTTCATGTTCACAGCTGAGTTATCACCTTCCCATGCTGGGAAAGTGAGTACATAAAGTCAGTTTCTTAAAGGCTTGGTTTTTCTGTGTGTCTCCTTATGTAATAAGGGTTCATTGGTCTGCAGTTCTTGTTTAAAATGCCCTTTGCATGTTAGGTTCATTGGTTTCAGTTCTTGTTTAAAATGTCCTTTGCATGTTAAGCAATCACAAAACTTGAAATTAAAGCTTTTAGAGTCTCTGAAGCTATAATTATTTTATTCTTCCAGCTGCTCATAAAACGGTTTGATAGCTAGTGCTTTAACTAAAGCTAGTTGTGTTCGAGTTCTAACCTTGCAGCTGTCTTGGAGGTCTAATACATTAGCCAAGTGAAGTGAAGTAAAGATATGTTTTTCAAAAGTCCTTGAGTGGGATTATCTTACATTTTATTATTTATCTTTTACACTTTATTATTTATCTTGACAGTAAAGATAAGAAATAGATCTTGGCTATTTCATTTTTCTTTACTCAGTATACATAACTTTTTGTCAAGAGTTAATATAGAAGTATGTCTGTTTTTCTCATAACCCTTGTTTTAATGGTTAACAGTTGTTTATTTCTTATCAGGATGAGAGTTAATATATTGCCAGCCTTGATAAGAACTCTGGGTCTAATTTTACTTATAACTGTTTTAATTACTTTATAGCACACTAATGCCATAATCTATATAATGCTTGTATGCCTCGTGCATGTATTTATTTCTAGATCATTGATTGTAATAGGTGCTTAAAAATACCTATACTGGAATATAAGCAATTACATTTTTTCAAAATGTATGGAGTCTGTATTATGGTACTCTTGAATATTTTTAATGAGAATATGATAATAAACTCTATATCTCTTCCTAAATCTCTGATCAGTAGTAGTGTGACCTGGTGCTACCTATCAGAAGAGTGAGGGCTCTGCCTTAGCAGTGGAGTCTGAAAACTGTATCTCTTACTCTCCTCCTTCACACCCTCCTTCAATTCATGATCCTCAGGGAGACTCATTTCGCCTGGTTTAGTTACTGAGTCTGGTGGTTGACCTCTTGAGTAATGAAAGGACAATACTGAGAATTTTGAGAGTGCTGAGAGTGAGTGGATACTTTTAAGGTTTTCTTTTCAAGCTTTTGTTCCTTAATTTGGAAAGGTAAGTGAAGTTTGATAATCTCACTAAATTCCACAGTTATTTATTCTCTCACACTCTTCTTCAGAAAATACCCAATTGAATAAGACATAAATGTTTAAGGAACTTTTTTTCTGTATCAACCAGATAAATCTAAGAAATAAAAGAAAAACTACGTAATCCATAGTATAATATTAATGAAAAGATAGCAGAGACTTGCAGTTACCATTTTAAGGTACAAATGATTGCCTAAATGAATTCATTTCTCTATGATCAGTATCTAAAGAAGCAGTTAGCTGGGGCATCTACTCTTGTAGGGGAACAGGTAGCCTTTCTGGGAGGAGAGCAAATATTAACTGACTTAAACACCTTTGGCTTTTTTTCTGTATTTGCTTTAATTGATACTGAATTTGATGGCTTTTTCTTTGGCTTGCTAAGGATAAAATGTAGAAAATTTAATTCTGTTTGAATTAATGAACATTATTTTTAGAATCTTGTGCAAATTGTAGCACTGATTAAAGGTCCTCTGCTCCAGGCATAATGTTTCATTTAAGAATGAAAAAGCAAATTGAGCTAATGTATTGTGTAAGAGGTTTGTAGTTAAATACATAAAATGCTGTCAGTTTGATTTCAACTGGAGCTAGGGTACTATGATAGTTAATGAGATGTTAAAATAATGGAAACATTTAAAGAAGTATGATAACTGAATTTTATATAAATAAAGTAGTTTGATTTTTTATAATTGGTAGCATTTGTTTTACTTCAGTGATTTGGTAGAAGTACTGAGCCAAATAATTTTTAAGTTGGTTTTATCTTTCAATGTGTGTTTGTTTAACAGGCTTTCTTATAATAGCATCAGTTCTTTTGGTGGTAATGTTTATGGATAATTAGAGTCAAAATAAGTAATTGTTTCATCCTTTTCTACTTTACCATGTTTTAAACATTTGACTTTGGAAAACTTAAATTATATACAAAGTAGAAAATTAGTATAATAAAGACTTTTAAAATCACGTTTATCATTGCATGGACAATCGTGTTTTAACTGTATCCCCACCAAACACATCTTGCCTCAGATTTTAAAGCAAATTCCAAGTGTCAATCCTTTCCTTATAAATATTTCAGTATGTATGCCTAAGTAAGTCCGTAAGGACTAATTTCTTTTAGCATAACTATAATACCATTAAAACAGCTACTTTTTAGTTGCAGGTACGAAGTAGGGTAGGAATTGCTGGGGTCTAACCCAGTTCTGACATTAAGTAGATCCTAGATAGTTGGACAGATCATTTAACTTTCTTCTCTTCGTGCTCTCTTGTCTTTTAAAGGGGGAAACTCAACTAAATTTTCTCTAAAATCCCATCTGTCTCTGAAATTTATAATTTAAAAAATGACATTTCTAGTTTCCAGTCTAGCATGTAAGGAGTTTAGAAGTCATCATTACATCAAAAAATAAACAGGTTAAAAAGCTGAATAAATTGAAAAATTAACAGTTCTTCTAAGATCTGTCATAGAAGCAAGATTACAGGGTAAACCACACCCACCACCCCCAAATTGAAGAGACACAGGCCAATACAGAGAACAGGAGCAGAAACCTGTGCAGGAATCAGCACCACAGGAGGAAAAGCTGAACTGCAATTGATAAATTGCTGGGGCTCAGAATATACAAGCTTGAGAGGGAAAAACTTTAGGGGTGATCAGTCATGAGACTTAATCACAGGACTATACAATGCTCTACCCTCCCCCACTTTCTTACCGCCACCTTATTAAAGGCCTATTTTCTGCAGTTCCTTTTACCCAACTCATCATGTTCAGCTCTCAAGAAAAAAAATTACAAGTATACTAAAAGGCAAACAATACACTTCGAAGAGACGGAACAAGCAACAGAACCAGATTCAGATATGGCAGGGCTCTTGAAATTATCAGATCAGGAATTTAAAACAACTATCATTAAAATATTAAGGGCTCCAAGGATAAAGTACATGCCATGGAAGAGCAGATGGGCAATGTAAGCAGAGAGATGGAATTCTAAGAAAGAATCAGAAAGAAATACCAAAGGTGAAAAACAGTGAAATAAAAATGAAGAATGTTTTAAATGAGTTCGTTACTAGACTTGACACAGCTGAGGAAAGAATCTAACACCTTGAGTATATGTCTGTAGAAACTTCCAAGATAGAAAAGTAAAGAGAAAAAAGACTGAAATAAACTGAACAGATTAGCCAAGAACTGTGGAACAACAATAGGTATATCATACGCATGATGAGAATACCACGAAGAAAAACAGGAAAGGAACAGATTAAATATTCCGGAAGCTCAGAAAGCATTAGGATAAATGTTTTAAAAAAAAAAAAAAAAAGGCTACACAGAGTCATATCATATTCAAATTACAGAAAATCAGTGATTAAAAATCTGGAATGAATCCTGTTCAGATGTGCAGGGAGACCTGACTTAGAGAATTATATCCAACATTTCCTCAGAAACGATGCACACAATAAGAGAGTGAAGTGAAATAATTAGTGTTGAGAGAAAAAAACTTCCAGCCAAAAATTCCATAACCTGCAAAGTTATTCTTCAGAAGTGAAGAAGAGATAAGACTTTCTTTTTTTTTTATTTTTATTTTTTATTATACTTTAAGTTCTAGGGTACATGTGCATAACGTGCAGGTTTGTTACATATGTATACATGTGCCATGTTGGTGTGCTGCACCCATCAACTCGTCAGCACCCATCAATTCATCATTTATATCAGGTATAACTCCC
>NC_045435.1:144365099-144445626 GCF_002776525.5 Piliocolobus tephrosceles | reverse complement strand
ACCCCAGTACCTCAGTTGAAAATGCAGAAATCGCCGGTCTTCTGTGTTGCTCGCGCTTGTGGATGGAGACTGGACCTGTTCCTATTCGGCCATCTTGCTCCGCCCCTCCAGACTTTCTAGATAAACAAAAATTGAGGGAATTTGTTGGCAGCAGATCCGCTTTGCAATAAATGTTAAAAGAAGTTCTTCAGAGAGAAGGAAAATGACATAGGTCAAAAACTGAGATCTCCATTAAAAAAGGAAGAACATCACAGAAGGAATAAGTATAGGTAAAATTTAAAATTTTTTAGTTTTCTTATTTTTAGTTGACAGATCAATTTGTATAAAATAATAGCAACAATATATATTGTGTGTGTATACAATATGTATATATATATATACTTAAAGTAGAAAGAAATAACAACAATGGTACCAGGGAGGAGATGGAAGAATTAGTATTATTTTGTTATTAAGTACTTGTGTTACCTGTGAACTGATATATATTTGTTTGAAATATATTTATTTGAAAATAGGCTTCGATTAGTTTTAAAGGTATTTTGTAAACCCTAGGAAAATCACTTTTTAAAAAGTTAAAAAAAGAAGTATGACCAGGAATAGTGGCTCATGCCTGTAATTCCAGCACTTTGGGGAGGCTAATGTGGGCAGATTGCTTGAGCCCAGGAGTTCAAGACTAGCCTGGGCAACAAGGTAAAACCCCATCTCTCCCCCCCCCCAAAAAAAAAAAAATCACAAAAATTAGCCAGGTGTCGTGGCATGTGCCTGTAGTTCCAGCTATTTGGGAGGCTGAGGCAGGAGGGGACTTGTGCCCGAGAGGCATAGGTTGCAGTGAGGCAAGATCATGCCACTGCTCTTCAGCCTTAAAAAGGTATAACTGATACTCTAAGAGAAAAATGGAATTATATAGAATGCTCAAAACCACAAAATACAGAAAAGGAGTGAAAGTAAACAATAGGAACAAAGAGCAAGGGCAACAAATGGAAAATTGTAACAAATCAGTAGATACTAATTAAACTATATTTGAATGATCAGTTTGAATGGCAGTGGCCTAAATATACAAACTAAATGTCAAGAGATTTTCAGCATGGATGAGAAGCAAGACTCAACTATATGTTGTCTATAAGAATCCTACTTTAAATATTAAAACACATGTAGAGTAAGTTACTGGGGAAAGATATACTATGCTAACGCTAATCCAAAGAAAGTGGGAGTACGTATATTAATTTGACAAATAGAAGGTTCACAGCAAGGAAAATTACCAGAGATGAAGAGGGGCATTGCATAATGATAAAAGGGTCAATACTTCAAGAAGATGTAGCAATCCTTAATGTGTATGTGCATAACAACAGCATATCAAATTATGTAGGACAAAAACTTATAGAACTGTAAAGAGAAATAGATGATTTGGCTATTAAATAGTTAGAGACTTCAGGACCCCCTCTATCAGAAAGTGATCCAGCAGGCAGAAAATTAGTGAGGACATAGTTGACCTTAACAGCATCATCAGTCAACTGAATATAATTGAAATCTACTGACTACTTTATACACCACCACCACAAAGTACATTCTTCTTAAGCTCACGTGAAACATTCACCAAGATAAGCCACACTCTGGATCATAAAGCACACCTTAACTAATTTTAAAATGCTCTGAGACCACAGTGGAGTTAAATTAGAAATTAGTAACAGAAAGATAGTTGAAAATCTCAAACTACCTGGAGATTAGACAACATTATTATAAATAACACATGGGTCAAAGAAGAAATACCAAGAGAGATTTTAAAGTATTTTGAACTGAATGAAAACAAAAACACAACTTAGAATTTGTGGGATGCAATGAAAACAGTGTTTAGAAGGAAATTTATAGCATTGAATACAGCGATTACAGAAGAAGAAAGATCTAAAATCAATAAACTAAGCTTCTACCTTAGAAAACAAGAAAAAGACGAGCAAATTAAATTCGAAGTAAGCAGAAGTAAAGAAATTTAAAAATTAGTGTATATATCAATGAAATAGGAAACAGGAAATTAGAGAAAATCAGTGATCTCAAAAGCTGGTTCTTTGAAAAGGTCAATAAAATCAATAAGCTTCTAAAAAAAGAGAGAGAAGACACCCATTGCTAACATCAGAAATGAAAGAGAGGGCCAGGTGTGGTGGCTCACACTGTAATCCCAGCAATTTGGGAGGCAGAAGCAGGAGGCTTGTTTGAATCCAGACTGGGCAACATAGTAAGACCCCTTTTCTACAAAAAACAGCCTGGTGCCACCACATCTCAGTTACTCTGGAGGATCACTTGAGCCTGGGAAGCCGAGGCTGCAGTGAGCTGTCATCATACCATTGTAGTCCAGCCTTGGCAACAAAGTGAGACTCTGACTCCAAAAGAAAAAGAAAGAATTGAAATGAAAGAGAGGATATCACTACAAATATTTTGAACGTTAAAAGGGTAATAAAGAAATACTATAAACATGTTTATGCCCTAGATGAAATGAACCAATTTCTTGAAAGATGCAACCTGCCAAAATTCACACAAGAAAAAATACACAAACTAAGTAGGCCTTATATATATATTAAAGCAGTTAAATCAGCAACTAATAACTTTCTAAAACAGAAAGCACCAGGCCCAGATTGGTTCATGAGTGAATTCTGTACATTTAAAGAAGAAATTATACCAATTTTCTCTACAGTCTTTTCTAGAAGACAGAAGCATAGAGAAACCATTTAACTCATTCCGTGAGGCCACCATCCTAATACCAAAACCAGACAAAGACATTGCGAGAAAACTATACACCAAAAAATTTCATGAAAATAGGCGTAAAAAGTTTTAACAAAATACTAGCTAATTGATTCCAACGATATGTAGAAACAGTTATACACCATGACTAAATGGGATTTATCCTGGATGTGCAAGGCTGGTTCAGCATTCAAAAATTAATTAATGTAATTCATCCCATCAACAGGCTAAAGAAGAAAATTCTCAGGATCACATCAGTAAAGAAAGGGCACTTGACAAAATTCAATACCTATTCATGATAAAGACTTGGCAAACTAGGAATAGAAGAGAACTTCCTCAACAACATTCCTCCCTTACAACATTGTACTAGAAGTCCTAGCTAACACAGTAAGATAACAAAAGGGGCAGGGGGAAGGTATACTAATTGGAAAGGAAGAAGTGAGACTTTCTTCACAATTTGACCATTTATGTAGAAAATCGAAAAGAATCTACAAAAAACTTCTGGAACTAATAAGCAATTATAGCAAAGTTGCAATATACAAAATTAACATACAAATGTTAATGGTTTTCTATATACCAGCAGCGAAAAAGCAGAGTTTATTTATTTATTTGAGATGGAGTCTCGCCCTGTTGCCCAGGCTGGAATGCAGTGACACAATCTTGGCTCACTGCAGCCCCTGCCTCCCACGTTCAAGTGATCCTCCCACCTCAGCCTCCCATGCAGCTGGGATTACAGGTACATGTCACCACGCCCGGCTAATTTTAGTATTTTTAGTAGGGACGGAGTTTTGCCATGCTGGCCAGGCTGGTCTGGAACTTCTGACCTTAGATGATCCATCCACCTTGGCCTCCCAAAGTGCTGGGATTACAGGCGTGAGCCATTCTGCTCACCCAGAAAAGCAGAATTTAAATTAAAAACACAATACCACTTACCTTAGCATCCTAAAAAAAAGAAACATTTATGTATAAATCTGACAAAATATGTACAAGATCTGTATGAGGCAGACTGCAGTACTCTGATGAAGATGAACTGAACTGAATAAGTGGAGAGATATTTTATATTCATGGATAGGATAACTATATTATCAAGATGTCAGTTCTTCCCAACTTGCTCTTTAGATTCAACACAATCCCAGTCAAAATCCCAGCAAGTTACTTTGTGGATTGACAAACTGATTCTAAGGTTTGTTCTTCTAGATGTATTGTCATGTAATGTAGTGGATGCTTCTTTACTTAGCTCAGTTTCAGTCAGAGGTGCTAGTGACCTCTGTGATACAACAGGAATCTGCCTGGATGAAGGAACTTTTTTTTTTTTTTCTGTTGCTCAGGCTGGAGTGCAGTGGCGCCATCTTGGCCCACTGCAACCTCCGCCTCCTGAGTTCAAGCAATTCTCCTTTCCTCAGCCTCCTGAGTAGGTGGGACTATAGGCGTGCACCACAACATCCGACTATTTTTTGTATTTTTAGTAGAGGTGAGGTTTCACCGTGTTGGCCAGGCTAGTCTCAAACTCCTGACCTCAGGTCATCCTCCCACCTCAGCCACCCAAAGTGCTGGGATTACAGGCATGAGCCACCACACCCGCCCGAAGGAACATATTAATCGTGGCTATAGTAGTAGGAGTTAATTCTGGAAAGGTTAGGTTTTGAGATTCAGACCCCTTGAATGATGGACTGAAGCAGTCTGTCTAGTGCTTAAGAGCATGAACTCTGGATGCAGACTACCTGAGCTTGGATCTTATCTCCACCACCTTCTATATAGTGCAGCTTATTCTCTAATCGACATAAATGGTCATATGATTTGTGAAGAAAGTCTCGTTTCTTCCTTTCCAATTAGTATACCTTATCTCCCACCTTCTATAATATAGCACTTAAATATAGGTTACTTAACCTCTCTTTGCCTTGTTCCTCATGTATCAGGTAGTGATAGTAAAACTACCTACCTTATAGGGCTGTTACAAGATTAAGAGTTCATCCATTAAAGTTTTTAGAACAGTACCCGGCCCACATTAAGCACTTAATGTGTTGGCTATTATTCTTGGTGTTTTTTATTTTTCTCTTCTTCTTTGAGACAGGGTCTCACTCTGTCACCCAGACTGAAGTGCAGTGGCATAATCATGGCTTACTTTAGCCTCAACCCCCTGGGTTCAAGCAGTCTTCCTATCTTATCCTCCTGAGTAACTAGGACTACAGGCATGTACCACTGCCCTGGCTTATTTATTTATTTCTTTTGTAGAGATGGGATCTCCCTGTGTTGCCCAGGTTGGTCTTGAACTCCTTGATTCAAGGAATCCTCCTACCTCAACATTCCATAGGGCTAAGATTACTGGTGTGAGCCACTACACCTAGCCTGTTTACTTCATTTTATAGGTAATAGTTCACAAGTTTCTGTGTACATAAGATCAAATACAGAGTGTGTGAAATGCTGGATCTTATTGCCAGATCTTTTGATTGAGTGGGAGCTTTCAGTTGAGTATAGATTTGGCCAGTGAATCATAACAAATATGGGGGTAATTTTGCTGCAGTAGCCTACAGCCTTTACTTTGAGAAACTGCAGAATGTTCTAGAGATTCAATGCTGACTTTACAACAGTGGAGTGGGATGGGACAAGTTGTCTATTGGGAAAATTAATCTATTTGGTATCTTCACTGGGAATTGGAAGTTGGTGAGTAGAAATAAAAGGGTTTTGAGATGAGTGCTTGAGATAATGACAAAGGAAATTTTCACAGGCTTTGGTGTGAAAAACCACTTTGCTATTTTGAGCCTTTGTAACTCAAAGAAGATGGTACACTGAAAGAAAGAAAAAGTCAGAAAGATGAATCTGTTTGCTAAGGATTTGTTTTGTTTAATGTGATTGACCGCACTTGGGGTCAGGCTTAGTGAGCTGTTCAAAGATGCTTACCTGAATGTTTCTCCAGCGGGAAAGCCACAGAAGTAGTAGGCTGTCTAAAAGAATAGTTGCCACCAGCCAGCTTTCCAGTTTTTCAGGAAAATGCTATGAGTACAGTATATTAATATGGATAGATTTAAATCATTAAAACTTCTGGTGCCTGTGAGCTGTGGTATATGTCAGCTGTTAATTTTCTTATCCTTTTCTTAGATAACATTTTATTTAATAGAGCTGTCTTGTAAGTTGTATAGTGAGGTTTATAGATTTACCATCACTTCTGACATCTTTAGATCTCCTCTTTAAAAGTACAAAATAGAGCTTTGCAGTAAAAATAAAATAGTATAAACAGATTTTTTTAGCCTCTGAAAACCACTGTATATTGGTTTGCATTAACCACTATATGTAGAAATATCTTCCTGTTCAAATGTAGTTATGTGATACTTTGTGAAAATAGGGCCTTAATATTTAGGGATTAAAATTAATTCAAAATATTTTCAGTAAGAATGGGCCAACTTGGCCCACATACTGTAGTACAAGCTGATAAGTAGTCATCTGAAGATGATGATGTAAGACTGCTAAATAAGCTCTCACAGACAACTCATGAAACCTCGTTTATAGCTAATGATTTAAGTGTAAAGCATGTAGGCAAATGCTACTAGTCATCACATTATAATGTACAGCTTTCAATACAGAAAATTTGGATAAATGTTCTGCAGCTATATCCAGAAATCAGCTTTTCATTAATTTCTCTATTTTCTATGTTTTGCCGAATATAGTAATTATATCACAAGCAGTCAAATTCTAAAATGGTATGTGCAGAGAAAAGCAACAGAGTTCTTGCCATTCCTAATTCTGATTACCCTAATTTGGGATAAATATTTCCTTCTTAATTAATTGGTTAATACATTAAGATTGTGAGCTGAAAGGTGTCATAAGTGCAATTATTGTTTATTTGTATGAACATTCTTCGTAATGGGCAAAAAGTGAAACAAAAGGAAAAACCAAAAATCATAACAAATAGTATCAACATTTAAAAGCAAATTTCTAGAAATGATTATTATAGGACTTTAAACAAATTTATTTATATCAGTGAAATGGTTTTTAATATTTTTAATATTCAGAAGGCTTTTTATGTAAGTACATATATCAACATTATCAGTTATACATTCTTACTGATAAATTCCTGCTGTCAGTCTCTCCACAGCTCTACCATGTTCTTTTTCTCTTTACTTTCTTGTCCCAAGTTTATTAGTTGAGAATAATGCTTACTATTACTCTGTCCAAATTTGGTAGTAGTTTTCTCAATTTTGGGTATTTCATGTTCAATTAAAATTTATTTAATCGAATTTTTGAAAGAACTTTCCCAGCCGTATAGATGTATTTACATTATAGATTCATTTCCAGATAACAGTCACACACAGACTTCTTTTCTGTTACTTTTTTCTTGCCTTTGATAATGACATTAATAATTTAATAATAAACTAATACTATTAACATATTAACATATATAATAGATGTTAATATTAATATAATATTTACATGCGGTTCTATAAGAATAGATACTTTGATATCATGATAGAAAGATTCTTTATTATGACGCAACTTGAATATATTAAACACTAAACTTTGAGCTTATGATGCCATTAACAGAACTTTTAACTTATGATGTCTTTAATACTTTATTCTTGTGATGAGATGTGAATGGAAGCAAGAAATAAATACTACTTTTTGTTGGAAAAGTTGTACCCAGGTGTTTATTCATACAGAAAATAATTATTGAATGTCAGTTTCTATATGCCAGGCACTGTTTCAGGCACCTAGGATACTGCAGTGGACCAAAATGTTCTTCTCATAAGTATATCTTTTCTCCCAACGGAATTTTGATAAATCATTAATGTACTCCTTTATAAGGAATTAGAATAACTTCCTAATAACAAAGAATTATAAGTTGACTTTATAAAAAAGGAAAAATCTGTAAAACAGCTGATTAAATCCTGTTGTATGTAAAACTGAATATTGTTGTATGTGTGCTTCTAGATAAATAGTGATAGAGTTCTTGAGTGTTTTAATGAAGTGTTTTAATTCAGGTGAATGCTTTGGACCAATGTCAACAGTGAATGTAAATGATTTTTGAGCATGGTTGGCACTATGAATTGGTTGTTTTTAATGTTTTGAAAATAAGTACATTGATGCAGAGTTATATGATCCAATGATATCTTATTGGCTATAATTAACCAGAATATGTGATATTTAACGTTGAAAATGCATTAAAGGATCAATAAAACAGCTTGTCTTTATGGTTTTTTATTTTTTTAAGTTTTAAAAACACTGAGCCAACTTTTGGATTTAATACTCCCAAGCTACTTGGCCTAAGAGAAAGACAAATTTAACAGAATGAGAGTAAGTGAAGGGCTGGCCCATCAGTATTCTCCTTTTATAAATTTACAACTTTCAAGAAAAGATAACTAATAGAAGTATATCATGTCTTGCTTTTTCACAAGATGTAAAATATGGGAGTACTTATAGACTAAGAATGGTAAATTTTTAAGCTACCTCATTTTTAAGGGAAAAAAAGATTTCCCTTTTTTCTCATTTACATTGAAAAGAAATCCTCAATATTATATGGAGCTATTTATAATATAGTGAAACCCATTTTATTTGAACATACAAATATAAAGATTTCTAGTAGTCTGCAGCTAATATGCACTGTCTGAAGCTAATAGGTTATGCAGAATACCGCTGCTATTTGAGTAAAAGTTAATGCTTTTGAAACCAGCTAATACACTTAACTATAGTGTATGAGCTGTGGGTGTTCCGCTTATTTTTATTACAGGCTTTATTACTGTGCAATTTTCTTGTATGTTAACAATCATCCACTTTAAACTAGTGCTTAAATACTTACTGAATGTGATAGCCAAAGAGCTGTGTTTAAAAGGTACGTTTAAAAAAAAAGTTTTCAATATAACATCCAGTTGCTTACTGAGTAACATAACCTGGATTGTGATTTATCTCTAAGTTTATGATAGTAATATTTCAGTATCAAACTAGAATTCTGAAGAGAATAAAGTTTGCATCCCCCAAATGACACAGTTGTGCACTAGCTCTACTTAACTAGACAAAGTCAAAAAATTGTTGGTATGAAATAGATACTCCCAAAATGACCACCCAATGTGTGTCCGAAGGAGTTCTTACTATATTGTGTAAGTCTTCTTCCCTCCATTATTTAAATAGTTATAAATTTTCATTTTAATGTGTGTGTATTAGACTATATATTTTATAATTTTCCGCTCTATAAACGTATAAATATACAAACTTGTATAAATTAGGTAATTGCATAAAAATTGAAAGGCATAAAGATGTACTACTGAGTTCAGGAAATGTAGTTGGATTGGGGGTGTGTTTAACAAGTAGCACAATTAAGATGTGAGAAGAAGGAAAAACTGAAGAAAAGGAAATTCTCTCAGGGTAATGCTTTATTAGCTCCGTTTTTCCCCTTGTGTCTTATCTGAAGCAAGTGACTTTTTCCATTTGCTTAAAAATAAAGCATTTGCACACAGAATGTTAGCTTATTAAAAAGCCCTTTATTGCCATAAATCACTGCATCATTTGCGTATCCAGATTCACAGAATCAAATTACAGTTCAACCAAGTATTTAGTATCTTGAAAGCAGTCTTGGTTTCATGTCTACTTATTTTCCCAAAACTCTTGTAAATTCTCCTTATAGTTGTTTTCTTAGTGGCTGAAATTAAGTTATTTCTAGTAAATAAGCCAGATTGCTTTTTAAATAAAATCTGGCCTGTTATTTATATCTCCACCTGTTGTTTCAAGCTCTATACTTTGAACTTTATACACTTGAAATCAATAGTAGTAGTTTTGGTGATAGGGACAGGTGATGGGATAAGGATTTCATTAGTAGAATCAGTCATGAGTCTAAAACTGCACTGCTAGATACAACACACAATAATAACTGCTAGAGATAATGCTTACAATAACATGCAGAGTAAATGTTCTTAATCCTAGTTTACAGAATAAAAAGCATGGAAGATAAAGTGTGAGGTCTGACTCACACAGCCAGTAAGTGGTGGTTTAGGTCACTTCCTCCTCACCCCTTTGACAAGGGAAGGATTCCTGCCATAGGGTTATGAGGATGGCTGAACACGTCAGATGGGCTCAGCAGCAGTTTGTTAGTTACCTGTGTTCACAGCTAAGGCAAAGAGGACCCTGTGCCTCAAATGGGGTCACTTGGGAACAGAGTAAACAACTAGGAGTTATGGGAGGCAGGCTTTGTAGTATCAAGAGGGTGGGGGTATCCCCTAGTTCCCATGGAAGGATGTGATTGGCTTGTTTGAATAATTCCTCAAGCTGACACGAAACTGAAACCTACTATTCAAGGATAAGCAGGAACTGCATCTGGCCCCTTTTAAGTAAGGAGGGTTGTTTCGCTAGGGGTCTTTATCCATGAGAAGAGAGTGGAGAGGGGAATTGTGGGTTAGATCAGTGGTCCCCAACCTTTCTGGCACCAAGGACTGGTTTTGTGGAAGACAGTTATTCCACAGCAGGGGTGGGGTAGGCTGGTTTGGGGATGAAACTGTTCTGCCTCAGATCATCAAGCATTAGTTAGATTCTCATAAGGAGCGCACAGTCTAGATACCTCGCACGCATAGTTCACAGTAGGGTCCCCACTCCTGTGAGGATTTAATGCCACTGCTGATCTGACAGAGGTGGAGCTCAGGCAGCAAGGCTTGCTCCCCCGCCACTCACCTTCTGCTGTGCGGCCTGCTTCCTAACAGGCCACAGACCGTTAGCAGTCTGTGGTCCAGGGTTTGGGTATCCCTGGGTTAGATCATTCAAGGCCTTCCCAATTTTACCAGGCATCAAAGCAGCACATGATATTTAATTTTAGGTGTTATACCACAGTGGCTGAACTAGAGTTCTGATTGTGAACTTTTATGACTCCAGTGCCCAGGTTCATTCTGCTCTTCCATGATACTTTTCTTCTTGCCAGAATCACGTGTTAACATTTCGTTAGTAACTGAGTACTTTGCTTTCACTGGACATTTCTTAGTCCTATGTTCTTAAGAATTCATACACTGTAGCATCTGTTGTATTCTCATAGAAAACTAGAGCACTCTCATTTAGAAGAGATTTGAAGATTTGTTTTCCTTTAAAGGAAAATCTGAGTATAAGTTCTAATTATATCTTGATTTACAGAGGATTTTTTTTTTTCAAGAATTCTATTCTCAAGGCTACAGTGAGCCACGATTGCGCCACTACACTCCAACCTGGGTGACAGGGCAAGACGCTGTCCCAAAAAAACAAAAACAAAAACTATACTCCCTCCCCAAAACAAATCTTATTTTTCCATATTCCATCTTATTTTTATTAGAACGTCTGAAGTTCCCCTCTGCAGCCATGAAACCGGCATACCACAAGTCTGGAATGCTTCTCTGTCTCTCCATTTGTATCTCCAACATTAGACCATTTCAGCCACTCCTGCATGCAGTTACACCCACCCCATTTTTATCACAGTTAGGGAATGTTTCACAGAGTATTTTGCATAATACTATGGGCCAGGTGCTACAAGATATATTTAAAAAATAACAGCTGGTTTCTGCCATTGAGACGGCCACTGTGGAGAACAAGACATAAGGGTTGTGTGGTGTAAAGATAAATCAGTACACATAGAACCCAGACTCCTAACTCAGGCCCACAGGCCATACATGAGCTGGCCTGTGCCTACTTCTGGAGGTTCATCTGTTGTTCTTTCTCCCTTTCACTTGACTCTGGCCACACTGGCCTTCCTTCCACTTCTCACACACGCCAGGTTTTTCTCATCCCAGGGCCTTTCTCCTTGTAGTTTACTTGGCCTGAAAAACTCAGCCTTACATGTCTGACTCTCTTTTCAGGTCTCATTCCAAGTACTGTTTATAGGGATGGTTCTTCCTTGACCAAGCCACCTAAAACTGGCCTTTTTGACTTTTCCATGCATAGCAGGTTCCATGTCACCCACTTAATACCTGTGTAATTTTTCTAAGATATTTAATTTCTCTGTGCCACAGTTTGCTAATCTGTAAATCCAGGAATATTTTAATAGATTGGGTTGTTGTGAGAGTTAAATATATTAATACATGTAAAGTGCTAATTTTAAGAATCTCCGGCATATAGTGATTGCTCAGCAAATGCAATCAGTTTCTGACCATCATCTTCATCATTAAGGGTAAAAGAAGTAGTGTAAACCATAAGTACTATAGGAGCTCAGGAAGGAGAGGAATGCCTGAGGCCCTGAATCAGCACGAACGCTTTCCTTGTGACAGTAGAATTACCTCGCTGCCTCTGTGTGGAGTCTGGCGTGTTTCCATCAGACAGGCACTCCCTCCTCCTCTGGATTTCTGCGTGTGATACTTACATCATAGACTGTGTGTATGTTCTCACAGAAAGGGTGATCCTGCATCTCTACATCCTCGGAGCATTGTGCGCCGCACACAGGACAGGTGGCCACTTATTTGATTAACATAAGAAAAACTCAGAGATTCCATGAAGTCAGCAAGTTTGTTTTTTTTTTTTTTTTTTTTATTATACTTTAAGTTCTAGGGTACATGTGCATAACGTGCAGGTTTGTTACATATGTATACCTGTGCCATGTTGGTGTGCTGCACCCATCAACTCGTCAGCACCCATCAATTCATCATTTATATCAGGTATAACTCCCCAGTGCAATCCCTCCCCCCTCCCCCCTCCCCATGATAGGCCCCAGTGTGTGATGTTCCCCTTCCCGAGTCCAAGTGAACTCATTGTTCAGTTCCCACCTATGAGCGAGAACATGCGGTGTTTGGTTTTCTCTTCTTGTGATAGTTTGCTAAGAATGATGGTTTCCAGCTGCATCCATGTCCCTACAAAGGACGCAAACTCATCCTTTTTTATGGCTGCATAGTATTCCATGGTGTATATGTGCCACATTTTCATAATCCAGTCTGTCACTGATGGACATTTGGGTTGATTCCAAGTCTTTGCTATTGTGAATAGTGCTGCAATAAACATACGTGTGCATGTGTCTTTGTAGTAGAATAATTTATAATCCTTTGGGTATATACCCAGTAGTGGGATGGCTGGGTCATATGGTACATCTAGTTCTAGCTCCTTGAGGAATTGCCATACTGTTTTCCATAATGGTTGCACTAGTTTACAATCCCACCAACAGTGTAAAAGTGTTCCTATTTCTCCACATCCTCTCCAACACCTGTTGTTTCCTGATTTTTTAATGATTGCCATTCTAACTGGTGTGAGATGGTATCTCATTGTGGTTTTGATTTGCATTTCTCTGATGGCGAGTGATGATGAGCATTTTTTCATGTGTCTGTTGGCTGTATGAATGTCTTCTTTTGAGAAATGTCTGTTCATATCCTTTGCCCACTTTTGGATGGGGTTGTTTGTTTTTTTCTTATATATTTGTTTGAGTTCTTTGTAGATTCTGGAAATTAGCCCTTTGTCAGATGAGTAGATTGCAAAAATTTTCTCCCATTCTGTAGGTTGCCTGTTCACTCTGATGGTAGTTTCTTTTGCTGTGCAGAAGCTCTTTAGTTTAATTAGATCCCATTTGTCAATTTTTGCTTTTGCTGCCGTTGCTTTTGGTGGTTTAGACATGAAGTCCTGAAGTCAGCAAGTTTTAAACACCCTCAATGTGGACAGTGAATGCAGTATGAGCACAGTGATTCCAGAGATCAGTTACTGGAAATGACCAGGTTGGAACAGTGAGGGGCAGACTATTACATGGTCTTACATTGGCTTTAGAGTCAGATTAATTCAGCAGATTTGAAGAGTATCATTTCATGCCAGTGCCTGAGCTAAGACTGTAGCATCACAAACATGAACTGGTACAGGTTTCTGTAAAGCATTTTAACTTGGTTCAGGTGGGACTTCAGTGAGTGAAGCAAAAAAAGTGTTCCAGGCAAGCTTTAGAAAGAGCAAAAGTAAAGACTTAGAGTTGAGAAGATTCAGGAATTCAGGTTGTCTTGAGAAAAGATTTCCTCATGCTGGAGCAAGAGGAAATAAGGCTGAAGTGAGGGGGTCCAAATTATGGAGGATTTAGGGTACCAGAACTGGAACATCAGCTTTATTCCATAGGAGCCTGTGGAAGGCTTGAGCACAGGATTGGTAGAAATAATACTCAAAATTAGATAATACATTTCTGTAGTGATATAAGTTCCTTGAGCTTAAGTTTGAAAAGGTTTGAATTAAAAGGGACAAATGTTCTCAAGTTACATGCTAGCCATTTTCAGTAGTTGTACAGTTTTTGAGCTTTTATTAGTTGATCCTAAGTAAGTTTTACAGCATTATGATAGGCAGTTGGTGACAGCTTAGTCATGTATTCTTTCTTGAGTAATAATTAAAATATTAACATTTTTCCTTTTTATTTTATGCATCATGGTTTGATATATGCTTGAAATATTTACTAAATTAGATATAGCTGCCCGTGGTCCATCCCACATATAAATGGAAAAGAGAAACTTAACATAGTTCATAAATTAAAATATTTGGTTTCAGCTGTATTCAGATTGAAACCATAAAAGAATCAGAATTACTATAGGTTTATGATTGTCAGTTACCACCATCACTACAAATTTTCTGATAACAACATACTGGTATTCTGATGAGGTTTGTGGCTTCTTTGCAAGGATATTTGAATACTACTCAGCATGCTACATAATGGTTAACTATTATTGTCTTTATTTTAAGGAAGGCATGAATATTGTTATTAGATTTGCCCCTAAGTAACTGAGTGATCATTTTTATATACAGGAAAATCAGAGTAGAATGCACAATTTGGAATAGGAACTAAATAATACTTATAAATAAGTTGATTCAAAGGAATGTTTTCAATTTCTTGACATTGAACTCATGATGTTTTGCTTTTAACGTGATTTTTTTAAAAATACTGCTGTGTGTATAAAGTACTTCTGGCTAACCTGAGACTTTCCTGTCATGTGTATTCTTCCTGTGCACTGCAGAAGGAAACCATGTGACTGCTTTCCTTCCTGATTGGTCATCGCATAGGGTTACTGGCAGATACCAGGAATCCAAGGACTAAAGGAATAAAGAGTGTGTGTTATAGTACCTGTACTAAGAGATACAGTCAAACTCGGAGGCACCCCTGCTCCTCCATGTCTGAACCCTAGAAATGTTCTAGAACTTCTTATGGATGAATGTTGGATTAAGGTAGATCTGGGAAATGGGATTTGAATTTTAAACAAATGAGCCCTGGGGATGGCTAGCTGCCCAAAGTTGCTAGGACCCCCCAAGAGATTATGAGAGAGAACCTTGGGAGATCTGGAATGAATTATGCATACTCTTACAATGAACTTTCTCCAATTTGTCCTTGAGCAACTGTCTCCATCCCATCCCTCAAGTGCTTTGGAACCCACATCATGTAACAATGGAAAGATAGATAACCTTTTATTTTAATGTGTTTTTTTTTATTTTAATGTTTTAACTAGTTTAAACGCTTTCAGTCAAAACGCATTGTATTTCCCACTCCGTTCCTCAATCCAGATGTATAACTAAAGTACCATAGGGCTGTCCATTATTAGCCCATTTTGTGTTTTAACCTATACAGTTTGAGGTTCCATGACCATGAAACCTACCTGACATCAAGATTATACTATCAATGAAGCCAGAGAAGCTATACTTATTCATTGTAGACATTCTTATCTTTTTAAATAAAAGAGGCAGGGCACGGTGGCTTGCGCCTGTAATCCCAGCACCTTGGGAGGCCGAGGTGGGTGAATCACGAGGTCAGGAGTTCAAGACCAGCCTGGCCAAGATGGTGAAACCCCGTCTCTACTAAAAATACAAAAATTAGCCAGGTGCGGTGGCAGGTGCCTGTAATCCCAGCTACTCGGAGGGCTGAAGCAAGAGAATCGCTTGAACCCGGGGGGCGGAGGTTGCAGTGAGCCAAGATCACGTCACTGCACATTAGCCTGGGTGACAAAGTAAGATGAGAGTCTGTCTCAAAAAAAAAAGGAGGGGGGGAGAGGGTGGGTCTCACTGTGTTGTCCAGGCTGGTCTCAAACTCCTGGCCTCAAGTGATCCTTGCATCTCGGCCTCCCAAAGTGCTGGGATTACAGGCATGAGCCACTGCACCTGACCATCTTATCTTCTTTATATAGATACCTAATAAGATGTAAAATACTGACTTGTATTATCTCCATGTTAACATTTCCACCTCAAAATCTGTAAATGGACCCATGTTCATACTGCGTGAACAGAAAATTGTATTTCTTGATAAAAAGGAAGTGGTCAGATCATGCCAGCCAAACAAATCTGTCAGACTTTGAAATATAGAACCATTAGGTAAGATATTGAGATGAAGGATAAAGTAATATCAGTCTAAATGTTTCTGTCTAGTTAAGTTGATTTGTATATTACTTAGAAATTTCATTTTCAGGGAAATAGTTTTCAGATTTAAATAACTATGAAGAGCTGACTTGGATTTAAAAAAGAAAAAAAAAAAAGTCCCAAAGTCATTTCCTGCCAATTTGTCCCCCCAACTTTTTTTCCTGCTCTTCCTGTAACAGGCTCTTGTTGACTCCCAGCAATGTAGCTGTATATTTAAATCCTAAGAGACTTGCTTATTGTGAGCAGGCAGGGTCAGTAGTCTGCTGAAACAAGCACAGGAAACTTGAAACACCTAGAGGCTATTTTAAAAATCCCTTGCCACTGACATTTTAGTTATAATTCTAAAGAGAGAAAGGGCTGTTTGGATACTGAGCTCCAATGCAAAAGTGCTGGGGTTTTCAGACCGACTTGCAAACCTCTGAAATCATTTGACCTAGTATTGTGTCAGTTGAGTATTCTGAAGCATCAGATGAAAACTAACATCCACTCTGCTGTTGGCAGACAGCCATTGTACCTGTCAAGTGAGCATGTATCAAAGAATTGAGGAAGGAAACTTAATGTGTGGAGGAGATGCCACCATCTCTGAGTAGGGAGACAAATGGTTGTGTTACTGCAAAGAAGCACAGACTAGTAGAGGAGCCCACTGACTTGTTCCTAGTGGTCATGTGGTGGGGGCAGAACCCCAGTACTATGATAGGTAGCATTTATTCCATCTTATCTTTAAGTTATAGCATATTCAATATTGCTTTATGCTATTATTTTTGAAAGGAAGTTGTTAACTGCAGAACACTTTAGGTGATACTATGAGCTAAATATTTTAAATATGTCCTTTTTTTTAAATTACCAAAAGCAGTGTGAGAAAATGAAAGTCTTCATTTGGGTCCTTTAAAACACTTACGTTTGCTTTTGCTGTACCACTTACTCAAGGACGTTTCATATTTATTTGAGTACTTTAAGAATGTTATTACAAAGCATTGCTTTGTGATTTAAATTGAAGTTCCCCAGTGTTCATATTGTTAGTTAGAAATTGAGATTATAGTTCTATGACTTTTCTATTGTTAATTATAACTTTGGACTTAGGTGGCCTGTGTAATACATGCTACAAAAATAAAATCTGGGAGTAAAAGAACATATTCATATTTTAATAAAGACCTCATTAGACATTAGTAACAATAGGATAAGGAATATTAACTGAAACAGGCAGAAAATCAGGGTGAAATCAGGCAGAACTCATCCTTTTATTTACACCAAACTAAATGCACTAAAGAGAAGTTTTAATGAACTTAAGGAGAATACTAAAACATTTCTAAATTAAAGAAAAAATGAATCCTGTGACTGATGGATATATAGCATTAATCTGCCACCCACCCCCCAAAAAAAGAACTTGTCTGGCTTCTTGTAAGAGAGGATGATATTATTTCATACCTTAGTCTTATGATAAATTCCAAGCATTAAGATCTGTCTTCTGATCCTAAGTGTTTATAAAGACATATAAAGCATTTTTATGAACTCTTATGTCCTCGTATGTGTAAGGAAGAAAGTCTTACTATGAAGTATAGTTTTAGGTATACTAAATTAAAATGCCTTACATAAGGCACTGAGATTTCTGTGTTGTTTTCTGTAAGATCTTATAAAATCCTGTTTTATGAGCTTTTATTTTTTAATGTCAGAGTGTTTTTTTAAATCCAAAAGAAGTTTTCAAAAGGTAGATTTTGTAAGTGAATAACTTAGCCAGCCAGATCATCCTTTCCTCACTCTGTATCCACTACCAGTTTGCCTTCCAGAGATGCATAAATAAGGGGGCCTGGTTACTGATTCTTCTGCTCTCCTGTAGCTCTGCCTGGGGTTTTCCCTCAGAGGAATGTGGTTTGAAAAACCTCCTCCATCACTACTTTATTTGCAGTACATATTATTTAATTTCTTTGATAATATATCAAATATCTATATTAATAATTGAACCAAATTTAGTAATTTAAAATTAACAGCTTATTAGATGTATATTACCTGTGTCCCCTACTCAACTCCCTTGCAATAACAACAGTACTTACCAGTTTTCTGCTCACCTCTCTGGCCACACTCCATTCTTCTTTTCTGGCCATTATCCCTCTCATGGCCATTAATGGATCAAGTGTTAGGTCTTCTTCTCTTTTCTCTTCCTACTCTGTCTTTCCCTCTGAGTGATCTCATCTCTGCCTGTGGTTTCACTTACTACCTCTGAACTCCAGAGGAATGACCTCAAATATCATAAAGGCACCACAGACTATTAGATCTGTCTTAGCTCAGCTTCCCCTCTAAGAAGAACCAGAAGCAGGGCAGCATGTGGTGTTTATTAGGGAACATAATCCCAAGAAGTAGAGTGAGAAACAAGGAGAATATGGTTTGGTAGGGGTGGAGAGCCAATACATGGATAAGCTATTGTGTTACCTGCCACCACTCAGTCCTGTAGGTTCGTTCCTGAAAACTCTCATAAACTGTGCCTTAAGACTGTACATTGTGAGAGAAGAGGAAGAATTTTTTCATTAGTTTCTGTCTCCCATTGGCCAAAGATTCACCCTTCAGTATATTAATTCCTCATGGGGGTATGCAAGTAGGGAATCCAAAGCAGTGTCAACACAAATGCCATAGAGTACAAGGCAAGAACTGCCTCCCAGGCATGAGGCAGGGAACTGTCAGATGTACCTATGTGAAATTGGTGCTGATGAGACAGCTGGAATAAGATACAAGTAAGGTTGAGAAGATCCAAATGATACATAAAAGATGCCCAGTATAATACACCCCTTTAACCACTGAGATCCATTCAGGCTCTACATTATACGTAGCTTCCATACTACAATATGAGGCCTCCATTTTTGTGAGAGTAAGATGCCCTCACTTCATCCCTGAGATCAGAGGTAAAGTGCAATCAGTAACTGAATCCCCTTCAAGTTGGAGCCCTGCCACAGTGTCCAAAAGACTTTAGACAGGAGAGTTAGAGAAACGAATTACAGTCCCTTCTGCTGCAGCTGGCCGTGAGGCTGTAATTGATACACATCTTCTGTCACTCATTTTAGGTTTTCTTCACAGTTTTTTGTTTTTGTTTTTGTTTTGTTTTGTTTTTTTGCCAATTTGTATTGCTTGCCTGCTGAAATAAAATATGACTTATATCCCCCAGGTGTTTGAGCCCTTAGTTGCCTTGCTGCTGTTGATCCATAGTTGTTGAAATTTCCCATTTATTGTAACCACTGGCTATGGAAGCACCAAGAGATACCCCAGTGAATCTCTCAAGTTCTGGACACATTTCTTCCTCCCCCATTGTGTAGCTGCAGTCTTTGCTTCTTGTGGTGTTCCAGATTGAATATTCCTAGCAGCAACTTGACTTCCTTTTTTCTACTGATGTACTGGCTTGAGGAGTCCAAAGTATCCCAGCAGTATAGTCAGATCTTCAAGTTTATTAACTCTTACATGTCCCCTGGTGGACCTTAACCCCATCTGGAAGTCAGGACCTCTACCTTAGTAGAGACAAAAGTAGGATGGGTAGAAAACACAAGTTTCACAAAGTCAACCCTACTTTCATCCTTCAGTTCCCAGACCTAAGTATTCAAGCTGTTTATAACACAGCACCCTGTAATGGCCATTGCTTCAATGCATATGCATATACCATACCCTGGAGGGCAGTGCTCCAACACTGCAGGAAGTCGTCTTCAAGATGTGTCTTCAGATGATATTTTTTAATAGGCTATTCTGCCTACCTATTGGGCCAACTGTTTATTTGTGGATGGAATATACGGTAAGGCAAATGGATTCTAAGGGCATGTGCCCATTGTCATACTTTCTTAGTTATAAGATGGGTACTTGGGCCTAAGACAGTGTTTGGTGGGATGCCATGTTGATAGATCAGTTATTGTGTAAGCCCTGGAATGGTGGTGGTAGCAGAGGTATTGGGAGCTGGAACTAAATCCATGTTCAGATTAGGTATTAATTCTGTAAAGACAAATCATTGCCACCGTGCCAACAACTCTTTTACTCCCTCTACCCCCCAGCTCCCATGTAATCTTATGCCAGGGATCGGTGTCCTTGAGTAGTGATGTCATATTGAGTGCTTGACATCAGTCTCTTTCATTGGCAGGTTACACGTTTAGCAATAGCTTTTCACATTGGTAAGAGGAAACACCATGGCCACTCTATTATGGGCTCACTATGTCAACTCTGTGGTGGCCCAGGTGGAAGACTGGCTGACAGCCATAGAATAAAGTATCCTATTCACCTCATTGTTGATATTAGACAACACACATGTTGACATGCTCCATTTTGGTAGATGCCTCCTGGTGGTTATTGTGAGACACACAAATGCCCCTGATTTGTGCCCCATTTGTTTTTCCAGATCTCCTTGTCACATCATCTTTCACTGTTGTTTTCTAGGCCCCGATCGAACAGCCAGAAACCATCTACCACTGCCAATGAATCAGGGTATATCTGTAACTCAGGTCATTTCTCCCTCCTTTGAGATGGATGACCACCACGTATACTGCTCCAGGTGTTCTCATCTGCCAAACTTCCTTTACCACAGTTCTTTAGGTCTACTCCTGAATAAGGCTGCAGTGCAATAGCAGTTCATATTTGGCTAGATCTGAAATCCTTTTTTTCCTAACAGTTGGTCATGAAGGAGAAAGGCGTTAGTGATGTGGGAGTCTGAGTTACCTGTGAATGTAATTTTTTCATGCCTCCTGAATGTGCTTGTATCTAATCCCAAATATACCATTTCCATCATACAACAGGTTGTTTCTCTGCCCATCTCACCTTGCTACTCAGTGGGTACTTTAAGTCACAGAGTCATTTGCTGGTACATAGTCAGGTATGCAAATTCTCTTAAGGCCCTGTAACATACTAGGATTTGTTTTTCTAGCAGAAAGTTGTTCTCTGCCGCTGAACCCCAAGGGTCAGCATTGTGACTTCTCTTTTGGTGCTTGCCAGAGACTCCACAGCATTTTTATCCATCAATGATAGATCTTCAGCCTGGGGGACAGAGAAAGACTCCATTTCTTAAACAGAGAAGGAAAAAAAAAAGAATAGGTTTTGTACCATGAGATCCATTGGTCACAGATGCATCATAGCTGGGACCTGCTACAGAGTCTTCTTTATCACACTGGA
This sequence comes from Piliocolobus tephrosceles, assembly GCF_002776525.5. Taxonomy (NCBI): domain Eukaryota; kingdom Metazoa; phylum Chordata; class Mammalia; order Primates; family Cercopithecidae; genus Piliocolobus; species Piliocolobus tephrosceles. The sequence continues at coordinate 144,424,494 of NC_045435.1, read as the reverse complement.
TCACTCTTGAAACTGGCATCCTTCGGGGTCTCTGATGAATGGATCAAAACAGTGTTGAAAGTACTGCGTATAAATATACAGCCTCCAGGATCAAAGAAGGTCCACCTTTTTCTTAACAGTAGGTTTGAGAGATGCAAAAACTTGTTTCCCTTAAAGAGGATGTTCTCAGCATGCCCTGGAGCCCTGAACTCCTTAAAAAGTTTGGCAGTGTGTACCATATCCTTTAATTTTTATGAAATATCTGCTATGTGTATTTCACTTAAGCTGGCTAGAATACTTTCCATTTTGTGCTAACCAGATGCAGTTAGTATATTCTATCATGAATATAGTGAAATGTGAAGATATCCAGGGTGACTGAATTTTTGAGTGAGATCAGAAGAGTTAACATTGCCCTGGGGAAAGATATTATGGTCTCCTTGCCATTGTGAAAATTATCTCCTTTTCATCTTCCCTACTGATAGGGACTGAGAAGAAAGCATTCACCATATCGGTAGCTGAGTACCAAATTGATACCATATCTGGCGTGCCAGTTACTATTGGGGATTCTACAAGTTTAAGGTTACAGTTATTCATTATCCATCGTTTTTTGTTTTGTTTTGTTTTTGTTTTTTTATCTGTAGAGTCATGAAAGGTATAGAAAGAGAATATGGTAAGGACCACCACTCCTGCATCTTTAAGTCTTTGATAGTAGTGCTCATCTCTGTAGTTCCCGAGACTTGGGCCAAAACTTTATTAATTAATTGGCCTCCATAAACCCCCACTCTAACCAGAAGAGCATGCTGGCATTTCAGGTCCCCCAGTATTGGTGTAGTTTGGAACTCAATTGTAGTAGGCCTCAAAAAGTTTGGAATTTCCCTTTCCCCAGTGCGGTTATCCATGCAAAACAGTTCTTTGCTCTTTCTCCTTACATACCGTTTCCTCTGTGTGACACATTCGTTCTCCCTGGTTGCCTTAGGTATTATCTGATTTCCCTGACTAGGTCAGATCAGCCATGTGTTACTTCATGATGTGCCTCTTTTTTTCAGTACTTGTAGCAGTAGTAGTTTTATATTAATTTTCTGTGTTTATTTAATTAATGCCAGTGTCTATGTAAGTTTCCTAAGAGTAATGTCATTACCTGTTTGTGCACCACCCTGTCCCTTAGTGCATGTGTCACATATTAGGTGATTAATAACTATTTGAAAATGGTTGAAAGGAAGTGGAAAAAAAAGCATTTTGTCCCAACACCAGGAGCCCTGTTACTGTATCTCATCAGTTCTAAGAAGCCTGTTTTTACATCATTTAGCCTTTCTAATATCGATTACTTTGGGACAAGTAGTTGTTTGAGTTAGTTGTAGTTATGCATTCTTTAAAAACCTTGCAAAAAGAATGTCAGCAGTTTGGAAGAAAATTCCAGGGGCAGTTGTGGAGAGACATTTCAAGATACACTACCACAACAATGCTCTTGGTGACACAAAGGACTACATTTTGTGGAAAAACAATTATCTCTGAGCCGAAAAATGATTCAGAAGAATTAAACTGCAAGTGTGAAAAAGTTTTAGTAATTCTTTTTTTGCTCGTGTAATCCTTTCTTTGTGCTCATGTGTGATATATAAACATGACTGTTACACTTATCAAGAGACGCCTTTCAAGAAGAATAATATAATTTTTGTGTGATAAGAAATCACTATATTACAGCCTAATTTAGTGAGTTTTTCTCAGTAGTTTGTAAAGTAATATTGCACCTTACTTTATAGTCAATGAAATACGTTATTACATGGTTGTCTTCAGAGCCTTTAACATTCATGGCATTTTGTGTGAATTAGAAAAATGTATTCCTTTCTGCAGGCCAAAACAGCCTTGCAACTGGATGTGAGGAGAAAAGGTTATTAGGAAACTTTGACAGTATGGCAAAGTAAATATCAAATCAATGTTCAGAGGAGTAAGTTTCTGTTTTTAAAAATTATTCTCTTTAATTAAAGGCATTTTTTTTTCTAATGGATAAGCCAGTTGTGAAGAAGTTTTTATCTGTGGATATCAGGGTCTTTTAGGGTAGACAGGAAGTCTAACAGAGTTTAATTTTGACTGAGCCTGTTGAGGTTAGTGACCCTGTAATCTTTTCAGAATGAAGCCCTTGCCACGAAACATTCCAGTTCCACCCCTAGGAACTTAGGTCAACTCCTGAAAGGCATTTCTGTCTTTGATGTTTGATGTAAATCTTTATTCTTACATCTTTGGCAATGTTTTTGTTTGACCATATACTCTGGAACTACTTTTCACACTGATTGTGTCAAAAATTTAATTTTCATAACTAGCAGCAGTTAAGCCTAACTTACCCATATTATGGAGATTTAGGATACTATTAGGAATAGTCTACTAAGTTGATATTTTTTAATACATGACCTAATATGAGGATTCTGATTGGAAGCTAATTGGGAATGATAATAGTTCCTGTCGTGAAAGTATTTAAACTTTTACAGTAACATTAACTAGTTGGGTTCTGGATACTTTCTGTTTAAAATAAATTTCTCTCACCAATTGGAGGGTAATAATTTATAATTCAAATGTGTTACCTAATTTTGTATAAAATACCTTTTCCTGGTTATGTTTCTTCCTTTCTGTATCCTCACTTTCTTTGTAATATAGACAGAGAAGTGCAGTTTGTAGTAACCTGACCTCTGAATTGCTCTTTGGGAGCATAGTTACAAGGGATTAAAGGGGAAAGCTGCAACTCCAGAGATTAGGAGATTAAGTTAGGCAGATCCAGGATCTCTGGTACCTGGTAGGAAAGATAATGTCACAAATTTTAGTGCATAGTTCCATCTGTTTACTTCTTCTGTCTCCTCTCTTGGAGTTCACCACAAACTTAACATTTTCTGGTTTTTCAATGGTTTTTAGAAATGTAATATCCATCATCCATAGAGTTCTGTTGAATTGACCTCTTACCTAACAGCCCAAAGGTATGCTATGGCATGCCATTGTAAGTATACTAGCAGAAAGAGTTTAAACTGGAAGAATTTAGGGTAACTCTTATGGAGTTCCAGAACCTTAGTAGGAATACATCTATCACTTTCCATTGAACTGTGTGTGCTGCAGCCCAAACAATGAAAATGCTCATTTTGTAGAAGTGAAAGCATTTGGTAAGTGTAAGGGGGATTTTTGTTGTTAGCCACATTTTTGGATATCAACAGACTGCTTACATGGAGTTCTTAAAAATTTTTTGGAAAATAAAACAACAGATCTTTGTTTCCGTTGACGATTACATCATCATGATTTCAGTACCAAATCTCAGAATGTTCACAAGAAGTAACTGGATGGAATTTAAATATTTGCTTCTTATTTTCAACTCTGATTTTAAAAATTCAGATGGGGTAAGAATGAGAAGCTGTGGAACTTGGTGAGGTTTTTGTTATATCTGATTACATTTGCTCTTTTCACCACTGTCCATTACTGATAATTAAAAGACAATTATCCTTATTTTTTTATCCTGATTGGAAAAACCATTATCTGGTTCGATCTAATCTTTTCAGCATTTAATAAGATTGAAAATTCTTATGACAGCTCTGGTAATAGGGCAGGTTATTTTTTCCTAGGGGACTTGGGCAGACAGAATCAATCACACATCACGATTCATTGGTTCTAAAAATTATCTCATATAATTCTGTTTTGAATTAACTAAATAATCCAGTAGGCAGTGTTTTTAATATCTCAAAGGGGAAATGTTTTAAAGCTGGCTAACAATAAAATTTCCCGTTTTTCACTGGCAGAAACCCCAGTCCCATAATGGGGAAGGTCCCACCAGTGCGGAGGCCTCACATGGGGATCCCTCCCCCTAGTGAGGAAATGTACCCCTGAAGAGGCATCCTCCTGGCCACTGGGCCCACTGCTACCCTGCCACGTGAGTACTGCAATGGCTTTGAGGACCTCAGGAATTTTTTCATTTATTGGTGGCCATTTGTCTGTTGTGGGAATTGGCCAGCCCCTCTTCCTTTTCATCCTCTTAAACATTTCAGAAAAGGAGATAAAAGCCTGCTTTTATCCCCTTGCTTCTTTTTTACAAGTTTAATAAAAAGAATTTGTTTGGATAAGAGGTTAGGACTCTTGGGTAGAACTCAGTTAAGTATGATTAGTGAAACAATCTGTTCATATCTAGAGCAGTACTTTTCAATACAACTTCCTGCACTGATGGAAATGTTCTCTCTCTGTGCTTCCAACATTGTAACACTAATCTCATGTAGCTACTGAGTCCTTGACATGTGGCTCTAGTACAACTGAAGAATTTAATTTTAATTAATTTTGCTACATGTGGCTAGTGGCTACTAAATGGGGCAGTTCATGTCTACATTTAATGCTGGGTGCCTCTTAACATTTCTATAGGTACACCTCTTTACCTCTTTCATTATCATCTCAGAAAAATTTGCCTTGTATTATGTTATTAGAAATATGATTCTTTAAAAGTGAGGAAATAAATTAAGAATTCTGATTTCAAAATGTATTCACCCACATTGCCCTTATGTAGTTTTAATTACCGTATGGTACTAAGAAAATTTATTTAATTTTAAAATTATGAAGTATCTACTTAAATATCCCAGCTTTATTTTCTACTTTACATTTTAATTTGCAACTTTTATATGTATATAAAAGTAATTACACATGTTAAAATAGCTTTTTCATTTTATTTCTTTTTAATGAGACTATAAAATATCTTACTTTAGTATAGTATGTGCAGTGCTATTACTAAAACATTAAATTTAGCTCTTACTAATTATAATATGGTACTTACAAATTTCAAAGTTTTATTCCAGTAGGTGGGTTACTGAAATTACAGATTAATTAGATTTGTAGTTTTACTGGCTGAGAATAAATGACTTTCCACTATTGAGCTATCACTAAAAGTTGCTCACATCATAAAATGTTAATAAGAGGAACTTCTTGGAGGATATGGGAACTTTTTGTACTATCTTTGCAATTTTTCTGTAAATCTGCAACTATTCTAAAACTTTTTAGATGTTTATTTAAAAAATTAACTGGGCATAGTGGTGCACACTTGTATTCTCAGCTTCTTTGGAGGCTGAGGTGGGAGGATCACTTGAGCCCAGGAGTTTTGAGTTCAGCTTGAGCAACATAATGAGCCTCTTCTCTTAAAAGCAAATAAGTAATTTTTCTTGAAAAATTGCTCATGTCAAATTTGTCCTGCTATCCATTTAGATTCATTAATTTAGCTGTGTATGAATCTAAAATAAGAATTCTTAGATCACTAATAGGTAGTACTTACCTAAGTCTCATTACATGGCATCCTTGAAATATCCTTGATAAATACTTATAATTTTACAGATGAGGAGGCTGAGGTATGGAATAAAGAGTAATTTGAGCAGGTTGCTGAGCTGATCGGTGTGACAGGTCTGCAATTGATAGCCAGGAAGTTTAGGTCTTTAGTGAGCACTTCTAAGCACTGTACCGTGTTACCTCTTAAGGAGTCTTGATTATGTAACGTAAGATTTGGTCTCTCTGCTATCAGTGTAGTAAGACATACTTTTTGCTATAAGAAATCCAAAATAAGCTAATACCCTGGTAATAAAGTACTTTTACAACATGAAAAGTATAGCGGTATGCTTTATTTCTCTTTCAGTAATTCAGACTTGATTGTCATGTAATTGTTAGTTATTTTTATGAGCAAGGAATATGTTCATAGTCTCTCAACAAGAAATCTATGTTGGCAGAGTTTTCAAAAATATATTTATGCTTCCCTAAGATAGTGGCCAAGTCTGAAAAAAATAAAGAGAACAGTACCTAAAGGGTAAGAGGAATGGATGTTGTTGCTTATCTCATAAAGTTAAATTTTTTTCATTTTTATTGAATTATTACAGGATTGTTTTACCATCAACCTGTTAATGTTATTCTTACTGGAAATTAAATTATAGGGATTTAATTGTTAAAATCTAAATATGGAAAAGGTTGATGGTGAGTTTTCGACAATTCTTTGAGATACTTTTCTGGTCTTTGGAGAGTATTTCTTTGGCTGAAAGTGGAGAATAAAAAGGATGGAGTTACTTGCATAATTCAAAAATTGTTGCAGATGGAATATGTTAGTTCATATCCTCATTTAATGAATGTTCTATATCCACTGGTGAATTCACACTTTCAACAGCATGATATATCTAGCTGCTGCATGGATTTAAGGTCATACATTTACTTGTCAGCAAGAGACACAATAGGAAGTTCTTTAAGAAAATGTGAATCATAAACAGGTGCAATTTTTATACAGAATTTTTTTTCTGTTAGTGAGTAAACTTTTGAACCAGTTGACAATCCTCCATTGACTCTTCCAAATTATTTGAATTTGGAACATGGTGTTTTCTTGATAAGAATGTATGTTTCAAATGTATATTACAATTTTTGAGAGACTGTAGAAAGTTTAGGGGAAAAGTCGTGTTTATAAAATATGGGAATTTTAAATTCTAGTGCACACTGACCAGTTAAAATTTATATTCAGATTGTTGATTTAGAATAACACTGTAACGATCCTAGTTATAATCTTTATTAGGCTAGGTGATACCTGTTACCCAAATGGTTGAGTTGCTACTGCATAATTCTGTGTTGGGCAAAGGATGAGAATAACTTTATCCCTGATGGGAGAAAGACAATTTAATGTTATCATTCCGTAAAGAGGAGGATATGTCAAGAGGTCTGGTGAGGGCAGTAAGGAGGAAAAAGACTTGAAGGACCATAATTTATTACAAAATGTCTATGATCTAACAGACAGAGTTAGAATGGACAAGTTCTTTTTATGCCATTTCTTGAATTCTGTTCTCCACAGCACATTGGCACACCGCTTTACTCAAATAGCAACTGTGTATTCTGGATTTCTTGGAATAGGCCAACTTTTTGGTATTTCATCCTGTTTTTCCCATAAGTGCACTCATACTGCTTAGACTATATGTCCCATTTTAAATAGTACCCTTAGAAAAATAACTGCTCTTCAAAATAAATGATAGGTAAAATACTTTGGAGCATTTGGCACTGGGGAAGTAATAAGTATTCATAAGGCTTAGGCACCTAAGTTTGAATGTGCCTTCCTATAACTGGCAAGGGCTACTTCTGGAAGAGTATCCTAATGGTTTAATGACATTTTAAATGTGTCATTTAAATCAACCTGGTTGTGGTATTTTCGACATATTTAAAATATTGAATTCTTTGTTAAAATGAGCAACTATTTTTTAATTCATCCATTTCCATTGGAAACAGTATGTTCAGAGGCTCTCCGTTTGTTTCTGCTTTTTTTTTGTGGTGAGGAAAGAAAAAAACACTTTATGTCTTTAACCTGTTTTTTAAAAAGAAAGTTGGCATGAATGTGACTTAAGGGAAGTTAAACAGAATATATACCCAAAGTATTAACAAATGAAAAACAAAGACTACAGTTTTAGCCTACTTTCTCTTTCCACATATTTCACTTCTCATTTAAAAATTGTATACATCTTTGAAGACTAGAACTGAAGTGCATACAGCGGTGGTTTGAGGATATTTAAAAATCCCTTTTTATATGTTTCTGAATCTGGAAAGGGAATCATTGTAGATCTTAATAAAATATAAATCAAGATACTGCATATTAACAACTTTATAAAACAAACTGTGAATACATTTGTCATTATAGATGTTCCTAACCCTCTGCAACCAACAGAACTTTCTTGTAGGGCAGTGTATTACAGCTTTCCTTTCAAGATGTATTTGTACATTGGCCAAGGAAACATCTCTTCATTGTGAAGATGCTACAAATGTCTTGATAGGGAAGGAAACTTTTTCTGAGCTTGTTTTTTATTTTATTTTATTTTTTTTTTAATTATACTTTAAGTTCTAGGGTACATGTGCATAACGTGCAGGTTTGTTACATATGTATACTTGTGCCATGTTGGTGTGCTGCACCCATCAACTCGTCAGCACCCATCAATTCATCATTTATATCAGGTATAACTCCCAATGCAATCCCTCCCCCCTCCCCCCTCCCTATGATAGGCCCCGGTGTGTGATGTTCCCCTTCCCGAGTCCAAGTGATCTCACTGTTCAGTTCCCACCTATGAGTGAGAACATGTGGTGTTTGGTTTTCTGTTCTTGTGATAGTTTGCTAAGGATGATGGTTTCCAGCTGCATCCATGTCCCTACAAAGGACGCAAACTCATCCTTTTTTATGGCTGCATAGTATTCCATGGTGTATATGTGCCACATTTTCTTAATCCAGTCTGTCACTGATGGACATTTGGGTTGATTCCAAGTCTTTGCTATTGTGAATAGTGCCGCAGTAAACATACGTGTGCATGTGTCTTTATAGCAGCATGATTTATAATCCTTTGGGTATATACACAGTAGTGGGATGGCTGGGTCATATGGTACATCTAGTTCTAGATCCTTGAGGAATTGCCATACTGTTTTCCATAATGGTTGAACTAGTTTACAATCCCACCAACAGTGTAAAAGTGTTCCTATTTCTCCACATCCTCTCCAGCACCTGTTGTTTCCTGACTTTTTAATGATTGCCATTCTAACTGGTGTGAGATGGTATCTCATTGTGGTTTTGATTTGCATTTCTCTGATGGTAAGTGATGATGAGCATTTTTTCCTGTGTCTGTTGGCTGTATGAATGTCTTCCTTTGAGAAATGTCTGTTCATATCCTTTGCCCACTTTTTGATGGGGTTGTTTGTTTTTTTCTTGTATATTTGTTTGAGTTCTTTGTAGATTCTGGATATTAGCCCTTTGTCAGATGAGTAGATTGCAAAAATTTTCTCCCATTCTGTAGGTTGCCTGTTCACTCTGATGGTAGTTGCTTTTGCTGTGCAGAAACTCTTTAGTTTAATGAGATCCCATTTGTCAATTTTGGCTTTTGCTGCCGTTGCTTTTGGTGTTTTAGACATGAAGTCCTTGCCCATGCCTATGTCCTGAATGGTATTACCTATAGTGGTGTTGGTTACCTTCTAAAGAAGATACACGTCTAGTAGTAAACCCCTAGAATGTCTGCTATAAAATAACTTAAAGGTATAGTTTTCTGTATTCTTTAATTTCACAGAAGGGAGGCAGCATTCTGAGATATTTGCATATTGTGTAAGATTATATTGCTAAATGTAGGTATTTAATTTGTTAAAATCATAGGCTCTTAGAACTTGAGGAATAAGAGGAGATATGTTTTTTACCTTTGTCTGTTTTGTTCTGTTTGAATTTTTAAGAAGCTGATGAATTTTTAGATCCCCATTAGTTGCTCTTTAAATCATTTTAATACTTTATAAACTGATTTTTAAAATTTTAACAGTACTTAAATGTAATAACTTTATACCATTTGTTTATTAGTTATTAACCTACAGTAGAAAATCTACTTGAAACAGCTTATTATTTTAAAAGAACCAAATGCTTTGAGAAAGAATGGTTTATTTTAAAAGGTGCTACCCATGAATGCAGTCCATATTTTAAAAGCTGAGAGTTGGGTAAGACCTTTAAGGGAGTTCTCATATCTGAGCGCTTTCCATCTACCTGCTGAAGTCTGATTTAAGTCTCATCTTCTACCTTGTATCTTTAGTCTCATAAAGAACTTTAAGACAAAAATTATGGAATAAATTGCCAGAAAAGCTAAGAGAAGTTTCACTTACGGTACAAGAAATATCACAGATAACACAGACTGTGTTTCATCCTGCTAATGGGATAGCCCAACAGCTTTCTTCCGTCTGTGTGTGATGTCTGGGTATGCCTATATGAGAAGTAATACGTGAATATGCACCTAGAATAACAGCTCTTTTAAAGTTTTGTTTGAACTAAGTGCAAGTTTGGCAAGATGCCATACTATTTTTTGATAGCATACAAATTCAAGCACTAAAATAAAAGACTACCTCTTGTAATGTGTTGTACAGTGTACTTCCTAATTTAGCTGAAGGTAAACTCAAAATTTGAACTTTGCATAGAAAATGTTAGGATTTTTTTTTTTTTTTTTTTGTCTGTTTGCCTTACGTTTTGCAGTATTTTGTTTCTATATGGGTGTATCAGAGATTATGAAAAGTCATTGAAGCCAAGTGTGGGGACTTGATCCCTAAGCAGAATTCACTGGATTATCCTATCTTCCTGCCTAACCCAGGTCTTTGCATGACTAGAATAGCTTTAATACAGATTTTCCTCTCTTCTCTTTCTGACAGACCTGAAAAACTTAGCTTTCCAAAGGCTTCCCTGCATGCAGTGTAAATAGATGAAGCAGAACTATCAACAATCTATAATTAAGCAGCTTGACTACCTATCAATAGGAAATGCCCTCTGTGTCTGCCAAACAAGTGAATTTCAGGCATACCTCAGAGATACAGCAGGTTTGGCTCAAGACCACAGCAGTAAAGCACATGTTGCAACACAGTGAGTCATACAAATTTTTTGGTTTCCCAGTGCATCCAAAAATTATATTTATACTGTATTGTAGCCAATTAAGTGTGCAGTGACTTTATGTCTAAAGAGGACAATGCATATACCTTAATAACATGTACATTATTGGGCTAAGCACAGTGGCTCATTCCTTTAATCCCAGCACTTTGGGAGGCAAATGCAGGAGAATCACTTAAGGCTAGGAATTCAAGACCCCCATTTCTACAAACAATTAGCCAGGCTAATTTTTTAAGTTTTCAGCTTAGGCGGAGGATTACTTGAGCCCAGGAGTTCAAGGCTGCAATGAGCTGGGATCACGTCACTGCACTCCAGCATAGGCAACAGCACGAGACCCTGTCTCTTAAAAAGAAAAATAAGAAAACTTTATTACTAAAAGATCCTAACGATCATCTGAGCCTTTAGGGAGTCATATCTTTTTGCTGGTGAAGGGTCTTTCCTTGATGTGGAAGGCTGCTCACTGATCAAGGTGGTGGTTGCTGAAGGCTGGAGTAGCTGTGGTAATTTCTTACAATAAAACAACGATGAAATTTGTTGCATCAGTTGACTCATCCTTTCACAAAAGATTTCTCTATAGCATGAACAGGTGTTTGATAGTATTTTACCTACAATATAACTTCTTTCAAAATTGGAATCAGTCCTCTCAAACTCTGCCATTCCTTTATCAGCTGATACTATGTAATATTCTGAATCCTTTGTTGACATTGCAACAGTGTTCATAGCATCTTTACCAGGAGTAGATTCCATGTTAAGTAATCACTTTCTTTGCTTATTCCTAAGAAGCAACTCTTCATTTGTTCAAGTTTGATCATGATTGCAACAATTCAGTATCTTCAGGCTCCACTTATAATTCTAGTTCTCTTGCTATTTCTACCATATTTACAGTTACCTCCTCCATTGAAATCAAACCCCTCAAATCATCCATGAGAGTTGGAATCAACTTCTATCAAACTCCTGTTAACTTGATATTTTGACATCATCTCGTGATCACAAATGTTCTTAATGGCATCTAGAATGGTGAATGCATTCCACCAGATTTTCAGTTGACTTTGCCCAGATCCATCAGAGGAATCACTCCCGTTGGGAGCTATTGCCTTACGAAATGTATTTCTTCAATAATAACACTTGAAAGTCGAAATTACTCTTTGGTTTATAGACTACAGAATGGTTGTTGAGTTAGCAGGTATGAAAGCAACATTCATCTTCTTATACATCTCCATGAGAACTCTTGGGTGACCAGGTGTATTGTCAATGAGCAGTAGTTTTTTGAAGAGAATCTTGTTTTTGAACAGTAGATCTCAACAGTGGACTTTGAAAATATTCCGTAAACTGTGCAGTAAACAGTGTGCTGTCATCACAGCTTTATATAGCATAGGTAAAGTTGATTTAGCATAATTATTTAAGGCCCCAGGATCTTTGGATTAGTAAGTGAGCATTGGCTTCAACTTAAAAGTCACCATCTGCATTAGCCCCTAACAAGAGGGTCAGCTTATACTTTGAAGCTTTGAAGCCGGGAGCTGACTTCTCCTCTCTAGCTAGGAAAGTCATAGATGGCCTCTTCTTCCAAAAGAAGCCTGTTTATTACCCACACAATGGGTGGGTTTGATTACTTGGTGGGTGACATTCCATTTACCATAACCAAGGAGAATTCAACAAGATTTTATTACTTGTAATAAGAATGCTGAGGATAGTTCCCAAAGCAAAACCTTCCTGAACAACGGTGAAAACAAATTTTTATTAGACTGGTTAACTGAGTCATTGTATGTAGAGGTGGAGTGAAGTCCGCACCCTAGCAGTCGCTGATCATGCTTCTATATATGCTGTGTGTATAGAAAATGGGGGCTAAGCTTCTCTCTGGGCAGGGATTTTAGTATGCATCGAAGGGAGTTTGCCAAAGTTCATCTGCAACTGACGCATCCCTGCATCCAATTGGTTTTTCTGGGGCTACACTTCTTCTTGGAAGTTTTTTGAAATAACAAAAGCTCAAGATGTAACAGTTATAAGTAGGTGCTTTTTCACAGTGGATACCCAAAAACCCAGGGACCCTAAGCTACATTTTGTCTACGTGGAAATCTCATCTGAAGTAGCCACCTTCATCAATGATCTTAGCTAGATATTCTGGATAACTTGCTGCAGCTTCTCCATCAGCTGCTGCTGCTTCATCTTGCACTTTTTTTTTTTTTTTTTTTTTTGAGATAGGGTCTTGCTCTGTCACCAAGGCTGGAGTACAGTGGCGTGATCACAGCCCACTGCAGCCTCAACCTCCCAGGCTCAAGCTCCTCATCCTCTCAAGTAGCTGGGACTATAGGCAGGCACCACCATGTCCAGCCACTTCCTCTATTTTATGTAGAGATGGGGTCTGTGTTGCCCAGGCTGGTCTCAAACTCCCACATTCCACTTTTGTGTTAGGGAGACTGCTTTTTTCTTTGTGTCTCATGAGCCAACCTCTGTAGCTTCCAGCTTTTCTTCTGCAGTTTTCTTACCTCTCTCAGCCTTCGCAGAACTGAAGTTAGTTACCGCCTTGCACTGGATTAGGTTTGGGCTTAAGGGAATGGCGTGGCTGGTTTGATCTATTCAGACCGCTAAGACTTTCTTCATATCAGTAATAAATCTCTTTCACTTTCTTATCATTCATATGTTCCCTGAAGTAGCACTTTTAGTTTCATACAAGAACTTCTCTTTTGCATTCACAACTTGGCTGTTTTGCGCAAAAGGTCTAGTTTTCTGCTTGTCTGGGCTGTCAACATGGCTTCTTCATAGGCTTCATCATTTCTAGCTTTTTTTTTTTTTTTTTTTTTTTTTTTTTTGAGACAGAGTCTCACTCTGTGGGCTGGAGTGCAGTGGCCGGATCTCAGCTCACTGCAAGCTCCGCCTCCTGGGTTTACGCCATTCTCCTGCCTCAGCCTCCCGAGTAGCTGGGACTATAGGCGCCCGCAACCTCGCCCGGCTAGTTTTTTTTTTTTTTTTTTTTTTGTATTTTTTAGTAGAGATGGGGTTTCACCATGATAGCAGGATGGTCTCGATCTCCTGACCTCGTGATCTGCCCGTCTCGGCCTCCCAAAGTGCCGGGATTACAGGCTTGAGCCACCGCGCCCGGCATTTCTAGCTTTTGATTTAAAATCAGAGAGATGTGATTCTTCCTTTGAGATGTGATTCTTCCTTTCATTTGAACACTTAGAGGCTATTGTAGACCCAATTTCAGTATTGCATCGCAGGCAACAGGGAGGCCCAAGGAGAAGGGGAGAAAATAGGAGAAGGCCAGTCAGTAGAGCAGTCACACAACATTTATCGAGAGTTTGCCATCTTCTATGGGTGTGGTTCATGGTGCCCCAAAACAATTAAGATTCTAACATCAAAGATCACTGATCAGAGATTACTATTTTTGTTGTTGTTTTTCTTTTTTTCTTTTCTTTTTTTTGAGACAGTCTCAATCGCCCAGTCTGGAGTGCAGTGGCATGATCTCGGCTCACTGCAAGCTCCGCCTCCCAGGTTCACGCCATTCTTCTGCCTCAGCCTCCCGAGTAACTGGAACTACAGACAGCCACCACCACACCAGGATAATTTTTTGTATTTTTAGTAGAGACAGGGTTTCACTGTGTTAGCCAGGATGGTCTTGATCTCCTGACCTCGTGATCCGCCCTTCTCAGCCTCCCAAAGTGCTGGGATTACAGGTGTGAGCCACCGCGCCCAGCCAGAGATCACTGTTAACAGATATCATACTAATGAAAAAGTTTGAATTAGTGCAGCAGTTACCAAAATGAGACACAGAGACATGAAGTGAGCATGTGCTGTTGGAAAAACGGTGCTGATAGACTTTCTTGACACCTGATTGTCACACATCTTCAACCTGAAAAACAAAAAAAATGCAGTATCTAAGAAGCACTGTAAAACAAAGGGCAATAGAACACGGCATGCCTGTAAATGTCAGTAAATCAGAAAGTAAGGTCATCATGAGGTGCCTGTATCGTATGTGCATTCTGATTTGATAATTCTGATTCCATCTCATTTTTTACAAATGTGTTTGAAGTAGATCTCCATTTGTATTCAATTTCCTGCCTTAATTATATGCCCATACAGATTTAAACTAAACACAGATCTTCTGTGGTCACAAATTATTGACCTCTGTTATGTTTTCAAAGCCTGCAAAATACTTTTTTTAAATAAGCAAATCTATCCATGGAAAACGTTATAAGGGATACCCTTTGGCTCGTAAGAAATAGGTTTTGAAATTTTTTTATGGTTCATATATTTTTGTAGCTAATTGAACAAAATGAATTTTTTAATTTCATGAACATTGTTCTCATTGACAAGGCAGATGTGACTAAAAGATGAGAAATAATAAGAACAAAACTTGTTACTGATACATATAGTTGAACTACACCCAAAAATAGTTCAACAGTTACTAAAAACTGCCTTTTTGATAACTTTTAGCTCTTCTCCAACTTGTAATCATGAGAAAATAAGTGAGTAGTAACAGAACCATAATGTTTTTACAAATCCAGACGCCTTTATGAAACATTTAAACTATCCAGAATATAAAAAGGAGAAGAAACAAATGCTGTTGTACAGTAGGAGGGCTATATAAACACCTCCAGGACCTCTGTAATAACCTTTCTATTGCTCTGAGGTCTGCCATACAAACCCAGCATGTGAGCAAATTATTCATGCCTCGGGACATATTAAGTTGTTAGGGAAGTTTCTGGAGAAGGTCCACCAGCTGGTGTAGAGAGCTATTTTGCCTGTCTTAATTGCATATTCCTTAGAATTTCTGTGATCTGTGAAATCACAGGCCAGAACGAAGCCCCTTTTTCTTAGCGTACTTTCTATGTAATGAATTCAAATATTTGTGTTAGTTTTAAATGTTGAAAGGGGAATGAAAAAAAAAATGTACTTATTCCAACAGTTCTCTTATGGTTAACTAAAAGTATTTTTCACCATTCCTTAATTTCAAATCCTGTGAGTTTGGGTAGGGGTCGAGTGCTTGTCTCTGTTTTCCACATGAAGAATTCCTGGCAAGAAGATTTAGTGACTAAGCCGGCTGTGTACATGGCAGTGCTGGGCAGCAGCAACACAGTAGATGACACTTTCGAGTTATTTTTATTATTTGGACCAGATGCATCTGGTTGGCACCTTGAGCCAATGAACTGCCTCCCAGAGGTCCTCTGGCACAGAATTGGAGTTAGTATGAACGCCAGAGATATAAGATAAAACATTTCAGAGAACACTGAAGTTGAATTCAGAAGACCTCATTCACGTCTCTGCCAAATCACAACTACCTTAAGAGACCTTGTGAAAACGTGCTTTTTGCCTACCATACAGAATGCTTATCACAGAAATGTTATTGCTTGGTACTCAGGCTCAAATTCTGGCTCCACGACCTTTGTTCTGTTTGTCGTATGTAAAATGGAAATGGCACCTACATTATGGGTTACATGTGAGGCTCTTAGCATGATTTTTGGTGTGTAATATGCCCTCTATTGATAGCAACGGCAGTAGCAGGTAGACGCTATATTGATATATAATCAGAGGAGTTACAATATGTATATAAATACCTGTAATATAAAGTGGAAAGTTATGGATTCAATTAGCATAATTTAAAGCTCTTTGGTAATTATAGAAAGGAGAGATTATTTCCTTTTGGGTTGTCATGGGAGTGTTCCTGAAGGAGATGGTTTTTGAGCTTGGCCTTAAAGGATGAAGATTTGGGCATGCCAAGACTGGAGAAATTGAAAGTGGTGAAGGACATTCCAATAAGAAGCAAAAGTATGAACAAAATTAAATGTTTTATCACTGTTATTTTATTGATTTTTAAGAAATTATATTTAATTCACCTTTTGGCCATGTATGTATGTTTATATGAGCATGGCCTGCTGTTTTAGGTTCTGAGAATGCTTACAATACTGTTTTAAATCAAGATATTTTTCATTTCTGCAGAAAACCAGTAAGGTTTTCTTATTTCCATTTTATAGATAAGAAAACAGATTTCACACTAGTGATTGGTAGAATGGGAGAACCCCAGTGTATAAGCTCTAAATTTCATGTGTTTCCACAGCACTGCACTGCTTCTGTTAGTCTAAGTAGAAATAATTTACACACCATCGCCATATTCCACAAAGTTGCTTTCTTAAAATGTGTGGCATATTTAGAAAAGTTGGAGAAAGTCTCGGTGACCTCATATAAATCCAGCACCACTACTGTAAATGTAACCCCAAACCCACAAATAACTAGCCATAGTACTTAAAAGGCAGCCACAAATCATGTGTTTTATTAACACCATGTGTGGTGCTCCATCTTACCACAGTTAGCCAAGCTCTTGCCTCAAGTTTGCTAGGTAGCTTATCTTTGTCTTTAGTTTATTAAATTAAAACTGACCAATAAATGAGTATCAGGTCTTAGAGTTGTTTTTCAGTGTGGTAGAGGAATCCTATTCTTAACTCTTGACTCATAATATTTGAAAAAAAAATGAGTTTTATTTATTGATATTAGGAAATTATGTTAATAAATTCATAATAGTCAAATCATTCAAATAGATACCTACTCATAGACCATTGTACTCCCAGCAATTTTCTATTTACCATTAGCATGATTTCCTTTATAAAGGTTTTTTTAATGCAGATAAAATATCCTGAGTTGCATTTATAATACATTTTAGTTGAAGCAATAAGACACAAAAGCTTATGTTTTTTCATAAGGTCTCTAAGACAGATATCTCTGGTATTAGATAAATACAGTCTGTTTCCCAGGATTATGCTATTGCATATTTGTTACATTTTGAATATGAAGTTAACATATTCTGCTTGAAATGTCTTGATTACATTGCATGTTCCAAAAACTCAAACTATTCCAATAAAACTATTACTTCAAGAGTAATATGACTATATGATGTGACATTTATATTAAATGTGATTTTCATGTACTGTATAGGGTTTTTTGTATAACAAACTAATTTCATCCAGTTCTGGTTGCCTTGTAAACTTGGGAGTGAGCTAAAGTGATTTGACATAAATAATCCCACTGTGGAATTTATTCTGAATGAATTGTAGCATATTTTTCATTTTTAATAATATAAGGTTAATATCATTCAGTATGAAATATATTTTCAAAAATGTCTCCCCAATGCTGTCACTGTTGTATTAATTTTAATTTGATGTCTGCATTGTCTAACACTTTCTGTTTATCTGCTGTTCTTAATATTGCTAAGATTTTTATAGGAGCATATGCCTTTGTTGCCAGTGTATAGCTGGTATCGAGAACACTTGTTACCATTTTGGAAATGAAGTTGTATTTTCAAGCTACCAAGACAATTGAGGAGTTTAAAAATGTTAATAATTCTCATTATGTGGTAACGGATTTTAGAAATTACTAAATTTACTTTAAAAACCCGGTGCATCTCTACTTAGTCCTTCATTGATAGTGTTTGTCAGTCTTCACAGGTATATGATAATGTGTAATGAAAAGCGCAGCTTTTCACACCTTTGCTATTCGTGACCAACCCTGAATCCTCATGTTTCTCCACCCCAGCACAGTCCTTTCTCTACTCCTCTTTGTTAGGCACCAGTCTAGGCAGACAGAGGAGGTAAGTGAGATTAGGAACAAGACAAGATTAAGTGACACCTGGGTGCCAGAAGGTTAAAGAAAGGACCAGACCAATTCAACGTCAAATTTCAATGTGAGAAAAATATTTTTGATGCCTTCCTGTCTCATCTTTTGCATCCCTCCTTATCTCTTATTCTCCTGATGATCCTCCACATCTGGTAGAAGAGTTACAATTCTTTTACATCGGAGGGTAACTGTAACCATCAGGGGCTCTGGAACCCCACTTATCAGCACTGTGACTTTGGGCAAGTTACTGAACCGCTCTATGCCGCAGTTTCCTTGTCTTAAAATTCAAATGGTTTGTAATGGTGCCCCATCCCAACTGGGATGTAAAATGCATTAAACAGTGCCTACTATAGTAGACACTGTAGAAATGTTGGTAGCAGTGGTATTATTCCAATATGTTCATATTACAAATTAGATGGTTAAGGCCTTCAATGGGTGAGACTTTATATCCACGCTAAAAGGAGATCAATAAATGTTGCATTTACTGAATGTTGCATTAATGAAAAACTTGCCTTTACTTGTAAGTGCCCCTTACTTAAAATTATCTCTGTTTCCCCTTTAAAACATTAATTTTTTCAGAGTATACTCTAGTAAGGGTGTTAAAAGAAAAAAAGATGATAATTAAACCAAACAACAGTAAGCTGGGAATGATTAGTAGCTGCACCCTAGGAATGTTTTCTATTTAAATCATGTTAATTTGCAAAATTCCAGGAAGCTTGGAATTAAGAAGAGGAATCTGGGCCTGTACCCTGAATATCCAGGTCAGTTTAACTTGTCACATCAAAGAAAATACTGCTTTACTATAAGCAATGAGAGGTCCAAGATTCAATTTCTACCATATATTGACTCCTAGTAACTAAGAGTAGTCATAACCATTACCCCAGGCCCCACAGAACATTTAGGCCATGGGGCCGTCTTTGATTTGAGATGACCTGACTTCTTGGGTTCCCAGATGCTGGAAATCTTGCAAAAGGGCCTCAAAGTAGCTTCTTGATCTGATAAGTTGTTCTCTTCCCCTCACCGTTGTTTCTCTAAAATGTTTGGCTGGCTTTTTAAAAATAGTACATAAACTGTATTATTTCTCCTTAGTTACCACACAGTGTAATGTGGTAACCATTGGATGCCTTATTAAATATGTTTGAGATTGAACCCATTTAAAATTTATTCCGATATAGTTCTAAACTTCATTCATGCCTAAGGATTGTCATTTACTGTAATATAACATGATCCTCAGTCTTCCACTCAAAGGAATTAGAGGAATTAATGCCAGTCATTTTCATTAAGCCAGTTTAATTAATGTTAAAGATCGTAATATTCTTAAATGTTCAAAATGTACAGAACATAAGAACTGTGACATTGGGCTTCATTTCAAAATAGCATGTTTGTATATCCCTGTTGGGACTGTTTTGCACTTCTAATGGTCATAAAACCATGACTTATATTTAGCAGAAAATAAACGACTTTGACAGAGGAGCTTAGCCTGGTAACACCTCAAATTAATAACCAATTAATAACAAATTAATAATAGTAATGAGGACCATCTTTGAAAGGGTAAGCCAAAACCTGACCCCCAAAATCAACAGTATTGTCAAAGTATTTTATGGTAGATCAGCTGTTTATTATTTAAATATACTTACTAGTTTTATCTAAGGAGACAAAACCAGTAACTTACCTTTATAGGAAATACTTTAGTTAGACTACAGTGTAATTGCAGTGCTCCAGATTAACTCCCCTCAAGCAGTAAACTATATTGGTTGCAGTATAGAAAGGATGTCTGCTTAGCATCTGCATAACATCAACTACTGACATAATTTTTTAGATTTATTTTTAGGACCTTCCAAATATGGGATACTATTCTAAAACCTAATAAGAGTAAGGGGAGATATATATATATAAAGCTATGCTCTAAAAATTCATTTAGAAACTGTATTTTACTGTGCTAGAAAATACTGTGTCAAGTTGTACTTAAATTCAAAGACAAAACAAATTAACTGTGACCTTAAATCAAAATTTAATTATGTAGTACCTATTTCTTTATCTTAAAATGTGAAACAAATAGTTATGAGGGCACAGTTGGTGTAGTGAGAAAAATACTTCTCTAGTTACTGTAATTATGGGATAATTAAATAACCTTTCTGAACTTCAGTTTCCTCATCTACAAAATGTGAACAATTCTTGTACTGCTTACTTATTAGTGTTTGCATTGGGAATCAAATGAGATGATAATGTGAGAAAATGCTTCTTTAATTACTAAGTATTTTTCAGATGTATGTGAAGTCCTAAATACAAATCATAAAATTAGCAATATAGAAGACTCTAGGCTGCAGCTACACATCTATATCTTCAAGAGTATTAACCTAACATCCTTTGAAAAGCAAAGATGTAACCCGAGCTTTCATTGACACACGAATTTTCATCGTAATATTTGTGTCATTCAAAGAGATGTTGCTTCATGTAGCTGATAAGCTAGCATTTATTGACTTCTTATTGTTATTTTAGATATTATTTCTGCTAATCAACCCTTATTTCTACATGTCATACCATTTAATCTTCACAACAATCCTTTGAGGTAGGTAATGTTAGTGGCTTCATTAACAGAACTGAAATAGAATTACTTAAAGGATCATCTAAAATCACAAAGCTAATAAGTGGCCAAATGAAGACTGAACTCAGAGCTGTGTTAGTCCAAAGCCCAGGCAGCTCTGCTGGCCCCCGCAGTAGGCAATTGGAATTACACTAGGTATAATATAGTTTATCCCATATTAAAGCACCCCCTCACCCAAATCATAACTTCTAAAAGACCTGTTGTCATAAAATAGTTTTAAAACTGTTGGTACCATAACTTTTAGCCATAAAAGGGACCATTAGCTTTTGGTAATTAAGAGTACTGACAAATTCATTACCTGACTTGAATGAAGGTGAATGACTGGCCTCTCAGAGACCACCAGTGGTTACACGGTGGTCAGATTGGAAATTCTTTAGCCAGAACAAGAAGTATTGGAAGAAGCAGCTGCTAACTTCTACCTTCTATTTTGCTGCTTCCCTGATCAGATCTACGAACCTTGTGTCTCTAAATCCCACTTATCCTTCAGCTTCCCAGCTTGAGCATAACTGGCTTTTTTCCTTAACTGATGATAAGTATCACCACATGTTTAAGAAATTAAGCCATTTTAATTTAATTGCTACAGAAGCCCTGCTGAATGGTAGATAACAAAGGAAAAATGCATTTGTTTAACTATAACTCAGAGTTACATAGTATGCCTCACATTTTCTCAAAAAATTATTTTCTGACTAAGTTTCTAGCCTGAGAGCAATAGTCTGCATTTATGAGCCTAGGTACACATTCTTTAGAGTTGGGTAGCTTCCCCTAATAATTAACACAGTTATTGAGGAATATTTTTTAACCATTCTTGTATTAGGATGCCACCTATAAAGATATCACCCAAAATATGGCACATTGTCACCAGAAGTATGCAGAATGATTACTGGTAGTACAATATAAACATTTTTTAAAATTATCATTATATATGTTAATTTTCTGTTAGGAAAAGTATACAGCCAGCACACCAAAGCCGTGACTTCATGGTTTTTTAAAGTTAAGGTTAAACTAGGTATTTTATTTTTAAAAAAGTTAAAAGAAATGTCAAATGAAGAACCTTTCAGTTAGTACCTAAACAGGCAGGTACACATATAAGTGAGATGTGGAAAACAATGGCTTGAAATATACATGATGATCTCAGCACTAGTTGTCTACAGTGCAGTGCCCTGTATGACAGAGTCTTGATCATTCTGCCTTTGTGGCATTCTGTAATGGAAACTTTGGATTGGTTATTGCTTTCATTATAGTGAGCTTGTTAGGGAATAGTTTGTCCCTAGCAGAATATTTTGTCCATCTTCAAAACAGCCTTACTCCTTCAAAATAAGGAATAGTCCCAGAGTCTATTTTTTGGGTTTTATTTTATTTTATTTTTTGAGACTGAGTCTCACTCTGTCACCCAGGCTGGAGTGCAGCGGCACGATCTCAGCTCACTGCAACCTCCGCCTCCTGGGTTCAAGCCATTCTCCTGCCTCAGCCTCCCGAGTAGCTGGGACTACAGGAACCCGCCACCACCCCCAACTAATTTTTGTATTTTTAGTAGAGACAGGGTTTCACCATACTGGCCAGGCTGGTCTCAAACCCCTGACCTTGTGATCCGCCTGCCTCGGCCTCCCGAAGTGCTGGGATTACAGGCGTGAGCCACCACACCTGGCAGTCCCAGAGTCTTATTTCCTTAGTTTTCTTATGACATATTCATTATTTGCCAGCTCCTTCACAATGGGAGAGGCTCTATAGAATTTACTGTGATGAGTTTGCAAAGTGAAGGCAAAAGAACAGTTATTTTTCTTGGTAGTTTAAATGAGACCTTGCTATGGAAAAGTCTGAGATAAAACCCCAAAGCTGTTTCTCCCCCCAAAAATTAGGTATTTATTTAGCAAGTAAAGTTGGCAACAAGGAATATGTAAACCTCTTTTAAATATGACATGTATGTTTCATTAGGATTTCAAAGTAACTATTTATCAGGTAATATACATGACTACATGTGTTTATAACTTCTGAATTTGACTATATGAGAAACCTAGACTTGAAAGTGTCCTTGACTTTTCATCTTTTAAGTGTGTTTTTTTACTTTGTGGCTGTGTTTGAAAACAATTTAACTTGAATGGCTAAGATTTGTGCTTTGGGAAAGTTTTTTGTTGTTTAATCTGTTGATTTTCATTGAGAAACCACTGCTAGAAACAGTGTGAATTTTGGAATCCAGCTCACTTGGTTTAGAACACTGGGTCTACACTTCTCACTTCTCTGTGACTTTGAGCAAATTGACAACTGACTGAACCTCAGTTACACAAACTGAACATGGGCCTAACAATCCTTACTTCATGGGGTTACAATCAAGATTAATGTAGGATACTATAAAAGGGTTCCTGAAGTATTGGACAGAATAAATGGATCGTAGCCCTTAGTTTTGTTTTCTTCAGTCTATAGCTGCACTGTGATCTATGGTTATGTAACGCCACCATTTATAGCCTCACTATACTTTTAAGTCGCTGTATTAGTACGTTCTCACACTGCTATAAAGAACTACCTGAGACTGGGTAATTTATAAGGAAAAGAGTTTTAATTATGCTCACAGTTTTGTGAGCTGTACAGGCTTCTGCTTCTTGGGAGGCCTCAGGAAACTTACAATCACGGCAGAAGGTGAAGGGGAAGCAGGCATATATTCACATGGCCTGCAGGAGAGAGACAGTGAAGCGGGAGGTGCTACAAACTTTCCAACAACCATATCTTCTTAGAACTCTATCACAAGGACAGGAAGGGGGAAGTCTGCCCCCATGATTCAATCACCTCCCACCAGGTTCCTCTTCCAACACTGAGGATTACAATTCAACATGAGATTTGGACGCAACCACACAGTATCAGTAGCCTTCTTTCCTTGAACTTGCCCTTTAGAGCCTCCTTATTCTTGCTCCATATGGACCATTCAGGAATTTGCTATTCACCGTCTGTTTTTAAGTCATTTCTCCTGCCCACCTCCTTTCCTGCCAGTTCTGCATCCTATTTCCCCCTTTATTTCAGTCTTTACTGTTTTTTTATCTGGACTTTCAATTGTTAGCACACACTTTAGCAGTTGTTTGTCTCTACTTCCTTGATTCAAATCTTATTTCTCCAACAAAATCTATGTACACAAGAGCAAAGAAATCTGTACCTATACTTTTCCCATATTATCCACAATTGCCTGGCATAGTGCCAGAAACAAAACAAAAAAGATGTTAAATTAGATGCATTGAAAAAGTGGGAAAGCAGTGGTCTTAAAAGCCCAAAACATTCTGATACATTTAGTTTGAGTATAATTATACTATATTGGGTACAATACTAACTACCCAGCAATGGAAATGTAATGGAGAAAAGAAGAGGAAATACACTAAATCCCTTATGTCAGACCTAGATTCAAATTATGTTTCTCTACTTACATGACATTAGGCAACTCACCTAACATTAAATGTAAAATTGCAGGGTGCAGGGGATGGGGAGAACAAACCAAACAACTAACAAGTAAAACAGACCTGGACTCTGAAAATTGAAATCTTGGCTCTGTAACTAAATAACTGCATGCATGTTCTTGAACAAGTCATGCATCTCTTGATTTCCCTCATCTCTAAATTTAGCGTGACAAAATCCATCTCACAAGGCTGTTAGGATTAATTAAAACTTGTGTGTGTCAATGCCTGGTATATTGTGGGCATATACTAAATGTTGTATTTATTTATCAGTAAAACTCTGTGGATCTTATATGACCTCATTGTAAAATAAGGGACTTTAGTTAGCCAATCACTGAAATTCCCTTGAGCTCTTAGTTTTGGGCAGCTATAACAAAGTGCCGTGGACTGAGTGGATTGTAAACAATAGAAAATTATCTCTCACAGTTTTGGAGGCTGGATGTACAAGATCAGGGAACTGACATGGTTGGGTTCTGGTGGGTTCTCTGTTCTAGGTTACACGCTACCAACTTATCGTTGTATCCTCTCATGGCAGAAAGAGAGTGAGAAAGCTCTCCAAGTTTCCTTTCATCATATTGTTGTTGGAATTTAAACATATGAATTTGTGGGGGACACAGACATTGAGTCCATAACAAGTTCCAACATTCTACATCAATCATCTCAGAGAGAAGATAATAGATAAAGAATGGAAATTGTTCTTTTTAAGCTCACTAGGGATTCCTTACTTATCTATAGGAAATCATTGTAACAAATAGAGGAAAATTGATACCTCTAAATTAAATATGGTACTAGTAAAATATATATTATTCATACTATGGCTTTACCTTCATAGTAATACCAGTGGACATCTATGGTATCTTCCCCCTGGGTTTTGATGTTTCATTGTGCCCAGTAAGAACCTCTCTATATTGCTTGCTTAAATGATCAAGTATCTCAGTAATAAATAAAGCAGAGGTGAACCTGCCAAGTTGACCGACAGTTCACTGGTAGAAGAAGAGCTATATTTTGTAATGCATACATCAGGTTTGACTTCTCCTCAATATTATACATGATTAAACAAGTTTAAAGAGAATGTAACATTGATTCACTACATTTTTCAGTGAAGGATTCTGCCTGTTGAAGAGAAGAATGTAATCTATTGCCAATTGGGGTTTTGTATTTGAAGTTCTCTGATTTCTAAAATAAACACAAATTGTTTTCTTGTCTTTCATCTTCACAGCCTTTCTATGCATAGAAATCTTGAATATGGTCTTTTTCTGGCAAGTATCTGAATAAGGGTTTACAATGCCTTGTTTATCTGACAAGCAACCGTGTTGGCAAATATTTCAAGGCTCAAGTAATACTAATATGAGTCTTCAGGTGAAGGAAGCTGGTTATCTGTCTGGCACATGGGAAGACTTAAAAGCATTACAGTAATGAATTGTCTCCTTAAAATGCCACATTTACCAGCAATCGGATATGGAGGCCGCAATTAATAGATTAGCATCCACCAGGAGGTCCTAAAATTGGGTCTTGTAGAGCTTCAAAAGAGATACTGTTACTGTGCCCCTCCTTTTCCCATTCTGATGACCAAAGTTCTGAGTATGGTACTGCTCTCCTTGCTTCCTTGAGATCTCAGCATTTAGGGAAGGGAAAAGTTTTCTGCTCACAAGAAAGATCCTCCCCTCAATCTGGGGTTGACAGACAGGTCTATATGCTGTGATTCCATGGATATGTGGTATACAATATGCCAGAATGTTTGACCTACCAGGTAGGAATCTAACCATATCTTCCTCCATAAACCCTACATTTAGGGTTTTGGTTTTTGTTTTTCCTAAAGTTGTTCTTTTGAACATCTTATTTGTAAGTTCTCTGAGGGAAATTGAAATTTAAAATATCTAAGACAAAGAGGAAAAATCTAATTTAGTTGATCATTTCTGAGATTACTTTAAGTCTTTGTAACCTTAGTTTAAATTTTCACATTTGTTCCAAGTAAATATTTAGAAAACTTAAGAACTGCATTTGGTGCCACAGTTGATCTTCTGGCAGCAGATAGTAAATGGGAGAAAAGTAAAACTATTAAAAACAGTTCTTAATAGAAATGTAAAGGAATTTAATAAATATATACTCTGTTCTTAAGTCTTTGAAAACCATGAGAGATTACTTTTATAATTTTGTGTGTGTGTGTGTGTGTGTGAGCTTTACTTCTTGGAGTTCAAGTTCTTGGCCCAAATTGTCTCTGCAAATCTATATTATTAAAGTCAATTCTTAGGTATGGTTTTTAAAGGATGACCCCTGGACAGTTATGTTCCAACACTTTTAACCTTTCTTCACACAAAAGTATTTCACTCAAGTACAGTGTCTACAGTGAGTCCCCTCTATTTGAAGTGGAGTAAAGAAAGAAAAACAGAAGTCCACATATACACACAGACGTGCAACATGTATGCATAAATCTGTGATTTCAAAGGTCATAGTTTGAAAATCCTGAGTATTTTACTGTGTTTGTCGTTAGAATGACAGCCCCAGTTTTTCAAATTGTGAACTAGACCTTGAGCGATAATTATTTTAAATTTAAAAGTACAAACTACAGGAAGAAGATTCCTGAAAGATTGTAGCAGCAGTGACATTGTTCTTTAATCTCATCATAAAACAGAGCAAGTAGGATATCAAAACCAAAAACCTACAGATAGCAACAACCTCAAAGCTAAGTATCCTTATAAACCCCCAAATAGTAGCAGGTAAGGACAAACTGCCAACAACTAGAAAATCAGTGTGGGATCAGTAAGTGTATGGAAGGAAACAAATGGAAGGAGACAAGGTGGCTGATGGGCCCTGAGAAGAGGAAAGCCCTTGAAGTGCCAGCAAATACTCATTGGAAAGCACAGCAAGCCAATTATATAGCAGCCACTGAGACTGCGTGGGCGTTTTTGTAATATTTAATTCATAGGTGAATAAAGGAGACTGGAAAGTGATTCAGTTCAATAGTGCTAAAGCAGTCTGGGCCTTAAAAACTCCTGAAGCAGACAAACCAAAGTTGTCTTCCAGAGCAAATGCTGCCACTGAAGAAAGCTGCTTGAAATAGAATCCAAATTAAGCAATACAGGACAAAAGGGGAGAAGAAACAGAAAGTCCATATAATAAGTGGTCAAGGACAACAGAGGAGCAGTCCCACAAAGTGGGAGAACACATTTTGTGAAATCATTTTGTGAAAACAATTGAAAAGAGAGCTTTAGAATCATTAATTTGGGAAACACTAGGCTGGACTGTCCCTTTCAAAGTACAGGAAAACATCTTTAAAAAAAAAAAAGTATTAACAAAAATTGTTAAAGCCTTTATAAGATAAAAGGATACTGGGCAAAATAACATTCCTACAATGAAAACATGCCCAAAAAATCCACAAAATAGATTAAAACGATAAACTGTTACTTCAAAACAAGCTGAAAGAAGTTTTTTACATGACATCTGAAAGGAAAGACAGATCCAAATTAGAAGACTCAGAAATTAGGTGATTGGAGAAAAATCAATGGAGTAGCATATAACATACTTTAGAAAGGAAAACATGAGCCACTTACTTTCTGTCCAGCCAGACTTACCTTCAGTTAACAGCTCCTCCAGACAATCAAATATTGTTCACATGAGCCCTTGCTGAGAAATCTACTGGAGAATGAGTTTCAGACAACCAAAATGAAAAACAAATTGTAGAGACATTGGAGTAAGGACTGGTGAAATTTTGTTTCTTAGCACTTAGATACGGGACGATGTGACTGAGTCCTGACCACTGACAAGGGGTAGCAGAAATATAAGGTACTTCCAAGCACCATCCTCCATACTTTTTTCACTAATTTGTCAGCTAGGTACAAAGGATCCAGCAAAGTTTTCTTTGTCACCATAGAAATCACTTTACAGTATTCCAGATATCTTTAAATAATGCTTCATTACCTCATTACAATTTTTAGACCCCACAGATTAAATTGGATTTTGTCATTTATTATTAAATCTGTAACACTTTTTTTGGTTTGTTTTTTTTTTTTTTGAGACAGGATTGCACTGTCACCCAGGCTGCAGTGCAGTGGCATGATCACAGTTCACTGCAGCCTCAACCTGCTGGACTGAATCCTCCCACCTCAGCCTCCTGAGTAGCTGGGACCACAGGAGCACATGCTACCAAGCCCAGCTAATTTTTTTTATTGTTATTTTTTGTAGAGACAGGGTCTTGCTGTATTGCCTGTGCTGGTCTCAAACTCTTGGGTTCAAGTGATCCTCTCACCTTGGCCTCCCAGAGTGCTGGGATTACAGGCATGAGCCACTGTACCTGGCCCTGTAACACAAAAGTTTTTAATCCTTTGATAACTTTATTTCAGTATAATCTATTTTCTTTGTGATACTGTGCATTTTCTGTTATGATTTAAAAACATTATTCTTAGAAAAGTCCATATACTACACTAGACTAACAAATGGGTCCGTGGCACCTGATTTAAATGGAAGGAGATAGGGTCTTTAAATTAAATGGTAGCAGAGTGCCTTTCCCCCACTCTATCAATACACATTGAAAATGACTTGAGCAAGAAATAATTTTTTATTGTGTTTAAATGGAAAAAAACAGCACAAAGGAAAGTTTTTATTTTATTCAAATGCTTTTTTAGAAAGAGCATTAATATTTTCTTAACGTTTTAGTAGTTTTTTATTATTCAAAATCAGTTGATATGGTCTTTACTGATTATCCCCAGGGGCCAAAAAAAGCACCAACCTACCTTTAATTTTTGTGGTTGGGAAAACTAGACCAAAGTGAAATTTTTTTTGGGGGGGGGGGGGATTATTTCCATAGGTTTTT
Organism: Piliocolobus tephrosceles; assembly: GCF_002776525.5. Lineage (NCBI taxonomy): Eukaryota > Metazoa > Chordata > Mammalia > Primates > Cercopithecidae > Piliocolobus > Piliocolobus tephrosceles. The sequence goes on along the minus strand of NC_045435.1, from coordinate 144,395,668 downwards.
GGGCAACAGGTGGTATTTGGTTACATGAGTAAGTTCTTTAGTGGTGATTTGTGAGACTGTGGTGCACCCATCACCTGAGCAGTGTCCGGTGAACCCAATGTTGTAGCCTGTTATCTCTCACCCCCTTCCCACCCTTTCCCCATTGAGTCCCCAAAGTCTGTTGTATCATTCTCATGCCTTGGCATCCTCATAGCTTAGCTCCCACTTAAGAGTGAGAACATACGATGTTTGGTTTTCCATTCCTGAGTTACTTCACTTAGAATAATAGTCTCCAATCCCTTCCAGGTTGCTGTGAATGCCATTCATTCATTCCTTTTTATGGCTAAGTAGTATTCCATTGTATATGTATACCACGGTTTCTTTATCCACACATTGATTGTCAACATTTGGGCTGGTTCCACATTTTTGCAATTCCAAATTGTGCTGCTATAAACACGCATGTACAAGTACCTTTTTCGTATGACTTCTTTTCCTCTGGGCAGATACCCAGTAGCGGGATTGCTGGATCAAATGGTGGTTCTATTTTTAGTTCTTTAAGGAACCTCCACACATTTCCATACTGGTTGTACCAGTTTACATTCCCACCAGCAGTGTAGAAGTATTCCCTTTTCACCGCATCTATGCCAGTATGTATATTTATTTTTTATTTTTTTGCGGGAGTAAGGTGGTATTGCATTGTGGATTTGATTTGCATTTCCCTAATCACTAGTCGTGTTGAGCATTTTTTCATGTTTGTTGGCCATTTTTATATCTTCTTTTGAGAATTGTCTATTCATGTCCTTAACCCACTTTTTGATGATGTTGTTAGGTTTTATTCTTGTTAATTTGTTTGAGTTCCTTGTAGAATCTGGGTATTAGTCCTTTGTCAGATGTATAGATTGTGAAGATTTTCTCCCACTCTGTGGATTGTCTGTTTACTGACTAAAGTGAAGATTTCTTTCTTACAGTCATTCTAGCACTCACTTTAAAATGCAAATTTGGTACAAAGTACTCTTCTCCAAAGGGAATGTGCAGATTTCAGACACAAATTCACATTATTGTACATTTCTAATAATCTATCACAAAAAATCATAGAATTATGACATAATGTATAATTTTGGAATTTATTGTTGAAGGGGGCTTTGAAGATATCTAATCCACCATCCTCATCTTCATAAATTAAGGGCCAGAAAAATTTAAATTTATATACGGTTATATTTATCCGTGGTCACACAACTGGCATGACAGTCTAGAATAAAATTATGCTGTTTCCATTTATGTGGTAATAACATGTTAGACCAGTCTTACACAGGCTTCATCTTCCTCCCCTTTCCTCCTTCCTTCTTGTCACAGCATAAAAGGTGTCAGTGCTTCTGTCTGTGGTTTAATCCTCCCTCCTGCTTGGACACTTTGTATCCCTCTCCTTTCTTATCCCCCATTCACATTCTTCTCTACATTTTCACATCCAGACTTCTAGAAACAGAAACATATTGTCTCTCCTTTAATTTTTTAATTTCTTAACCCACAACCGATGACAAGCATTTCACTCAAATTGCTCTTCTCAAAGTTACCAACTGCATTTTGCTGAAAGTGATGGGACTTTCTCCATGTTTTCCTTCACCACTCTGCAGTACACAACACTGTTGACCACATTCTTCTCTTCGAAGTGCTCTCCTCTCTCAGCTTCTGTGATACCATATGCCCCTAAGTTTCCTCTTGTCTGGCTGCTCTTTCTCAGCTTCCTCGTCTGTTGCCAGTACCTTTAAATGTCAGTAAGTGTTTCTCAGAACTCCCTCCTAACTCCCCTCCTTTTGCACTGCTGGTTCTCTCATAACCTAATCCACTCATAGGGGTTATAAAGATCAACAGTTACGCACTGTTGACTCACAAATCTCTGCATTACAGCCCTTTTACCTGAATTTCACACCTGGCTGCCATCTGCAGATGGACATGCTACAAGTCCTCCAAACTCAGTATGATCCTTTTGCGTCTCAACTCTGAGATGTATTACTTCTTTCCATGCTCCTATCATTACCACCATCGTCTTATACCTCAGTCACTATAAAGCCCTCTAACTGGTCTCATGTCCTTAATCTCAGCTGCATCCTCACTACTATCAGGGTGATCTTTTTAATATGAAAATCTGTTGTTCCATGATCGTATATGCAGAATGACTCCTAAACTCAGAAGGAGCCAAGAAACCTAAGGATAAGGCTTGCAAATCCATTTTGTCAGGAAATGGTGATTTATTTGGGGACTTACAGATGGAAGCATACTCTTGGGTGGCAGCAAGACAGGTAGATCTGCACACCACTACTGCCTAGACCTCGGGCTTTTATACCATAGGGAAAGGGTTTACAGGCTCTATAGAGACAATTTAAGACAACCCACCAGAACAGGCAAGAATGCTAAGTACATCCTGTCTGTGCAGTAATTTGTGCTGTAGCATCAAGGTTGCTTTGATCTAAAAGCAGGATTTACAGTGAGTACATGTTCTTACACTAAAGACAGTAAGTAAAATAAGAATCAGGAGGCCTTCACAGGACTGGAGTTAATCAGAACTCCATCTTGTGGATTAGTATTCAAGATGGAGTCTCTTGTCTAAGCATCTGTCCATGTTCACTTATCTTTTCAAAACCTCTCCTCTTCCTTCTCTTTCCATATTGTTTTCTGCATTGTCTAAGTGACCCACCACCAAGCAAATTTTTTGTAAAGTGGATTTTTGTTCCCTTACCTAACATACTTTGATCAATATTGGGTTGCCTTTCTATTTACCAAACAGTAGGATTCATACCTGTCTCTTGAGTTTTTGTGGCTGTTGTTTTTGAAACTTAAGAAATAGAGTTGGTGTTTTGAAAACTTGGATGTTGTCTTAACATTGATAGTGATTCTGTGGGCATAGACATTGAATATAATTATTACGCCAGATACCCTAAGACTTATGAAATTGGCATTAAAGCACCATTAAGAGATACTGACCCACAGTTTAAACTGACTCAGACCAGGTGCAGTGGTTCATGCCTGTGATCTCAGCACTTTGGGAGTCCAAGGGAGGAGGCCTGCATGAGGTCAGGAGTTTGAGACCAACCTAGGCAACATAGTGAGACCCTGTTTCTACAAAACATTTAAAAATTAATGGGGCCTGGTGGCATGTGCCTGCAGTCCCAGCTATTCAAGAGGCTGAGGTGGGATGATTGCTTGAGCCCAGATCAAGGCTGCAGTGAGCTGTGATCATGCCCTTGCATGATCATGCCCTTTGAGACTCTATCTCAAAAAATGAAAATAAATTTTAAAAAATTAATTTATTCAATCTAAATGGTTTGATTTTTAATTTTACCATGTTTGGTGTTTAATAAACTATTCTTTGTTATTTCTATTCCTTGTATTATAAAAACTGTCACGAGTTATTGTTTCCAACATCATACATAAAACAGGAATAATCAAATTGGATTGTGCCAACATTTTAACTGATGAGTCCCAGAGTATTTCCATTTGTAGTGTTGATTTAATTCTGGAAGTTTGTGTTAAATTCCTTGTTGTTTCTTTTGTTGAAAATATTCTCTATCTTTATTTTAACATTATTTGATTAACTAAAGAGATGTAATTATTAATAAAATTATCATTTTAAAATTTTACATTGTGAATACTTAGCATGCTCTGGTCATAAACAGTATAATTGTGTTTGCAGTGAATAAATTGTTAGCCTAAAATAGAAAGAAGTCTTACATGAATTAGGGCAAAATTTATCTTGATGTTTTACAAATCCTTAGCCAGCTGTGAATATACAACTAAATAACACTACACTTCACAGAGAAAGCAATTTATCATGTGTGAATACATTTTTAGGAACTTTTGTATGATTAGTTTTGGAATAGAAAAATACAACTTGTGTAAGTAGAGAAATTTCACAAAGTGATAGCTAAGTGTGTACCACATCTGTGTTTTAGGTAGGTTGTGGCTTTGCTTGGGTTTTGCTTGGGCCCACTGGGCTCATTCTACTCACTTGGCCTGGAATCAGCTGTGCTTGACTCACACTACCAGCCTGGATCCCACATCTGCCAAGGGCGAGCCAGGCGCAGAGCAGCGAGAGGTGTGTGAGCAAACAATCATGGGGTCCAGCCACTGTGCACAGCCAGGCATGCCAGCTGCTGTGGTGGGGCAGGCAGCTCCATGCAAGGCTGTGGCTAGATCAGATGTACCACAAGTGGCTTCTGCTACAGGCACCTGCATCTGAACGATGCATCTGAATGCAGTGGCGACTGGAAACTTGGAGACCCCAGGAACAGCAGAGGCTCAAAGAGGGTGCCACAGTTGTAGCTCAGGGAGCCCCTAGGTCTGGGCTCCCCAGAAGGCCATAGCTCTTCTCTCCTTCTCATCACCCACAAGATGGTGAGTTGGGGGTTGTGGGAGCATGCTTCAGCACTGTTTGTGTTACAGCTCTTTCAGTCTCACCTGGTGAGTCCCAAGTTCTTGTTCTACATCCAGGAAGAATGAGATATGGACAACTGGAGGGTGAGCAAGGTGGAAAGGAGTTTCATTGAGTGACAGAATGGCTCTCAGGAGACCTGAAGTGGGTAACTCCTTTTTGCAGGCAAGTCGTCCCAATGAATGTCTAGCTCTCAGCAGAGAGGAGACCTGTAGTGGCCAGCTCCTTTCTGCAGGCAGGTCATCTAGAGGAGTGTGTGAGTCTGGCTGAGTCTGGGGTTTTTATGTGCTCAGAGTGGAGGAAGTACATGATGATTGGTCCATGGGCCGTCACGGGTGGGCCTGCAGAAAGCACCGTGTAGTTAGCCAGGTGGTCATCAATGAAGTTCTCACTCTAGGCTGCAGACTTTGCTCAGAACTGGCAGCCCAGCCCTCAGGCTTCAGGCCATCCCCGGCCTGAAGGTGGGGTTTCACTGGGGACCTGCCCCTTCCTGCCTAGGAACTTAACTGCTTTTAATACCATCCATGGCACCCAGGCTGCATGCCAAGAGATGCCCATAGGTTCATGCCAAGCTGCCCTCAGCCCCCCCCCCGGGCCCCCTCCTGCACTCATAGGTGTCTAAAGTCCGGAGGGAGCCAGTGCAGCAGAGGGCTGGTGTGTCAGTGCTCCCCTGAGCATGTTCATACCCAGCCGGGTTGTGACAGCACCCAGGCCCACCCACAACTTTGCTCCACCTCAGAGTGGATGCCCAGAGCTAGGAGAGGCCAGGGAGTGAGAACAGGTACTTTCAAGCCTGTGGGGGCAGGGAGCTTACTGGACCCCCGAGAGTGCAGGGATGCCTTGGTCTGGAGCCATGACTGGGTGGCTGCAGCTGTGCCTAGCAGCACAGGGCTCCTGCCCCACCAACTTAGTAGAGGATGGGGCTCCCACCTGTTCCCAGCCCCCACCGGTTCCATGAAGGGTGCAGCCCTTGCTATGCCTCCCCCACTGCAGCTGGCATCCCTACAGCAGCTGCTGCAGAGAGGCCACTGCCACCATGAACAGAGCAAGACCTTGTCTCAGAAAAAAAAAAAAAAAAAAAAAGAAGAAGGAGAAGATTCAGAGAACCAAGAAAGGCATAAAGGTGGAAAATAAAAGCCACTTTAAATGCTATAAAGTTGCTTAGTACAGAAAAAGGATTTCTACCTTCCTAACTTTCCAGTAACTGAAGGGTATTGACAAAATGGTTTTTTAAACAGAAATAGCGGAAAGGGCCTTATTTGTAGCAAAATAAAAATGAAACTAAGCATTAGAGAAACTTTTCTAGTATAAGAAAAATTAACCAAATACTTGAAAGTCAGTAATTGGCGAAACTGCCCTCTTTGATTTAGGGGGACATCCTGCTTTTTGTTGGAGGTCTAGAAACAGAGATAATTTGTTGTTTCCAATGATTTGGACAAATAGGGTACTCTTTGGTTCAAAATTATTAGATACAGCATTTTAGCAAATATATGAAATATCAATGACTTTTGTAATGTTAACATGTAAATGATGACAGATTTGGATTTGGGTTTTGAACTTCCCAAAGGAAAATTAAATTAATCAAAGCAAAGAAGCCCAGCTGGCATAAGCACTTGACAGATTCAAAAAAGATAGGACTGTTGGTTGTGTCTAATAGATTCTATTCTCAACCTTTTGTTTCAGCTTTAACATTTCTGTCCTTTCAAATGCTACCCTATCCCATCCACCTGCATCAAATGAGTAATAGCGTTTTACAAGTCGTAGCAATTTTTCTGAATGTAAGACAATGAGTGGCCATCTTTAGAAGGAAATTGCTTTCCAAGAATCAGGCTATCGTTTTTCATTTGAACTCATTAGTTGGTGCCTTCAAAGCTTTGCTTTCATATACTATGTATATTGTAGTCATACTACGTCCTTTGCATTTGTTTCCATTTATAAAGAGTACAATTAGCCTTTTTAATGCTTAATTCAGTCACGATTAAAGCTCCCCTAATGGTTAGGGATTGGGCTTTCCAAGGCTGAGGTGTTTTTAATTATTCATTCCTCTGTTTGTTTCTTACAGCAGCCTCAGCTGTGCTTTATTATTCAAAGGTTAATGCAAACTGAGAAGTGGATAAATTAAATCTGCCTAGCAGCCAACAACCCAACATGTTAGCAGACACTGTAAGATGGGGATGGGCAGTGTAAGTTATTTCCATCTTAGCAGCACTGCCAAAAGCAAAAACCACTAAATCCTTCAAAGATAGCCCACGTTGACAGGAATTGTTAAGGAATACTACAAGTTGATGGTTCTTAAATAGCAGATCTTCTGTAAAATCTGTGTTTGTTTTGCTTACAAAGAGCAGGTAGTGGCTGAAATCTGAAAGGCCAATAATAGCTACTGTAGAAAATTGATGTAGATACCATGACTAATGAACTTTATATAATATTAAATCACCAACTTGAGTGCTAGAAGTCACTTCTATAAATGTTTTACAACAGCCAACTGCAAAATCTCACATAAAAAGCTAGGGCATAATAGACCATCCCTAGACAACTAAGCAACTGAGTAGTGAACTATGACATAATGTGAAAGTGCTGTCATAACTTCACTGTTTTGAGCAACAAGATGTTTCTAGAGCCTTTCATTTGCGTCTTTTTCAAAATGTGTATTTATAGCTATAGAATAGCTCAGAATTTTATGGACTCTTAAGAGGGTGCCCTCTAGAAATACTGACCACAAATGATATGGAGGGAAAATAACTCATTTTATCAAGGGACATAGATTTTATAAATAAACCAAAGCCAAAAAGTAAACTTGAGTCTTCTGTTTGGTACTCATCATCTTTCCACCAGGGTATTCTGTGTGGCTGATCTCTTAAAAACTAGTTACCATCTGGGGCTGCACTTCCATCAAGAACCTTCATAGCTCAATTAATTACTTTGCATCACTTTTCTGTGGAACAGATAAGAAAGATAAACCTATGCCATGGTGCCCACACTGTTCTTGACTCCCTTTGACCGAAAACCCATCTGTCTTCCTAACCTTTGCTGATGGGCTAAAGGAAAGAAGGAAGGATAGGCGATGAAATCTGTGCCTGTCATTGACAGCCTGGATTCTTTTTTTTTTTTTTTTTTTTTTTTAACACAAAGCCTGATTCTTTCACGAAAGCCACTACAAAGTATTAGGAAATCGACGTTTATGAGATTAAATAGGGATTTAAGGAGGAAAAAAGTAAGTAGAGAATCTGATTTGAGAAGAATAATCCTATCTCACTTAGTTGTCACTAGGGTTAAAGAAGATGATGAATGTGAAAATGCTTTGTCAACTTGATAAGCCTATCCAGAGAATAAATATTGTTAAATAAGTTGCCAAATAACTAACTGAATGTTATTATATAAATATTGTTAAATTGCTAAGTGTTTAGAAGATATTAGGACATACCTATAATTTCTTCACACTATAGTAACTCTAGTCTGTACTTTTATTGGCACTTGTTTGTAATTCTAGTCAATTCTAGTCTCTTAAACAGGCAGTGAACTAATGTTGACACAATTTAGTGTATCATTGCTGCTGTGGTCTTCTCTGTCTCCTGCTTTCAGTCCACACTAAGCCTTGCTGTCAGAGTGTTGTATGGGAAAGAAGATGAGCTTTTCAGTGCTCATCTAGGTTTGAAATGCAGTTTCATCATTTACTGTGTAACCATTGCCAAGTCACTGAATTTCTTTGACCTTTAGTTTTAGATAACATTTAAGTTTGCAGAGTGAAAATAATTTGAAAACTATATGTGAATGATAATACTTACAATTTTTAAAGAACCTACTCTTTGCCAGACACTACATTTGACACTGAATGTATATAAATATAAAATGTCTTAATTCTTATAGCCTCACAAGGTAAAAAATGTTGCCTTTTTTACAGATAAGAGAGCTCAGTGATATGAAAGGTACTTAATATCTGACACATAGAAGATGCTCAGTAAATGGTGAATATTCTTATGTGGATTTCATTATGTGTTTCCTATTTAAAACCTTCCACTAGTGCTTATCAAACTTTTAATGTACACACCAGTCATCCAAGGACCTTGCCAAAAAGGTAGTTTCTCATTCAGTAGGTTTGCCCAGTGCTGCTTCTTGCTGGACCACACTTTGAGGCCCTCAGTGACTCCATAGTCTGTAATAGTAGTTCTATCATGGTGATTCTAGTTGTTCATTAGATTCTGATTCATCTGGTCAGGTTTGGGATCCAGGCTTTTTTGTTGTTGGGGCAGGGTGGGAGTTCCAGAAGCTGTTCAAGCTCTTTTTAAAGCAGTGGACTCCTTTTATTCAAAGAGTATTTAAAGAAATTATGTACTGACAATGTACACAAACACAGTGGAGTTTGTCTTGTTGAATCTCAGCTGGGGCGGGAGCAGCGAACTTAATGACCCCAAAAGACCTCAGTGGAGCCCTGCAGCTCCTAGGAGCAACAGATTTGAATATCACAGTTCCCCAGAGTACTTTTCCAATTCCTTATTATGTCATGTAAGGCCCTACACTATCTAACCTCAGCCATCCTGGTATATTTGCTGTTCTTCCAACAGGCAACCCACTTTCTTCTCCTGCCTTTTTCCATGAAGTGCCCTTAGTCTGTTATGCTTTATCTCCCTGTACCAGTTAAAATCCACTTCACCTTTCCAGCCCAGCTTAATTGCTTAATTGCCTCCCCTTTTATGAAGCCTTTCCCTGGAGGAGATGCAGTTCATGTCAGAACCTCCTGTGGGACTTGTTCAAATCATATACTCACCCTGAGAGAACCCAATGTTTCTTTTTCTCAGGTCACTGCTGAAATGAAACATGGTACTACTGTGGTATAAGACAGGGTGAAGAAGCTCACCTACCAGGAAATGAAAACTTTTTTTTTACAGTGTTCCCATAGCATCTTGATTATGAATCCTGTGGAAGAAATATGTCTTACCTTCTCTCTTCTTGCCCAGATAGGAAGCCCTTTGGGAATCAAGAATGTTCTTTATCTTGCCTAGATCACAGTACAGTGCCCTACACATAATGAGCACTGACACAAGATGTGTGTATTACTCCATTTTCATACTGCTGTGAAGAAATACCCAAGACTGGGTAATTCATAAAGAAAAAGAGGTATAATGAACTCACAGTTTCACATGGCTAGGAAGGCCTCACAATCATGGCGGGAGGTGAAGAGGGAGCAAAGGCAGGTCTTACATGGTGGCAGGCAAGAGAGCGTGTGCAGGGGAACTGCCCTTTATAAAACTGTCAGATCTCATGCGACTTATTCACTCTCAGGAGGACAGCATGGGAAAAACCCACCCCCATGATTCAGTTACCTCCCACTGGGTCCCTCCACGACACATGGGGATTGTGGGAGCTACAATTGAAGAAATTTGGGTGGGAACACAGTCAAGCCATATCAGTGGGTAACTACTGAAAATAAGTCTCAACACCGTATAGCTAGTATTTTAGTCCTGTGGGAGTCTTGATTTCCTGAAGTAATCATAGGAAAGTTTTTAAGTGAATCCACTTAACACTACTTTTTTTTTTTTTGAGATGGACCTCGCTCTGTGACCCAGGCTGGAGTGCAGTGGCATGATCTTGGCTCACTGCAGCCTCCACCTCCAGGGTTCAAGCCTCCCAAGTAATCTCAGCCTCCCAAGTAGCTGGGAGTACAGGTGCCTGGAACCACGCCCAGCTACTTTTTGTATTTTTAATAGAGACAGGGTTTCACTATGTTGGCCAAGCTGATCTCCAACTCCTAACCTCAAGTGATCCACCCACCTCCTCCTCCCAAAGTGCTGGGATTACAGGCATGAGCCACACCTGGCCTCAACACTACTACTTGTTGGCAGTAGTAGTGCCTCAACACTACTACTTGTTGGCAATCAATCAATATCTTTTATTCTTGGATTATTATTTACAGAGCCTATTTTAACCATCTAGCACTTTTCTTCCTGAACAGAACTGACATTTAGCCTTTCTTCCCCTAAACTTAAAAAACAAAAAAAGAAAAACAAAAACAAACCTCTTGTTTTTGTTGAAGTGGTAATGTGTGTATATCATAGAGGTGAGAGGATTAATTGTAAAGCCACCGTTTCAGAGTATGTGGGAACTTTGGCCTGGCTCTGCCTTCAGATGTTATAGAATGGATGATGCAAAACTGAAGGTATTCTTCACTGAATTATAAACCAAGAATGGTGGGGTTTATCAGGTCATTTGTGCATTTCTTTCATGATCTCAGCATTTGATGAGGAGAAGTATGGGGGTCAGAGAGAGACATTAGCATGCAAGATGTCATACAGCGGGTATAGCAAAGGGAAATTAGAGCCCTTAAAGAGAAATTCGTACTGTTTCCGTGGTATAAGTGCAGAGGTCAAGGAAGAGGTGAGCCCTCCTAGTTTCTTGCTTTGCCTGGTAACAGTAGTGTCACGGGATCCTCAGGTGTCACTTCACCAGCTGGAAACCTCTGTGACTGGCAGCGCCTCTGCTTGAGTTTTGCTCATGCCCACTGGGCTTGTTCCACCCATTCGGCCCAGCAGGCTGCACTCAGCTTGCACTACTGGCCTGGATCTTACACCTGCCAAGGGTGAGCCAGGCACAAAGTGGCGAGGGGTGTGTGAGTGAGCAGTCGTGAGGTCTGGTCACTGCACACATCCAGGTACACCATCTCCTGTGGCAAGACGGGCAGCTGTGGGTGCCAGCTCTGTGCAAGTCTGTAGCTGTAACAGATATACCACAAGAGGCTTCCACTGCAGGCAGCCACATCCAGACAAGGGGAATGCAGTGGCACCTGAAAGCTCAGAGATGCCAGGAACTGCAGAGCCCCATAGAAGGTATTACAGTGTGTCACGGCTCTGGCTCAGGTAGCCCTGAGATCTGGGTTCCCAGGAGAGCTTCAGCTCTTCTTTCTCTTTGCCTGCAGCATGGCAAATGGAGGAGAGCATGTTTTCATGGGGGCATGTTTCAGCTTGTTTGTACTACAGCTCTTTCAGTCCCACCATCCTGCTCCAGCCCACAGCTCCTGAGCTGACCTGGCCCTGCCACTGCAATTTTCAAGTTCTTGTCCCATGTCTGGGAAGAATGAGGTTATGCAGATAACTGGAGGGTGAGCAAGACAGAGAGAAGCTTTATTGAGTGACAGAACAGCTCTCAGGAGACCCCAGGTGGGTAACTCCTTTCAGCAGGCAGGTTGTACCAGTGAGTGTCTGAGTCTGGCTGAGTCTGAGGTTTTTATGTGCTCAGAATGAAGGAAGTATGTGCTGATTGGTCCATGGTCGGGCCTAGAAAAAGCACCATTCTACTGGCCAAGAGGCATCAGTGAAGTTCTCACTCTGGGTTGCATACTCCACCTTGGATTGGCAGCCCAGTCTCCAGACTTCAGGCGGTTCCTGGCTTGAAGGTGGGATTTCACCGGGGACCCACCACCTCCCACATAGGTACCTGTCTGCCTCCCACCACCATCAACATGCTGTCTGTAGTGCCCAGGCTGTCTATGCTGAGGGGTGCCTGCAGGCCTATGCTGAGTTTCCCTCAACACCCCCGGCCTCCCTCCCTGAGCTTATCAGCACCCAAAGCTTCAGAGGGGGCCAAAGTGGTGGGAGTAGGGGGCTGGCATGTCAGCACCAGCCCAAGTGTGTGCACACCCAACCAGGTTGCAACAGTGCCTAGGCTCAGCTACAACTTTGCTCTGCACTGGAGCAGGTGCTGGGACCAGCAAGAGGCCAGGGAATGGGAGCAGGCACTTATGAGCCTGCAGGGGCAGGGGGCTTTCCAGGTCCTAAGAGCACAGGGATGCCCAGGTCAGAACCACTGCTGGGCAGCTGCAGCTGCGCCTAGAAGTGCAGGCCCCCACCCTGCCAACTCGGTAGGGTCTGGGGCTTCCACTGGGATCACCTGTTCCCTGCCCCTGCCAGCTTCACAGAGCACACAACCCCAGACACGTTTCCCCCACTATGGCCATTGTCCCCACAGTGGCCAATCCAGATGCACTACCACCACCGTCAATAGCATAAACTTACATAGCCCTTACTATGAGCCAGGCACTGTTCTAGGCACTTTACATATATTAATTCATTTGATGCTCACATCAATTTTCTGAAGTAGCTACTTTTTCAGAGATGGACAACTGTAACATCAAGAGATTAAGTAGCTTGTTCTGAGTTACAAGGTAAGTGGCACTGCCAGGTTTTGGACCCTTCATCTCTGGATCTGAAGCATACTTTCTTTACCACTATGTTATGGTAATAGATTCATGTTTTACGATAGATATTTCTCTATTATTCTTCAACAAGCATTTATTAAGTGTCTCTGTGTATAGGTCACTTTTGCTGTTAGTCTTCTGGTTGAGTTGTCTTCCACTTCTTCTGCTTTGATAACGTTGGATTCCAAACAGCATAGTAGAAGAGGACAGTGATGATGGGTCTTGGAGCTAGATGATTGTGTAAGGAATACAAAAAAAAGAAATGCAGATAGTGGGATATCACAGCCAACCTTTTTAGCAATAAACTAGACAACTGTATGAAGAAATTGTTTATTATTTTCATAGCCAAGAAACAAAAGGTGTTCTCAGCCAAACAAAAGTGTACTGAGTGTCTTGTAGATATTTAACCTACTTTGGAAACAATTTGTCTTGATAATAACTCTTTATACAAATTACATTTCTTTTTTTTTTAATTAGACTTTAAGTTCTGGTATACATGTGCAGAACATGCAGTTTTGTTACATAGGTATACACGTGCCATGGTGGTTTGCTGCACCCATTAACCCGTCACCTGCATCAGGTATTTCTCCAAATGTTATTCCTCCGCTAGCGCCCCCACCCCCCGACAGGCCCCGGTGTGTGAGGTTCCCCTCCCTGTGTCCATGTGTTCTCATTGTTCAATTCCCACTTACAAGTGAGAACACAAATTACATACCTTAACTAGTCTGTCTAAGATAGTTAACTGTCCCTCAGATCTGCCCCATCTTAACTTCCAAATGGAATTTTTACTGTGATTACTTTTGTAAATATTATAAAGTAATAATTATGCAATTAGAATGATACCGGGGAGCTTTACATTCTGCCATGTATGAGTGGTAACATTTTTGAGAATTGAAAATTTTTGAGAAGGGATTTGGCTTCCTGAAAACCGTGTAGGGGCAGCAGTGGTTTGCATTCTTGTCAAAAGCTTGTTTATACTCCAGATAAGATGGGTAGATACATTAAAACTCCACAGCTTCCCTCTCTAACAGGTGGGAGGTGGGGGTGGAATTAATTTAAGAAATACTCTTTGCTACATTGGCTAGCTCACAGGCCCAAGTGTTCTTACAGTACAGATAAGAGAGGTTATTTCTGGAAACCCTGAGTACCTTGAGGCCTTTCATTACATATTTGAAACATGCCCAGGATGAAAAGGTTGAAAAATACACTCCGATGCGTTATCTTAATCTCTGGTGTCCTGTCAAGCAGGGTAGTTTATCGTAATGGTTACCTTTCTGGTTTTTTTCTTCAGTCTTCGTATCTAATTGGCAGGAGTAGTGACAGGGTAAGAGTCTTCACTTTAGAATTAGAGCAGTGGTCCCCCACCTTTTTGGCACCATGGACCAGTTTCATAGAAGACAATTTTTCAACAGATGGCGTGGGTCAGGGGATGGTTTTGGGATGATTCAAGCACGTTACATTTATTACGCACTTTATTTCTATTATTACATTGTAATATATAATGAAATAATTATATAACTCACCATCATGTAGAATCAGTGGGAGACCTGAGCTTGTTTTTCTGCATCTAGACGGTCCCATCTGAGGGTGATGGGAGACAGTAACAAGTCATTAGGTACTAGATTATCATAAGGAGCACACAACCTAGATCCTCGCATGCACACTTCACAATAGGGTTTGCGTTCCTATGAGAATCTAATGCCGCCAATGATCTGACAGGAAGAGGACATTAGCATGCAAGATGTCATACAGCTTGTATAAAAAAGGGAAATTGGAGCCCTTAAAGAGAAACTCTTACTGTTTCCATGGTGTAAGTGCAGAGGTCAAGGAAGAGGTGAGTCCTACTAGTTTCTTGCTTTGCCTAGTAACAACAGCAGTGTCACGGGATAATGCAAATAATGCGAACAATGGGGAGTGCCTGTAAATACACGTGAAGCTTTGCTCACTCACCTGCTGCTTACCTCCTGCTGTGTGACCTGCTTCCTAACAGGCCACGGACTGGTACTGGGAGTTGGGGAACACTGGATTGGAGGGTTCAGGTTTTCTTCTCTGGGTGTGACCTTGAGCAAAGCACTTCACTTTTCTGACCCTTAATATTATTGCCTTTGAAGTGAAGGCTTTCAATGGAAGTGTTCAGCAGGGAAGGAGCCTTTTCATTTTTCCTAAGTATTCCTTTCTTTCTCCTTCCCCCCATATACATGCTGACAATCACTGCTGAAGTGAGCCATTTTTACTGCAAGGAGAGAAAGGTATAGTGGAAAAGGGGAAAAAAAGTTGAGAACCACACAGCTCATTTCTGGAGTCCTTTCAGCTAATTAAAGGATTGTAGATTTTGGAATTCAGTATTTTAATTCTGATTGATTTTATGCCTAATTGTCCAACTGAATGGATTTCTAGTCCAGTTCTAATGCTTGCTTGCTTCTGTGTTATAAAAAAGTTGAAATCTAGATGGTTTCCAAAGTCTTTATAATCATAACCTATTTCTGACAGCCCATGTATATACAGGTTGAACATCCAAAATTTGAAAATTTTAAATCTGGAAAACTTTTGGTCGCAAGCATTTCAGATAAGAGATACTCAACCTGTAAAAAGTAAGACTTAGTTCTTGTTGATTCCATGGTTGGTCTTTATGTTTACAAGTAAACGCGTATTATAAAAGTGTAGCTTAAAAAGTAAAGGAAGATTATACAGTTTTTCCCTGTAGTCTTTCTTCCTGTTTCCCAGTTTCTCTACTTATCCCTGCTCACTACTTTATACAGTTATGTCTCTTAAAATTTTAAGTCCGTTGGCATAGTTGTGTACTCACTGCAGTGTATCCACACATTGGGAAAATTAATATACACACAGGTAACACAAAAAGAGGCAGGGAAGTTGAGGAGTGTCATGAACTTACTGAGGAAGTCTTCCTTTCTCAGCGACTCGTAGAAGGCTAGTTTACTCTCTAAGCTTGCTGGCTACTACTTTCCCTGGGAAAGGAAAGTATTATGATTATTAAGTAGTAGTTATTTTTTCATTTAAAATATTCTTTTTCTTCTATTTCTTCCTCTCTGCTAAGTTGTTGACAGTGATAACAAACAGTACAGAGTAGGTAAAAATAGTGACTTTAAAACGATATTTGGTGAAAGATCGCCAAAATCATTTTTTTCATCTTTACATCTCAAATCTGTAAAGTGTGATTGAGGGTAAATATCATTCCCTCTGCAAGTAATTCCAGTATGATTGGAGTAATTGAGTTGAAGGGGAACTTTGGGATGGCAAGGGGTGGGACCAGAAGTTTAAGCGGGAGCCAATTCTTTATGAAAGACCTTGTATACTACAAAGAACTTTGGGCTTGATCATGAAGAACCTAGAGAAAGCAGGGAAGCAAAAGATCCTACTTAAAGGAGTTTCTGGAAATTGCCCTATCTGCAGTTTGGTGAACAGATTGGAGGGAAGCAAAACTGGAGGCAGGGAAACCATGCAAGACGCTGGTGCCATAATCTAAATGAGAGCTGATGCGGCCAATAATCATAGTACAGAGATAACACTGAAGTAAGATTCAACAGGATTTGGGGGACTTAGAGCAGAGGAGAAAAAAGAGGCATGGTCAAGGATGACTCTCAGATTTATGACCAGATTGGAGATACCCAGAATGAAGGTGAAAAGACTAGGTAGCTGACGGTAGAACCCGTAAGTAGGCAGACATTGAAGAGGACAAACAAAATGGAGTAGAACCCTAAATTAGAGAGAGACTGTCACGAGAGAAACACCTTCATTTTTGTGTTGTATGCCAAAAGCTCAATATCCCTGCAGCTAGCTTCCAAAGGGGCTTTGGATATAGGTGCAGTATATAGTTTGAATGTGAACAATGTACTTTCCCACAGGAAGGATGAATTCAGTTACATGGACTCTGCTTATAAGCAAGGATTGCTAAAGCTTTTGAAAAATCCCCTCATCTTCTTCTCACTACCCCATCCCTGGTAATTTCAGGTCAGTTCCCTGGACTTACAGGGACTGAACACCTATTCTTCAGACAAGATGCTCCCTACCTGATCAGTCACACACATATTGTAAGAGAGTTTCACTGGGTTGTAGGATTAACAGACAGCAATTCTCACTTGCTGTGTAGTATGATTAGATTTTTTAAACACACAGTTTAGATATCCATTGCCGTTAAAACTTTATTTTCAGCTAGCTTACTCTATGAATATTAATTTTAAAAAGCCCATTCCCCTTTAATTACTTCTAGTTATGCCATCAATTATAATCCCTTCAATCAAGATTTAGACTTATAGTATACATAGCTAATGTTTATTCAGCTTTTGGTATGTTCAAGCAAGGTTCTAAGCACTTTTTTTGTAATAATATCATTAAACCCCCCAATAACCTCCCAACTTCTTTGATTCATGATGTAGAAATATACTGTGAGCTATGTATGTAATTTTAAATATCCTAGTAGTCACATTAAAAAGAGGAAAAAAGAAATAGGTGAATTTTATTTTAATACATTTTTAGCCCACCATTTCAACCTGTAATTATTATTAAATAATTATTAAATAAATAGTAATTCTTAAAATTACTGATCAGATATTTTACTTTCTTTTGAGGTACCATTATCTCATTTTACTTACGAAGGGATTGAGGCACAGAAAGGTTAAGTGAAAAGTGGTGGCAAGTCAGACATATTCTTTTATGGAGCCAGAATCCCAACATTGCCAAGGCATCCTTCCTCTTTACCTGTCCCAGAGTCAGTGTTAAGTGAAAAAGCAGTAGACAGAGCCAAAAACTCTTGGTCTTAGAATCACAGATATGGCACAGCAGATTGAAAAGTATTCAGTATATTAAAAGCATCTTATGATCTTAAGTAAAGACAGTGAGAGCCTAGTTATTTTTATTGCATGTAATATTTCAGCTGTACATAGGGGCTCATCCACTGTAGGCTGCAGCATGGGAAGCTGAACGTGGTTTGATTCCGTTGCAGGATTTCTCCTGAAGCAGCAACCTTGGGCATTCAGCCAAATCGTAATTTGCTGATATTTTTCGTTCTAAAAGATTTACCTCATTGTGTTTTTATTTTGAAATTTAACTATGAAAGCTTTAGGTTTTTTCCTTATTTAAAAAATAAAATCTGAAAATAAAACAGTACGGGAATTGATAATTTTCAGAATGTTGCAAGTGGGAAAACATTACTAAATAACCTAACACCTGAAAATCCTGATGTTAAGTAAACATTCTATTCATTGATAATTTGGATTTCCTGAGAGTGGCAGCAGTGAATATACATGTTTTCTAAAGTTCTGCTATATCTAAATATACATCATAAGATTAGGTTACAGAATCATTACTATTATTTTTTGATGTACACATCTTTGTAGCCTTGTTTTTCAGTTCTGAAACCATTCTTATAAATTTACAAAACAGTCAGCCTGTTTGAGTGTATTTTTGATCATCTACAACATGTAACAGCAACCACAACAGCAGCTGACCTTTGGAGGGTTACTATTTTCCAAGTTCTGTGAGTACAATTCTACTAAAAATTTACAAGATTGGTACTATAATTATCTCATTTTGCAGTCAAGGAAACTAAGACATAGAAAAATTACACATTTACCCAGGTCCTACCAGGCTTTAAATGCCAAGGCTAGGATTCAGACAACTTAGTCTGACTCCAGAGCCTATTTATGTTCTTCATCATTGCTCTGTACTGCAAGTGTCCTCCGGCACCAAATTTTATTTGATCAGCTTGAGAGATAAGTGATCATTAAAAGTAAAACACAGTCTACAGATTTCTTTTTTTTTTTTTTTTTTTGAGACAGAGTCTTGCTCTCTTCCCTAGGCTGGAGTGCAGTGGCCGGATCTGAGCTCACTGCAAGCTCCACCTCCCGGGTTCACACCGTTCTCCTGCCTCAGCCTCCCGAGTCGCTGGAACTACAGGCACCCGCCACCTCTCCCGGCTAGTTTTTTTTGTATTTTTTTTAGTAGAGGCAGGGTTTCACCGTGTTAGCCAGGATGGTCTCGATCTCCTGACCTCGTGATCCGCCCATCTCGACCTCCCAAAGTGCTAGGATTACAGGCTTGAGCCACCGTGCCCGGCCCAGTCTACAGATTTCTTTCTCACTTCTTGATTCATGATACAGAAATGATGTGAGCCGTGTATGTAATTTTAAATTTCCTGATAGCCACACTAAAGGAAAAAGCAATAGGCGAAGCATATTTTAATAAATTTTACGCCAATACATTCCAAGTATTACCATTTCAACATGTAGTTATTTGTTAATTATTAAATTAATAGGTAAATAGTAATTAAAATTATTAATGAGCTATTTTACTTTCTTTTGCATTAAGTCTTCAAACTTTGGTGTATATTTTACACATACAGACAGCACATTTCAATTTGCCCTAGCCACATTTCAAGTGCTTAATAGCCACATGGCTACCATATTATACAGCAAAGTTTTGGATGTTGGGTTCTCAACTGGTACATATCCAAATAGGAGTGGGGCAAAGGGCTGTGCAGTTCAAGAACCACTGCTGTAAGCTTTGGGATTTCAAGTGATACATTTCTAAAATGTTGGAAGATTTCTAAAATGTTAAAATTTTTATATGAGGGAAATAGTATTAGTTTTATATGCATTTTTTTTTTTTTTTTTTTTTTTTTTTTTTTTTTTTTTTTGAGAGTCTTACTCTGCCACCCAGGCTGGAGTGCAGTGGCGTGATCTTGGCTCACTGCAACCTCCACCTCCTAGGTTCAAGCAATTCTCCTGCCTCAGATAGTATCCCATCTCCTATCTCCTGGGATAGGAGTATCCCAGATACTCCTCCCAAGTAGCTGGGATTACAGGCGCCCACCACCACACCTGGCAAATTTGTGTATTTTATTAATAGAGATGAGATTTCACCAAGTTGGCCGGGCTGGTCTCGAACTCCTGGCCTCAAATGATCCGCCTGCCTCGGCCTCCCAAAGTGCTGTGATTGCAGGCTAGTTTTATATGCATTTTAGAAGACCAGTCTGTTATCAAGATAATTTGTTGCTACTGGCTAAGATTTCTTAAAGAAGCACACTTTGACAGCATAAACCAATTCAGAGTGATAATATTAGCTGGGTTATTTTAGTCCACTGTTAATAACTACATAGACAGCTGAATAACTTCAAAGAACCAATAAAACTTGGAGTTCTGACTGAGAGCCAAATAAAACTTGGAATGGGCAAAAATTGGGTTTATGTTATCTGTAGACATTGCCCTTCTGGGATACTGCTGTCTTCTACTTCGGAGTCCCTTCCTCGGCCGCACTATTTGGTAGCGACTCCTTATTTAGCCTGTATCTTATAATTTACTGTGGTTACCATCCTTGGGAGGCTATTTTAAGGTTTCTTAAAGTGACTCAGAGAAATTATAGCTTGGGATTTGCTAGATGTGTTTGTGTATGTTATTTCATAGCTGTATACACTCACCTGTGTGTATTTTTTAACTGAATTTATTCATCTACCTTGAAGTAATGTTGTAACCATAAACCTGTAATTTTCTCTACTTTTAAACTCTTCCTTCTGATAAGGTTATCTATTCGCATTGGGTTTAATTATAGCTCAAAGCATAACCATGTGTATTATTCATCTGAGTGAGTGAGCCTGTCTGGCAAGAAGAGGCTGTTGTTGCCAAAGCTTTATTGTCATCTGGGCTGAATATACTCTGTGCCTCATTGCCAGCCTCAGGAGAAGGAGGAAACGGGGCAATGGGGAAGGAATGCTGTACTCTAGTCCCTTACACCACTACTTCTCAATATATTCCAGCCCTTTGCAGTGAGCTAGGATAACTGTGATTTTATTTACTTCATCTTTTTTTAAAACAAGAGAAATCAAACACTAGAAATAAAATTTAACTCTGCTTCATTACCCATCTCTACATCTATTTCCTCCCATCTCCCCACTCCACCTCATCCCTTGTTGTTCTCATAACCACTATCATGAATTTAGGTTTATCTTTCCAGATAATTTCTTAAATGACTTGGACATAGATATGTATCCATAAATAATATAAAATATTCATACCATAGGACCTGTAAATTCATACAGTAGGATCTTATAAATTAAAAAAGAGTAGGATCTGTTTTTAATTTTTACAGTAGGATCACACTGTACATATGCAGCACATTGCTTTTCTCACCATATTGGTAGATTTTGACGTAATTTTTCTTAATGTAAGAATTTGTTACATATGTAATAATGTATCTAACACATGGCAGATTAGAAAACCTAGTAATAAAACAGAAAGCACCTGAATCCACTGCACACACTGAGAAGTAAAACATACCCAGAACCATTGAAGCTCCAGTGTGCTGCTTCTCCAACCTCTGCTCCCACCCAGGAAACCACTCTTCTGAACTTTCTTCTTACTCATTTTCTTTTCTTACCTCATATTTATATGTCCCTCAATAGTATATATCCTTGTTTGCTTGTTTTTAAGCTTTGTAGAAATAGTATCATACTGTATATATTCTTTTTAGTCTTAATTTTTATTCAATATATTTTTAAGATTCATTCATGTTAATCTGTATATTTTCACTGCTATATAGTATTCCTACCCATTTTTCTGTCAGTAGCCATTTGTGTTGTCTCCAATTTTGCTGTTATAAATAGTGCTTCTGTAAACATTCTCAGTGTCTTCTGGTGATACACACATGTAAAAGTTTCTCTGTAGTATATACCTGGGAGTATAATTGCTATGTTGTAAAGTAGGTGTACAGTTGACCCTTGAACAACTCGGGTTAGAGGTACCAACCCCCCATGCCATCAAAAATTCACGTATAACTTTTGACTTTCTCCAAATTTAACTACTAATAATACCCTACTGTTGACAAGAAGCCTTACTCATAACATAAACCTTTCAGTTAGCACATGTTTTGCATGTTATATGTATATATGCTGTATTCTTACAATAAACTAGAAAAAAGAAAATATTAAGAAAGTCATAAGGAAGAGAAAATACATTTACAGTATTGTACTGTATTTATTGTTACCCTAAATTTACATCATCTGTTTACAAGATGAAATGGCAGCTAACCACAACCATAGACCTCAATCTACAGTGTATATCAAGTAATTCAACTTTTTCTTGTAATGGCATGACTTTTCTCTGCTTCTTGGGAGCACTTCCAGAATCACTAGTGGCCCTTCATATGGATCCCATGGTGTTATTTAAGGTTTACAGTATTGCACAAACACAATGAAAAATAGGCAAGAACTGAGAGAGATCAGTTTTTACCGCAGTATGCAATTTGCTGGAGAGATGAGCTGCTCATGCAGAGATGATTTTTGTCACATGGCATTGTAGGCATTTTAGGCAGCTATTGGCAATAGCTGAGTTCATTGCAATAGCAACAGGAGGTGGCTACAAAATTATTACAGTAGTACAGTATGTACTACAGTTACTTTTATGCATTTTATTGTGATTTAATACTATGTGTTTGCTTACATTTCTTTTAAATGCACATGGCATCATGTATGGTTTTTGTGTATAATTTTAACTTTTCCATAAGAGATTGGTATATATTTTCTGGTAGTAAATGAGAAAAACTAATACCTTTGTATATTTTGTGCACTCATGACATTCTTAACTTTCTCTTAATTTTTCAATATTTCTAGGCTAGTGCTTTGTCAGCGAGTTTTTTCAAATTGTCACAAATCTCAAATTTTTCTAGTGTATTTTCTTGAAATTTACTTCATCTCAGTTGACCCACGCAATGCAGACCTGTTGTTTAGGGGTCAACTGTATATTCAACTTAACTAGATGAGCCTATGTTCTTATCCAGAGTGATTACTCATAGTCATCAGCAGTACATAGCTCTTCTGGTTTTTCTACATCCTCATCAACATATGGTTTTATCTGGCATTTATTTTTGCCTTTGCATTTTGTAAAATAATATTACTGAATTGTGATTTTTAGTTTCATTTCCCCGATTTTGATGATATTGAGCATTTTTCATATGATTATTGGCCATTTGTGTTTCCCTTTTTTGGAAATATCTATGTATTTTTTAATAGAGTTAGTCTTTTTTTAGTTGATTCTTAGGAACTTGTATATTCTCAACACTAGCATTTGGTCACTTTTATATGATCCAAATATCTTTTCTCAGTTTGTGGCTTGCCTTGTCACTCTCTTCAGTCAAACTCTAAAATTTTGACTTTTGCATTTAAATATTTAATCCATCTGCAGCAGAGTTTGTTTATTTACTGAGGGTAAAAATCTAGTTTCTCTGTTTTTCAAATATAAAAACTTTTCCTAGTACCATCAGTTGACATAAATCAGGTTTTCATATGCGTGTGAAAAAGTTTAAGGAATTTCTTTGAGCTTCCAAAAAAAGTTGTAAATCAACTTGTCGAATTTTGGTTTTAAAAAGCAGTTGGACTTTTTAATTGGAATTGTGATTAATCAATTTGGGGAAATTGACATCTGATATCAGGTCTCCCTACCCGTAAACTTGGTATCTCTCTCCATTTATTTAACTCTTATGAGTATTTTTCAATAAGTTTTATATAATTTTCTCCATAAAGATCTCACATATCTTTTATGACTTTATTCATAGCTTCCTTACAAGACCTATTGCAAGTCATTTAAAAATACATCTTCTAGGACCAGGTGTGGTCCAGTGATGCGTGCCT
The DNA here is from genome assembly GCF_002776525.5 of Piliocolobus tephrosceles. NCBI lineage: Eukaryota > Metazoa > Chordata > Mammalia > Primates > Cercopithecidae > Piliocolobus > Piliocolobus tephrosceles. Next base: position 144,372,439 of record NC_045435.1, on the reverse strand, counting down.
GTAAACCCAGCTACTTGAGAGGCTGAGACCCAAGAATGACTTGAGCCCAGGAGTCCAAGACTAGCCTGGGCAACATAGTGAGACCCTGTCTCAAAAAAAAAAAAATGCATTTTCTGGTGGTGTATTGAAATGAAGTTGATATTTGGATATTGAGCTTATATCTAGCAATTTCACTAAACTCTTTTTATTAAGTTTAATACATTGTGTATATATACATATATATAGTATTTAGGTTCACAGGGAAAAAAGCCCATATATGTAAATACTACAAATACTATTTTATTTCTTCTATCCCAATCCATATACCTTTTATTTTGCCTTCTGATTTTCATACTTTGATAAATATGATCTCTAGTACAGTACTGATTAGAAGTGGGAATAACAGCCATTCTTGTCTTATTCATCAATTTAAAGGGAGTGTTTTTAATATTTTACCATTGAATATAGTAGTTGATGTGAGGTTTTTGATAGATGTCTTTTATCAGGTTAAAGAAGTTTCCCTCTATTCCACTTTTGCTAAGTTTATGGAGTTTTTTAAATTACGAATGGCTGTTTGTGATAAAATGGCTGCTTAGTAATGAGTTTTTTGTAGATATAAACTCATTTCAAAATAAGAGGGAAAAGAAGCTGAATCCTTATTGGCAACAAAATCTTTCCCAAGCCTCTTAATAGGGTTGCCTACTTTGTTATAGGGTGTGAGGAGAATTTCTAGTATTCTGTTATTATTACATGTAGGTAATAGCTTGATGAAACAAAAAGAACACTGGAAAGCTAAATCCTAATCTCATTTTGCCCTTCTTTTTACCTGAGAGAACTAATACAATTCACTTGACTCACGTGGGCCATATTGTTTTCAGCAAAATTCTCTGAAACTCAGAGACATGTGTACTGCTGGTAGCCATGTGGCTTCTTCATTTGCCTTGTTATTAATCCATCATCATCCAACATACTGACTTAGGAGGCACTAAGGACCAGGTACAACCTGTTCCTCCAGCACCTTCTAGGGAGGGTGGAAAGAAGCAGTAGTTACAAAACACAGTTATAAAACAAAATGATACATCTTACCATCTACAGACCTTATTGCTCATGATGTGTGGGTCAGGAAGTCCTTTGGGTGGGAAGAAAGAAAGGAAGATTCAGATGGGGTATGATATTTGAGCAGAGACTTTGGATGATGAACATTGAACCTCCTTTGTGTTCTCAGTTGTTAGCAAAGGGATCAGACTAGGCATTCCCCAGAGGCCCTTCTAACTTTGAAATTTTGTCTCTGACACCACAAATAATTTCATGCTTTTATTAAACATTTGTGTTCCTTCCTCTGGCCTATGGTCCTTGGACTCTTGTTCCATAGGCTTAGGGTTGTGAATGACAAAAGAGGATCTTGGTGTTCTTTTATTAAGTAATAACAATATGAATCTTAACAGAGAGTTAACTGATTAACTTTTTGTGTTTTTATGGAATTGCTCAATTGGTTATCATAAATAGATTTTGTTAAATTCCAGCCTTTATATAATTTCTAAGCACATTTCATTTGTATGTCTTATTTCAGTGCTGGACCCAAAGGAGACAACATTTATGAATGGAGGTCAACTATATTGGGACCCCCAGGATCTGTCTATGAAGGAGGGGTATTCTTTCTTGACATTACCTTTTCACCAGACTATCCGTTTAAACCCCCTAAGGTCAGTATGAATTTTCATTGGTTTTTAGCAATATGGATTATATTTCTAGATACATATACTTATTCTTAAATATACATTTCTAGGGATGCATGTCTATTCTGTTGTCACAGACAGCTTCCCAGGATTGATAGTGTATAAAATGAAAGAGTGTAAAAAAATTGTAGGTTGTTCCTCCACCCCAACTTTTTACTGATTTCATTGTTTTTTCTCCTCCTTTTTCTCTTCATTATCTGCTTTCTTTGTTATACGTTTTAATGTAATATAAAACACCATGTTTTATGGGTGAAAATGGGGGCATAAGATTGGGCCAGGGTTAGTACCAGAGCCCAGAGAATCAGACGTAGCCTGGAGCCAGAGCCCAAGCAAGCTAAGCGCAAGAATCAGGCTAAAGGAGGAGGAAGCCTTGCGAAGGCAAAGTTTATAGCACCAGCTATGGAGGTTTGAGTTTTGGTGCCTCTAGAGTTCAGCTGCTCACATGTAGTACACATGGACTAGTATGGAAAGTATGACCCACAGAGACGTAAAAATCATGTTAAGAAAATTTAGTAAAGAAGCATTTATAATAGTTCATTAATGAAACTGATTAATTAATGAAAAGTCATTTATGTTGCTGTCTGATGTGCAAGAGTGCAGTGAAATCAGAACATGAAAGAACTCTCACTTATTAAAGCCAAGATTATATACTTTAGAAAGTCTTCACATTCCTTTCTACTGCCTATAAGTCAGATGGTTTTAAATATCATGTCATCTCTATTAGCATTTGTTCTCCACTATGGCAAAGGAAATGACCCTGAGGACACTATGTTTTGGCTACCAAGAAAGAATTCTCATCTGGCCCTGACTTAACGTCACAATGCACAGGGATACAAAACTTGTTTGCATTGTGTAGGTTGGAGTAAACAATATAAGAAAACAAGAATAAGACTAGACCTTCACGATGACTTTCTATAATTCCCTTCCCTCTTCTTTTTTGCCCCTGCTCTTCCTTTCTTCCTTCCTTTCCATTGATGCTTAGATAGTGTTACCAAAGCAAAAAGTAGTAACTATAATTATCCTCAATGAGGAAACCAAGGACAGAGGAACTAAGTAACTTGTCCAGCATTAGGCATCAAGCAAATTGTGGTATAAAGATTTGAATCTGGAAAGCCTGACTCCAAAGCCCATACTTCTTCCTACATTACACAATACATTTTATTCAAGCTGTCGGGGCTGGTGGCACTGATGACCACCAAGAGCTTGCATTTGGCAGATTTTCAGTGACAAAGCCATAGTAAATCTAATACTTATCTTCTCCCTTTACTGGATGGGACCCTTATACCTTTCTTTTCTACTTTAGACCAGCCCTTAAGTTACCTGGAGTATCTGTTGTACTACAAGGGATGTAAGGACCTTTCTTTCTCAGCCTTTACAGTAAAGGATGCACAGAGTAAGGAAGGAGGAAGAAAACTCAGACCAGGATATTGTGCTGCTTGTAAATCTGATGTGATCTGTTCCTTGAGATTAGCAGTTTCAGAAAATGTGTGGGCTTATCCAATTTCTGAATGACAGAAATGTGTAGTTAAACAAAGCTTGAATAAGCTAGGGGGGAGAGAGTCAATCGCATTCTTGACGTTCTTCACTGAGTCGAGCACTCTACTGGGCATCAGCTCTGCCAACTCATTTCTTCTCCAGAACGCTCCAGTAAGACTAGGATGTTCCCCTGTCACAGAGGAGGAAACATAGATGAGACTTAGAGAGGTTTTCCAAGAATGTACAACCAGGAATCTACTGAAGTCTGACTCCAGGGGCTATGTACTTTCCACTGAATTATACACACTTGCCATGGAGAAGTTGAGTGGTAAAAATAGGGCATGGGAGGAATGCTTTGTCCGTCCTCAAATGTTTCAGGGACTATGGTGTGGGTAGGGGTTGGACTTTATCCAGGATGGTTGGATGGGACAAAAATAGAAGCAGGAGGGTGTCAGTTACAGGGAAGTAGATTTCAATTTTTTTTGAGGGAAATCTGACCCACAGTTGGACAGTCAACTTGTATGTGACTCTACTTCTGAGACACCACACTTCCCTTTACTAGGAGTGTTCAAGAAAAAACTGAGTTACTACCTGTCAAGAATCTTACCAGAAAATAATTGAATCCCTCCACGTAATGAGTTGGACCAGACAATCTCTAAGGAGAAAAAAAAATCAAACTTTGGTACCTAGAACCACAATTCAAATGCGCATTTGATAGATATCTGTGGAAAGTTTTTAAAAGCAAATTATCACCTCCTAATATATCAGTTTTAGAAATCAGATTTTGTAGATAGGTGTGTTACTCGAGGGAGAAAAAACTTGGGGTGTAGTGAAGGCTATTACATAAAACAAATACTTTCATTATTAATAGTTTTGATGTAACATCTCCATGCCTTTCTAGTGTCCTGTTAGTTTAAATAGTACATGTTTCAAGTTGTCTTGGGTTTTTTTCCTCTGCTACTTGGTATTTTTCTCTCCTTTGCTCTTTTTTTTTTTTTTTTTTTTTTCACGTAAGCCGTGCATTTTGATTCCTGCAGCATTTCTTTTTTTTTTTTGAGACGGAGTCTCGCTATCACCCAGGCTGGAGCGCAGTGGCCGGATCTCAGCTCACCGCAAGCTCCGCCTCCCAGGTTCATGCCATTCTCCTGCCTCAGCCTTATCACCCAGGCTGGAGTGCAGTGGCCGGATCTCAGCTCACCGCAAGCTCCGCCTCCCAGGTTCATGCCATTCTCCTGCCTCAGCCTCCGGAGTAGCTGGGACTACAGGCGCCCGCCACATCGCCCGGCTAGTTTTTTTGTATTTTTTAGTAGAGACGGGGTTTCACCGTGTTCGCCAGGATGGTCTCGATCTCCTGACCTCGTGATCCACCCGTCTCGGCCTCCCAAAGTGCTGGGATTACAGGCTTGAGCCACCGCGCCCGGCCGATTCCTGCAGCATTTCTCAGTACTCTGAAGAATGAACAGGGAAGCAGTAGTTGTCAGGGGAAATTACTTGTAAGAACAGAGGCTTATAAAAACATCGGATGGGCTAGCTGATGGTTATTTGTGTGGATATACATACCATAAAATTAGTCCATAGCATGATTGGGTTCATGAGATTATTTTTTCCAAATTCTCATAAATAGAACCTTTTATGAGGACTTCTAAACACTGTAGAGCTCAAATGTAGCTTTTAAAGGTCAGAGGAATGATTTGAGATGCCCCTTCTTGTTGCAGGAACTTTTTCACAGTAGGGCTTGATCAGGTTGAACACCCTATCTTCCACTGCCCAATTTTTAAAAATCAGAGATGAGCTCTTCTAGTAATTTCTTCCAGAATTTACCAAATTCTAATAAGGCGAGCAAAACAATTACTACCTGAGTACATAACGTTTATTAAACTTAGTGTTCTAGTTTTAAATAGGTTGAGTACTAGTACTTTTCAAATGCTACATTTCAGTACAATTTTTAGGACATTGCATTTCGTATATGTTTATGCCTTTTACTTAACCTATAGCACAATTTTACTATTTCAAAGTAGGTAAGGCATTTTACATGGTGTCTTTTCTTGTGTGACATTGTCCATTGCATCTGTTGTCAGGTCTTCAATTGAGTACTTAACCACCAATTATATTATTATTTCTCTGGGAAAATACCTGTTTAATAGAACTCCATCTAGGAATACTACATTATGGCCAAAAAGAAAAGCATAAAGATACACACATTATGCTAGTGTGTATAAAAGCTTTTTACACCTATTTATTTTTCAGTGTAGACATATGTTTTAATGTTTTAATTCAGATATCTGTTTTCAAGGTAGAAGTTGCTTTGTTTTTTTGTTTGTTTGTTTTTTGAGAAATAGTTCACTCTTTTGCCCAGGCTGGAGTGAAGTGGCACGATCTCAGCTCACTGCAACCTCTGTCCCCCTGGATTCAAGCGATTTTCCTGCCTCAGCCTCCCAAGTAGCTGGGATTATGATGCCTGCCACTACACTCGACCTATTTTTTGTATTTTTAATAGAGACAGGGTTTTGCCATGTTGGCCAGGCTGGTCTCGAACTCCTGACGACCTCAGGTGGTCCACCCACTTCAGCCTCCCAAAGTGCTAGGATTACAACCGTGAGCCACCACCCCTGGCCAGAAGTTGCTTTGTATTTTGTTGGGGATTAGCTTTTAGATTCATAGATAATTAGTTTTTAAATTTATAGGTAATTACTCCTCAGCCAGATGCAGTTGCTCACTCTGGTAATCCCAGCACTTTGGGAGGCTGAGACAGGAGGATCACTTGAGATGAGGAGTTTGAGACCAGCCTGGCCAACGTGGCAAAATCCCGTCTCTACTAAAAATATAAAAATTATCTGGGCATGGTGACTTACACTTGTAGTTCCAGCTTCTCAGGAAGCTGAGACATGAGAAGTACTGTCCAGGAGGCAGAGGCTACAGTGAGCTGAGATCACGCCATTGCACTCCAGCCCGGGGGACAGAGCAAGCCTCTGCCTCAAATAAATAAATAAATAAATAAATAAATAAATAAATAAATAAATAAATAAATAAATAAAATTACTCCTCAAAGTGCTCAAAATCTGTACTTTATTTTAAAAGTTTAATATGTAAGTATTTTAATGTTATTCATTTTGCAGCCTACATATTTGTTATAGAATTAAAAACTATTGCAGATAAACAAAAGGGAAAAATATTACCTGTAATCTCCCCCAAACTGATTGTTCATGCCATTTAGGTATATCTGTTTTAAGACTTTTGTTTCCTTCATTTGTATCATATACATAAAAATATGTACACATACAGGTCTGTACATATATATATATATACATAAACACACATACACCGTTTTACAAAAATTGGGCTATACTCCCCATGGCTTCGTGATTACTTTTTTATCTCATGTTATATTTTCATCCAGTGCCATATATTATGTATTTCCAGTAAACATTTAATTGTGTTACAGTTATAAAGGCTACCTAGTATTCCGTTGTATAAATATACCAAAGTTTAATCACTTTCATGTGGCTGGACATTTAGGTTCTTCTCATTGCGTCTGTTACAATCAGTGATGTGATGAACATTCTTAAAATTACATATTTTTTATACTTTTATGATTATTTTCTCAGGTTAAATTTGTTGATATAGAATTTCTAGGTAAAGAATTTGCACATATTTATAGAGTTTTTGGTAAAAATTGACAAATTGTGCTTCAGAAAAATTGTATCAGTTTACATTGTGACCATCAACATGACAGTGTAGAACTTCCCTACACTCCCCTCAGCTTTGAGTATTTTAGGTCTTTTTTACTGGCAGTAGATGAAAAGTGCTATCTTATGGTTACATTAATTTACATTTATTTGACTACCTGTAAAATGTATGACAGTTTTCATGTATACTGTTGTCCTATCTCATTATTTCTTTTCGTGAATAATATAAAAAACATTTTATCTTAGAAGTCTTACATCAAACAAAATTAACAAGGATGCTTGAACAATTCAGAAACTAAAGGAATATATTACATTGGGTTTTTTTCCTACCAAAAACACTTTGAAAATATTGTGGAGGGGGCGGAGCAAGATGGCCGAATAGGAGCAGCTTCAGTCTCCATCTCCCAGCGCGAGCGACACAGAAGACCGGCGATTTCTGCATTTTCAACTGAGGTACTGGGGT
>NC_045435.1:144234062-144340099 GCF_002776525.5 Piliocolobus tephrosceles | reverse complement strand
GGAATACTATGCAGCCATAAAAAAGGATGAGTTTGCGTCCTTTGTAGGGACATGGATGCAGCTGGAAACCATCATTCTTAGCAAACTATCACAAGAAGAGAAAACCAAACACCGCATGTTCTCACTCATAGGTGGGAACTGAACAATGAGCTCACTTGGACTCGGGAAGGGGAACATCACACACTGGGGCCTATCATGGGGAGGGGGGAGGGGGGAGGGATTGCATTGGGGAGTTATACCTGATATAAATGATGAATTGATGGGTGCTGACGAGTTGATGGGTGCAGCACACCAACATGGCACATGTATACATATGTAACCTGCACGTTATGCACATGTACCCTAGAACTTAAAGTATAATAAAAAAAAAAAATAAAAAAAAAATAAAAAAATAAAACAGCCAGGATCCTACGCAACCCCACTGACACTCGTCATTTCCATTTGTGTAAAATTTCATGTATCTAGTGAACAGAGTTTATTCTTGATTGTAGAAGAGGGAATCTCATGCAATATTTAAGCTATTAATTACTCAAAAATATTTCTCCCACTGAGAACATCAATGAAAACCCTAGACCTATCTTTGGATTTTTGTATTTTCTAAAATAAACCCAATGTGTAAAGAAATGGCCCAGGAATTAAGAATTTTCAGTGTTAAGCATGCCGGCAAGCCATAAAGGCCTGGCTATGGATTTTTTGTTTTCTTGGGAGGTGTATTTCCTTGTTTACTTTTGGGGTATATCCTAGAACAGACCACTCAGGACCGTTCTAATAGCTTGTCGGGATGCAGTTATTAGGATGCCAAAAAGGTCACGTCTGCATAGTGCTGCTGGTTGTTATCAGATTTTAATAGCCCACATTCCTCAAATTAACATCTTCTAGTAGGCATCTAATTAAAGATTAAGCTATTCAACTTGAATTTTTATTATTATTTGGCAGGACAACTTAATTCATTCTTTAAATGCACTTTCCCATTTAAAATGATTTTTCATTTTTTTTTTTTAACCACACTGTGCCTTTTCCTTTTTGGCAAATAATAGGTCTTATAAACACTAATGAGAAGACCCAACTTGAAAAGAATATAGTTACATACTATGAAAATTTAACAATAATAATAGTAGTAGAAGCAGTGGTGGTGGTGGTAGTAGTAGTTGTAAACAAGTTATTAAGGTCTGACATTTACATCTTGAGAAGCTCCAATTCATACCAGATTTAAAGTCTCTTACCAGGGTTGCAATCTGTAAGAAGTGAGCAGATGGAGAGGAGAACTTTAGAAATAGTTAAAGCCGGACTCCAGTTGTCCTTTAAGATGTCCAGACAGATCACGCCTTGGCTGTTAATATTACAGTGATAGATTCTTGTTCGGAAGGTAACCTACAAGAAAATGTAAAGTTATATTCTGTTAGACAATATGTTTATCAACAGTATCTATAGACAATTTTTGTCTGATAAAATTGTCTATTTTATCTGACAAAACAGAAACAGTCCAGGCTATTGGTTTAAATACACTTGATTTTTTTCTTGGGCACATGAGATTAATCAACAAACAGAGATCATCATTTCAGAATTTGTCATTTTGGGCACAGAGGAGTGAACATCAACAAAACCATGACATTCTGCTTCTTATGGAGTCCTGTTATTTAACGAACATTTTAGGGACTGAGTTTACTTTTGATATAATTACAGGAATGTTCATGAGGAGAAATTGACTCTGACTTCTAAAAAAATTTCAAAGAAAACCTTTGTTAGATTCCAGTTATTTTAAGGATTTTGTACATTTATAATATTCAAACACCAAAGAGCATGAGAGTACTAATACAAATAAAATAATTATTATTCTATAATAGTTTTTTATTTTAAATTTTTTTTGACAGAGTCTCTCAGGCTGGAGTGCAGTGCCCGGGCTGGAGTACAGTGGCGTGATCTTGGCTGACTACAATCTCCACCTCCCGGTTTCATGTGATTGTCCTGCCTCAGCCTCCCACGTAGCTGGGATTACAGGTGCCTGCCACCACGCCCGGCTAATTTTTGTATTTTTAGTAGAGACGGGGTTTTGCCATGTTGGCCAGGCTGGTCTTGAACTCCTGACTTCAAGTCATCCACCTGCCTTGGTCTCCCAAAGTGCTGGGATTACAGGTGTGAGCCACCATGCCCAGCCTAGAACACAGTTTTAAAACATAAACTAAGGCATCTACATAAATAACATGCCTAGTTCATGGAACTATATTAGTATAATTATAGTAGTTACACTTTACTATATTAATTACAATTTACTGTATTACTATAGTAGTTACAGTTAGTTGTAATTTAGAAACCTTTTCCTTCTTAAATTTTATTTTTGAAATGTAATATTAATGCACAGTCTTTGCTGTGTGATAGCTAGATCACCACTGTATGTTGCTTATGTATAACTGTGAAACATAACATGTTTAAAACACTTCAACTGAAAAAAATTAAGTGCAAATCAGTTTTATAACTACTATAACTGTTTAAAAGTGTTATGTAAGCAGCAATAAGATGTGAATACTATTAATTATTATGTTCATAAATGTGCTTAAATTTTAAGTTGAAAAATACAAAAATCTCAGTGTTCTAAAGACAGTCTTTTGGTACTACATCTTAAATGCCTAGAAATGTTGAAGAAATTATAATGAACATTCTTTAAAATGCATAGCAGAATCTGCAAGGGGAATCCCCACAGTCTATAATTAAAAGCCAAAAATTATAGTAAGTGCAACAAGCTGAGAGTGCACCTGCCATGGGTGGGGTTTTGGGAAGAGGGAGGGAAGAGGGAAGGGAGTAAAAGATGGTATTCAGTCTTAATAAAATGGAGGTTTGGGTTGTGATGCCTTCATGGAAAAAGAAGATGAAATCTTAGGCCTGTATGTTACAACAGTTTAGAATTGAGCACCCTTATATAAATTAGGAAACTCTAATGGCTAGTCTTTCAGTAAATGGATGGACTTGAAAAGATATGCCTTATGACACAGATAGCAAAGAAACTTACCAAAGAAAGCCTGGGCTCTAGACTGAGAAATGTTTTTCCTGAGAATTCTAAATCCTAGACACATACACTGTGTAAACACTAGCTAACAAAAAAGAACTTAAATGACTGTATTATTATCAGGTCAAAATACGTTTAAAGCAAAAAGCATTGTTATAAACAAAGAACCTTACTGATAAAATAAACAACTCATCAAGAAAACAGTAACAATTCTGAATCTGCTATATCTAACAATATAGCCAAAAATATACAAAGTAAAAATCTGCAAGATTATAAGGAGAAAATGACATCTCTATAGTCAAAGAGGAACATTTTCACTACAGCAACTGATAGGTAAACCAGACTAAAGATTAGTAAGGATATTAGAGATTTGAACAACTGGCTAAACAAAATCAAGGGACTGAATGAAGATAAAATCCTACACTTAATGATTAAGGAACATTGAAGAAACATTTATAAAAACCGATCACATGCTAAGCCACAAAAGAAGCTTCACATATTTCAAAGAATTGACATTACTAAGACCATAATGCAAAGTCAGAATCTTCATATAAAAAGATCCCCCTATCATATGTTTGGAAACAGAAAAACTCATTTTCAAATAATTCTTGGATCAAAGAAAAAAATCAGTTACTATTAGCTGAATGACAATGAAAATACTGGGTTGCCAATATCAAAATTTTGTGACTCAGCTAAAACAGTTGTAAAAGAGAAATCTACAGTTTCAAATACATATATTAGGAAGGAAGAAAGATACTTAATGAGTCAAGTGTCCAACTCAGGAAGGTAGTAAGAGAACAACAGACTGAACTCCATGAAAGAAGAAATAAAGACACTAGCCTAAGGTAATGAAACACAGACTATCTCGTGATATTAAAATTTCTGTGGAGAAGGCAGAGTGCCTATCCCTTTAGGTACTAAATGAAAAGATAAAATATTTTTATGATCCCAATTTAACTGATGAGTGGCTTACATAATATTGATAATTAACCCTCAAAACAACTCAATGGGGAAAATAGTATTATTGCAACCACTTGAAAAATGATGAAACTAAGGCAAAGGGAGGTTAAAGAACTGGCTCAAGGTCCCACAAGTGGTAAATGGAAGCCAGAATTTGAACACAATTGTGCTGATCCAAAAGCCTATGGTCTATTCCTCAGCATCAATGCCTCTGTTCTTTTGTAAAAATTTATAATTCTGGGATAATTGTAGATTCACATGCAGTTGTAAGAAATAAAGAGATCCCATATATTTTTCACTCAATTTTCCCCAATGATAACATTTTGTATAACAACAGTATATTTCAGGAAATTGACATTAATACAGTCCACTGACCTTTTCCAGATTTCATTTTTATGTGCACTCATGCATATTAAGTATATTTAGTTCTATGTAATTTTATCACATGTATAGATTTGTGTGAACACCAGCAGTCAACACACAAACAACTCTACCACAAACATTCTTCATGGTACCTTGTGATAGCCACAGCTGCCTTCTCCCTTTACTTCAATTCCTGGCAACTACAACTCTGTCCTCATCTTCACAACTTTGTCATTTCAAGAATGCTATATAAACGGAATTGTGTAGTACGTAACCATTTGAAATTGGTTCTTTTCACTCTGCATAATTCCCTTAAGATCCATCCAAGTTGTTGCACGGTATCAATAATTTGTTCCTTTCTTACTGATGAGTAGTATTCCATGGTATAGATGTGGTACAGTAGGCAGATAGCCAGACATGAGGAGGAAAAGGGAGGCCCTGAGAAAAGGAGTCTGGAAAATCTCACACCCCAGAGATCACCCTAAACAGGTATGCTAGATATGAACAGACAGGAAGGGAAACGCCTAGGTAGAAAGGAATTCCCCTTAAGACCGTAGTGATTGCTCACTCTGCCAGTTAACCTGCCAGAATGTAGCTAGATGCATGCTAAAGGGGAGAGGGCAAAGGAGAAAATTCCTAAGAGATACGCAGAAGCAATTCGTGTCCAACATCGGGTTCACTCGTGCACACCAATAGTAAGGGAGGGTCCCACAACCTTGGGGCGGGAACTAGGTGAGGGAAAAGGCAGGAACTTAAGGCAGATGCAAAAGACTAAACAAAGTAAAAAGGTGGAGACTAAGAAAGAAGCAGGAACTTCAAGAAAAAATCTGTAATCATAAAAACCCAACACAGAACTCCCGGGGTACTGCTGGTTCACTCTCTTTCAGCAGCTCACCCTGCCTCATCTTTTCAGAGTGTACTGTCTCTCTAGATAAACTCCCTGCTCTGTATTTTCCTTCAATGAATTCTCTTTTTCTGGCTAAATCAGTAGCTTGGCAGAATTCTTTCTCCAAATAATACTACGAACCAAACAGTAATAGATGTACCAATCTGTTTACCCATTTACCCACTGAAGGGCATTGGGTTTCTATGAGATTGAAAGAACCAAAATGTTTTTCCTACTCTCTCAACACAGAAGACTTCTGTGACCAAATGTGGGTGAGGAGTTTCTCCTGACAACTAACTTTCTGATGCTAGCTGGGTGTCCCACAGTTCAACTCTGATACTATCCACCTGGATGTAGAGTCAGAACCTACAGGTTTAGGTCTCAGTCCCACAAGACTGCTTCCCACTTCAGATGCCAATCCAAGTTCTGGCTGTTACAAACTGGGGATTCCCACAATCCCCTCCTCAGGTTCAATCATCTGCGAAAGCAGTTTACACAATCCATAAATGCGTTTTACTTATCTTTACTGGTTTATTATAAAATATATTACAAAGGATATAGCTGAACAGTTAGAAGATAAGCATAAGGTAAGGTAAGAGCCATAAGGGGTGGGGGTGGTACAGAGTTGCCATGCCCTCTTGGGGTACAACAACCTCCATGAGTTCAGCAACCCAGAACCTCTCTGAACCTTGTTTTTAGGCGTTTTATGGAGGCTTCATCATGTAAGCATGATTGATTTAAATCATTGGTCACTGGTGATCAGCTCAACTTTCAGACCCTCTCCTCTCCCTGAGGGTTATAGGGGAGAAGGGCTGAAAGTTTCTACCCTCTAATCACATGATTGTGACATGATGGCAACCAGCTTCCATCCTGAGGCCTTCCAGGAGACCCCAGCTACCATTCACCTCATTAGCATACAAAAGACACTTAACATTTCTGAGACTGCAAGGGTTTTAGTAGCTTTGTGTCAAAAATGAGACCAAATAGTATATACTTCTTATCAGAAATCACAATATTGCAGGGTTGTTTCCAGTTTTAAGCTATTACAAATAAAGCTGCTCTGAACATCTGTGTATGTGTTTTTTGTGAACATAAGTTTTTATATCTCTCAGATAAATGCCCAAGAGTGTAATTGCTGGGTCATATGTTAAGCTCATATTTAGTTTTATAATAAACTGCCATACTCCTTCCCAGAATGGTTGTACCATTTTATATTCTCACTAGCAACGTGATCCAGTGTCTCTGCATCCTTGCTAGCATTTGGTGTTATCACTATGTTTCATTATAGCCATTTTAATACGGTATAATGATACCTCAGTGTCGCTTTAATTTGCATTTCCTTAAATGCTGATAATGTTGAACACTTTTTCATTTGTTTATGTGTTATCTGAATATCCTCTACAGTCTGTCACATTTTTGCTCATTTTTTATTAAAAACTTTAATAAATGTTGTTGACTTTATGTTTTAAATGGAGACATTTCATTCAAACCAAAGTATAATTGGATGAAAAATAATAAAGTTTGAGTTTGCAAAGAATCCTGTGTATTTCTGGACAGAGTTTTACAGTTGAATACTTTATACCGATAATAAAAGGATCTGCTTTGGTGATGATGTTTGTCAACTTCTATTCTGACAGGCATTCATGAATTAAATCACACTGAATAAAACACACAGACTGACTGTTCCAACATGTTCTAGTGTCACAGACTCCCACAACTACCACCTTTTGAAGCTGGAAACAAAATCTTGATTCCTAAGTTTTAAGAAGTGTTATACGTTTATCTATTGAAATGTAAGTCATCTCCTCTTTGAGGGTCCCGCCATCGTATTCTACTTCAATACTATACTTGCAGTAGGACCTCCTCATGAAACTGTGAATTACTCATGAAAGTATTATCTTTCAACTGATGTCCAAAGCAGTGCCTGGCACACAGAAACAGCCCACTGTTTCTTGAACAAACGCTAACACACCACAGGCTTGTCGTCTCTGAGGGGCTATAACCTCTCACTGTTTTTTAGGTAAAAGAGCATTTGAGAACCATAAGTTAGGAGTAAAAGCTGGAAGACTAGAGAATATCCTGAGGAAGCAGAAGATCTCTTTAACATTTTTCTGTCCCATGTTCCTTTACTAAATTTTCCTAGAGGTTATGATATTATTTCACAAGGGGCTTCATATAGGCTAAACTAATAATAAAAATAATAAATTTAGTAAGCATTCAACATGTGCCAGGCACTCCAACATAAACATTTTTATTGCTGCTACTTCTTATTTAAATGTTAAAGAGAACCTAAGAAATGAGTGGTCTGGTCACATCAGCAAACATGTTCTACAATCAAGGTAAAAACTTGCTAATAAAAGCTCTTGAAGCAGCCAGCATTCTCTTCTAGACCTTATCAACAAACTAGGGAAAATGAGAAAGAATACTTGTAAACTGATAAGGAATTGTATGCGGTCCTTAGATATTAGTGATTCAGAAACAGGAAATAATATTTTGAATAGTGACAAATAGCAAAGAACTTGCAACTGCCAGAAGGAGAATTTTAGAGGCTGAGAAAGCAAGTCTTCCCACCCTTAACCTACAAGACTACTCCGATCTCTGACTCAATTTTCCAGAAAGCCCATCACATTATCTTGTTCAGGGGGCTGGGCAGCTATGTATCCTTCACATCATGTTGCTGACAAGTGAATGATAAAAAATGACCATAAAGCAAACTGCACTTCCACTGCAGGGGTTAATACCCGCTGAGTTCTGTGTATCAAACTAGTGATGCCCACATTAGCATTTATAGCTGTATTTGAAGTATAGCTCAATAACTGATGTTTACAATGACAGCCACCATTTCTCAGTAATAGGTAAAGTTATATTGAGAATAACAGTTTTCAAAGGCAGGGAGGAGAGCACCTTTTGGAACATTTTCCATACAAAGGAAATTTTAAAAATATGACTTGGATATAGTGATATAGAAGACATGTATTTAGAATGGCTAATTCCCAGATGACCCTGGATAAGAAAGGTTTTAATGTATGTGTGATAAACACACACCCAACACCTGCATGTGTGGGTACACATGTGCAGTAGATGGAATGATGCCCTCCTGCCCCAAAGATGTCCACATCCTAATTCCTGGAACCTGTGAATGCTACCTCACATGATAAAACAGCCTTGTGATCAGGTGGAGAATCTTGAGATGGGGATGATTATCCTGGATTATTTAGGTGGGCCCAATATAATTACAAGGGTATTTTAAGAGAGGCACGAGGATCAGGGTCAGCAGTAGGGGATGTGATGAGTGATGTGAGGAAGGAGCCATGAGCCAAGGAATGTAGTTGGCCTCTAGAAGCTGAAAAAGGCAAGGGAATGGGATTTTCCCCTAAAGCCTGGAGAATGAACTCAGCCATGCTAATACCTTGATTTGAGTCTTCTGACCCACGGAACTATAAGATAATAAATTCATACTGTTTCAAGCCACTAAGTTTGTAACAGCAGCAACAGGAAACTAATATAGTGTGTGTGTGTGTCTATGTGTACCTGTATCTCCCAGCTGTCTCATTACTTTCTCTTAAAAGGTAGTTAAAAATGAAGCTGTGCATTTCTGTACTTCACAGAATCATCTCTCCTTAAAAACAATTCTAGAAAGTTAACACTCTTTATGTTGACTAAAGCATAAAAGAATGCAGTAGCATTCTTGGATAAGTAACTCTGCTACTCTGAGCCTCTATTTCCTAACAAAACAAGATGCTTAGATTATTTCTAAGGTTTATTCTAGTTCCATGATCCACGAGTTGTACTGTGGAAAGAATATATGGGTTTGGTAGGTAGTTGGACTTGGGCAGGAATTCTCATTTTGGATGAATCACTTAATATCTTTGAGATTCAGTTTCTTTATCCGTAAAATGGGGAAAATAACAGTGATACTCATAGTAGCTGTGAATACTGAAGTCCACAAATGGTTCTAATAGCCTGCCTGGCACTCAGCAAGAATCCAATGAGTATTAGTTCCTCTTCCCCTCTCTTACATACTCTAGTTACTAGTTATAAGACTAACTGAGAATGCATCACTTTAAGGTATAGGCAAGACTTCATATATAAATAAAAAGTGATTTTGTAAGAGGAGAGACATCATGAAAGGCATAAATATAAAAAAATTTTTTAATATAGTATTTCTGACAAACTGATTTTTTTTTTTTTTTTTTTTTTTTTGAGACGGAGTCTCGCTCTGTCGCCCGGGCTGGAGTGCAGTGGCCGGATCTCAGCTCACTGCAAGCTCCACCTCCCGGGTTTATGCCATTCTCCTGCCTCAGCCTCCTGAGTAGCTGGGACTACAGGTGCCCGCCACCTCGCCCAGGTAGTTTTTTTGTATTTTTTAGTAGAGACGGGGCTTCACCATGTTAGCCAGGATGGTCTCGATCTCCTGACCTCGTGATCCGCCCGTCTCGGCCTCCCAAAGTGCTGGGATTATAGGCTTGAGCCACCGCACCCGGCCTGACAAACTGATTCTAAACACAATTTAGAAAGATGTTTAAAACTAAACACCTCCAAGATGAAAAATTAATTCTGATAACATTCAAAATGATAATTTAAAATAATTTTTCAATGATAATGTTTTTCATCAATTTTTCCAAAAATTTTGATAAGCAGATAAATGGTGCCTTGCTTTTACTGAGGAAATATGCAATCAGTGAGAAAATTCTTTTTAAAAATACTTTTCCATGGAGAACCCCACTCCCCGCAAATATTTGAAGGCCCATGTGATGAATCAGTAAATCATGTTAACAAAGCTCCAAAATAGTATGGTTAACATTATTAGGCTCACTATGAAACTACAGTTTATACTAACAGGTTGTTAGTATACATTAAAAAAAAAAAATCCCCTCTTTGAGATTTCAAGTGCTCTTTTCTTAAAACCAATTTAAGAGCACTGCACCGATAACTAACATACACCCTAAAATTAATTTTTTATTAGTGACACAATAAAAAGTGGAAAAACTCATTATAAGTGAGGGAATAAATCCTGAAAAATATGTGTATCTAAGAAATACACATTAGCAAAACAAAACACCACCTTCCCCCAGCCCCTGACTCCACAGGAATATTGTCTGGCCCTTGAATAACTGGCAGTGAAGAAACTGAAATTAAACATCATCTGAAAACCATAATGCATAAAGATGACACCTATCCAGCTGTGAATACTAACTACATGCTACAGCATGCTATATGATAGGACTATCTTTTAGCTTTCAAGTACAATTCAAATGATTAAAAACAAAAGACCTTTATCCGACAGACATTTAAATTGAAAAAAGTCTTTCTCAGTTTCCTTTTATGTATAAATGTAGAAAAACATGCAACTAGAAAATTTTCCCCATAATGAGCAGCAAATCTCTTAGAAGACTGGGAGCATCTTATTCAATTCTCAGTGCTCTTTCCTACAATACAGCAAATTACTCTCAACTCCTACAAGGCAGGATGCTTGGCATGACTTGATGAGGGACCAACAGATTCCTTCTTTTGCAATTTATAAAAATTCAGTTTATATAGAATGTTCTGGAACATACCTACAATGAATAACGTTCATTGGTTCTTTTCCGATTTTTTTTTTTAAATTAGTGACTTCTTTCATTATATTTCAGATTTTTTTATCTTTACACAATTATTTTGTTTCTTGACTTGTTCTGTTTTTTTTTTTCTTTTTTCTTTTCTTTTCTTTTTTTTTTTTTAAGTTTCAGAGATGGTATTCCAGCGGATTCTCCTTAATGGTAGATTGTATCATGGTACAGATAGTAATCTTTGAGTGTGAGTTCATCCTCAGTGGGCATTTTTTTTCTTTCTATAGAAGTCTCATGTGCTTTGGATTGTGGAATGTTTTGCGTTTGCATCTTCATGGGCCTCAGGTTACACTAGTTTGAGACTAGACTGTACCATATATGCCAAAACATAAGGCAATAAAATCACCCCTTAGGAAAAGAAGAGCTGATTTAGATTCAAATCATCATAGAAGTTTCCTATAGATGACATCTCAATTACTTTCTTCTGAACGAGATACTATCTGGTAAAGACACAGTTGCCTGAAACCAGCTCAATCAATGCTTGTTTGGCATGCATATAGAGGTTTCCTTCCTCAATGGATTAAAAAAAAGTGGAGGGGTTCAGAAATTAAACAAAGCTCTAAGAGTACAAACTTACTATTTGAAGGCTTAGACTTTAACAAGTCTTTTAAAAAAAAATCACTTAAAAAAGCAAAACAGAAATTTACAACAAGGAATTTTAAAAATAAGCTGGTTATGGCAGGGCGCGGTAACTCACACTTGTAATCCCAGCACTTTGGGAGGCCAAGGCGGGCGGATCATGAGGTCAGGAAATCGAGACCATCTTGGCTAACATGAAACTCCGTCTCTACTAAAAATGCAAAAAACTAGCCAGGCGTGGTAGTGGGCGCCTGTAGTCCCAGCTACTCCAGAGGCTGAGGCAGGAGAATGGCGTAAACCCGGGAGGTGGAGCTTGCAGTGAGCCAAGTTCGGCCACTGCACTCCAGCCTGGGCGACAGAGCGGCCTTAGGACAAGTTATCCAATAACATAATTACATATGGATTTAAAAACAGCTATTCCACCAAGCAACTGTGGTGGAAATAAAGATAATCTAGTATCTAAACTTAAACAGGTACACAAATAATCATTTAAACATTCCCACTGCTTTAATTCATTAAGCACACACACAATAGGTGCTCAATCAATGCTGGGGGTTGCAGGGTACAGGGGGATCCGTCAAAACCAGAACCCAAAGCTTTCTTGGTTTAATCTTCCTTCTAGGGCGGGGGGGGGGGGGGGGGGGGGTCCAATCTTTTGACTTCCCTGGGCCACACTGGAAGAAGAAGAATCGTCTTGAGCTACATATAAAATACACTAATGACAGCTCACGAACTAAAACAAAACAAAACAAAACAAAAACAAAAACCTCATAATGTTTTAAGGAGGTTTATGAATTTGTATTGGCCTCATTCAAAGCCATCCTGGCCCCGGATTGGATGAGCTTGTCCTAGAGGCATCAGTCTCCCCCAAATCAGGTACTAGAACAATTGCTCTTGAATAACAAACTTAACCATTATGTGGGGCTATGTTGATCCAACAGCACTTATATATCAATTAGTACTGTCCACAGAAGATAATTTAACAGCTGTCCAAAGGACCAACATCTCTTAGACAAGATGATTCATTTCTGGCTTTAGAACTGCAAAACTGTGTCATACATAATAACAATTAATTAGGAAGCACAACAGCTGAGATACCTAATGTATTCCATGTAAAGCATATAATAAATGACCGACCATATAACACTTGCTGTTTAACTAAAGACAGTGACAAACATAAACAGAAGGAGAATGCCTTTTTTCCTTTATTTACATTTTTTATAGGTCTCACACTCCCCAAGGCAATTCTGTGAGACGTAGCATATTTACAAATTTGATAAATGTAAAATGAAAATAATGTACAGGATTACTTTATCCTTCAGGAAAGAAGTAATACATTTTATGTTTATAGATATATGAAGTGTCAGTTATTTATTTTAAGAGATCAATAATCCAATTCACATACAACACAATACAAAGGATTAACTACCTAGAAATGATGATTTAGTTTTTCATACAGCCTACAAAAGTGTAGAAGTAAACTATATTTAAACATGATATAAAATAAAACATGGGCTGGGCTTGGTGGCTAACACCTGTAATCCCAACACTTTGGGAGGCTGAGGAGTGGGGATCACTTGAGGCCAGAAATGTGAGACCAGCCTGGGCAACAAAGCAAGATCCTGTCCCTACAAAGAAATAAAAAACTATCCAGGCATGATTGTGCGTGCCTGTATTACTAGCTACTTAGGAGGCTGAGGTAGGAGGGCAGCTTGTGCCCAGGAATGTGAGGTTGTAGTGAGCTATGATTATACTATATACTCTAGCCTGAATGACAGACACTCTGTGTCTCTAAAACTAATAAAAATATAGTAAAACAATGACTGATTCTGTTAATGATACAGTAAATTTATAGCTATTATAGAGTTGGCCAAATGCCCACTCTTTTGGTTGAACGCTATGTGTATTACACACAAAAGAGACATTCTTTGAAAGTAGCAGAGTATTCACAGATACTATAAAAATTTCCAAACTTCATATGCATACTTGAGGGTAATATTTTTTCCCTATGTTTTTACCATAAAGTTAAAAATACCACATGTATAAACAGTAAGTTGTAACCAAAAATGATAGTAGTAATTAAAATAGCTACCAATAATGCCATATTTATGTGCCACACACTCTCCCAAGTGACTTGCATTTATTACATAATTTAATCTTCACAATCATCCTGTAAGGTAGATACTATCATTATTAAGAAACAGACACAGGTTGAGAGGAATTCAAATCCTCACAGTAGAGTCAATTCCAATACTAAGCAAAAAGTTTATAAGGAAAATACAAAATAATCAAAGACCAATGAAAACCCTACACCCCCAAAGTTTTTTTTTTAATTAAAGAAAATGACAGAAAAAATAATAAAGAAAATTATGTAAATTCCAGATCTCAACAGTTTGACTTTAGACAGCAAAGCTAATGACACAGGGATTCAACAGGTTTCTCAGCTCGAATTCTGACAAAATGATCATGCATGTAAAGTGACTAGCAAAGAGAAGAAACGTTAATGACATTCACGGCTGGGTATGGTGGTTCAGGCTCAGCCTGGGAATTAAGAGACCTGCATGGGCAACATGGTAAAACTCCATCTCCACAAAATAGTTAAAAAATAAATTAGATGGGCATGGTGGCATGTGTCTGTAGCCCTAGCTAGTCAGAAGGTTGAGGAGGGATTACTTGAGCCCAGGAGGTTGAGGCTACAGTGAGCCATGATTGGGCTACTGTACTCCAGTATGGGCAACAGAGTAAGACCCTGTCTCAAAAAAAAAAAAAAAAACAACCTCACAAATATATATTCACTATTATTATTGTGAGATTACTAAAGGCAAAAAACCCCAAGTCAGTTAAAAAAGTAAACAAATGTTTTAACATGACTTGAAAACTCTCACTTAACATGCATAATCTTTGAATAACTTAAATCTCAGCATAAAGAATATTCTAGTGAATATTCTTTAAACATCTATGCAGAACAGATGTAGTGAACTAACCTGATACTCATAATATTGTACACTGAAAGTAACAGCTAACCAGGAAGCATATTGGAAAAATAAAAAAGGGTACTTTTATTAAATATTTGAATGTTTTAGTTTGTTTTATAACAGGCATGACTAATATCATGTGATGATTTGAATTAGATTCTAAAATAGAAATAATGGCAATGTATAAGCATTTGTTATAAAGGAATAACATAGCAAAAAAAAAAAGTGCATTTAATTTTCCAAGCTAGTTATTTCTATTTGAGAATGTGCTAATTCTTGCTTGATATATGACCCCCTTGCAACCAACCTGACATACAAATACCGGTTTACTTAAAAAAGGTTAGAAAAAAAGATTGGAGTCTTAGGGAAGGAGGGAAGGAGTGGATGTTGAATGACAAACTGAGGAGCTGGTCTCTTATCCTGTAGTTTTTGATTAGGAGAATGCCATGATGAAAGGGGTGTTTTAGGGATTTGAAGCAGGATTGTTGCATGACGTTCGTTCTTAAACTAGCCTCTTATGGAACAAATGCTTTGTGGTAGCTGACACTAACTTATTCCCAAATTCACAAAATGGCTTTTATATGATTAATACCATTTTCTTTGAATATTGTCTTAACAGCTGACCAAACCAAGAAAGAAATGAATATGTGTGAAACAGAAATAAGGGAGGGGGAGATGGAGAAAACATGGGTAACACAATCCTGAATCTGAAGCAGGGACAGGTGAAAAAAGGGACAAGGCACTGCAGGCACTATCAGGATAGTGTGTGGCACATAAACATGGCATTATTGGTAGCTGTTTTAATTATTACTATCATTTTTGGTTACAACTTACTGTTTAGACATGTGGTATTTTTAACTTTATGGTAAAAACATAGGGAAAAAATATTACCCTCAAGTATGCATACGAAGTTTGGAAATTTTTATAGTATCTGTGAATACTCTGCTACTTTCAAAGCCGATTCCCATCAAGCCTGCACCACTTCCTGGAACCCACTGTGGAGAAGATCAGAGAGGGGAAAGGAAGGCAGCAAATACATGAGAAGAGCCAAAGGTAAGCCTTCTGACTCCTCAGGTCAAGGCATCCTTATAAGGATGGATCTAAGTTTCCTTCCTCCCTGTAAAGGTAACCTAGCTCACAGCTCATTTCAAGAACTCCAGAGTCCTCTTTTTGCCTTCGTGGCAAGCATTCAAGAATTACTTTTTAGTCTTACTGAAGGAATATGTAGTATTATGAGGAATATCTTAAATTTAATTTTTATCTAATGGTAACTACATGGGTTTGCTTTCCACTTAAATTTCCATGCCTAATTTTCTTTTATCCCAGGCAATCTCTCTCCTCTTCTGTTCTTCTCTATTCCCCACCTGTCCATATCTAATCTCTGCTACCACTCTATGATTTCAGACATGGTTTCTTCAGTCTCTATTTCCACCTTCTAGGTTATCTTGCTTCATTCACATTCCAAGGCTTCCAAAGCCTGTTCTTTTGGGTTTATCTTTTCCCATCCAATATTCTCTGTAAGACTACTGCCCTAAAAAAAAAAATGGGTTAATTTTCCTTAAAGCTGATAGAAATGTATCTGACAGAAACAAGGAAAAAGAAAAAAGGAAGAGTGGGGAGTAGGGGGAATAAGAATGATTCAGAATTGTGTGAAAAAAAAAAATTCCATTTTCTAATGTTCTATTCCTGTTTCTTGAATCTCCTGTCCCTAAAAAGAGATCTGAAGTACTATCTTAAATAAACACTCTAGGCTGCTGTTTCCCTTTCCCTATAATTTGCAACATTTATCTTTGAAATTTTCTATCTAGTAGAAAATTGTCTGCTGTGGCATAACAATACCACCTTTTAAAAGCAAACAATTACACCACATGTGGCTTTTTAAATAAATAGTGCCAACTTCATTTTACAAAGCTGATAGTTGTATGTACAGCTAAATAAAGATTTCAGAAATAAATTTTTTGTAGACAGGCTAGCAAAAATGTTTATTTACAAAGGGAACAAATTTATATAAGGACAGGGATTATCTCTGATACTGATTTTTATCCCCTCTAGGAAAGAGTAGAATATTGACATGTATTTGTTCAATAAACAAATTAACAGGAAAAACACAGAATATTTACATTTGAAAGGAGGCCACACATACCATAATTAAAAATGATGATTGAGAGCTTCTGATGTTTCAACAGTTAGGTTTACAGTGCCTTTTTTTTTGGGAGTCTGAGACAGGAGGTGTCAATGGACTGTGTAAAGCTTATAAAGGGAAATGTGCTTTGTCATTCAAATTTTGACTTAGGGAAATTTAAAATCTCTTGTGATTAGTATTTTAGCTGATAGAGATTATAAATCTTAAACACTAATTTCAGAGTTGAGATTTTAAATATTTCATTAATTCTTCATATTAGAAAATAAAACTCATAGAAACTCCAGAAGCATGGTACATATCACTACATTGTGTCTACTTCAAATAAACAGTTCAAAGAATTTAAAAAGCTGGGATGTCTGGGTAGAAAACACTAACTATGCTTTTTTCCTTTAAAAGAAGATTCACGGACTTTTGTTCTGACAATATTAGAAGAATGTACTTTCTTCAAAAGCCTGTATTGGTCAGTGTTTCATTTATTTCCTCCTTTTTTAGTCAAAATTATCTAGTGGTATTACAGGACAGAAATCATCAGTTTTGTTTGAAGTAAAAACTAATGTATCATCATAGTAAAGTGGTCATGTTCATCACGAAACTGATGTGTTCTAAGGTGTTTAAGGACACATATCTAGAGGTCCCACAATTATAAGAGATGGATGGCTTTAGTTAGGTGTTGTAAATCTGTAAATTAATAAGACTCATTTCTCAGGTATGTACTTAAAACCTGTATCATTACTTTACTATAGTCACATAGTAAAATACTTTTGGCCTGGTTGGAAGTAACATCCTTTATTGGCCATAAAAATAAATCTATTAAAAAGGTTAAGAATAGAGGATACAAGAATAAATCTTTTTATCCAAATTTCTAATTATTACACTTTCACTATTAAAAATATTTAAGAATTATGCCTTCACTTTGATATTATACTGCAGGAATAGTATTTTCTAAACACTGTTGACTGATGTAACATACATCCGCTTACTTTATACTGAGCCTAGTGGAGGAATATGAGTTTTTTGTTATAGATAGTGCTGGTATAAGAGTCTGTTGCCATAGTGTTATTAAGCTTTTCTTCTCTAATACCAACTGAGTAAGGTAAAAACATTATCTCTTTCAACAATCTGTTTTGCAGATTTGGTTCACAGTTATAATGCAATTTCACTGAAGTAATCTCACAAACTCAAGTTTTATGCACTGCTCTAAGAAGGTGCTTTGAGTATTTTTATAACAGTGCTATTGCTCTGATACATATTCTTTCTCTCCCTAATATTTTTGCTTGTATTTGTTGCTTCACACAATCTTTTGAGGATAAAAAGTTGTTCTTAAACTATGTATCTAGAAATACAGTAATAGAACAGTGAAACTGGTATCTAAGATAGAATTGTTTCTGAATTTCCACTTGCAGGTTAGCTTTCAAAGCATACACATGGACTTCACCATCTTTTTTTGTGGTGTAATGATGTAAGAAGTGTTCTCTTAAGAAACATTAATCTGGTTGCTTCTTTTTAATTTTTGTTTTGTTTTTTAGAGACAGGGTCTCCCTCTGTTGCCCAGGCTGGAGGGTAGTGGCATGAGTATAGCTCACTGCTTTCTCCAACTCCTGGGCTCAAGCAACTCTTCTGTCTCAGCCACCTGAGTAGCTGAGACTACAGGTGTGAGCTACCATGCCCGACTAGTTTTTTTGTTTGTTTTGTAGAGATACAATCTCACTATGTTGTCCAGGCTTGTCTTGAACTTCTAGCCTCAAGCGACCCTCCCACCTCAGCCTCTCAAAGTGCTGGGATTATAGGCATGAGCCACTGCGCTGTGCCCTTTAAATTTTTATACCTCTTTTATCTTCTATGTTTTTAATTAATGAGAATGTATTAAAATTTCAAGTGTCTCTCTAATTTTTACAGGGAGTCTATGCTGGTCATACACCCGTACTAATCGAATTGCCAGGAGGAGATGGTATCCATGTCTGAGGAGGAGGGAGGGCTTGTATTTTTCATATTTAAAAACACTGTCATTCTGTAGCTTGATAAACCTATCTTCTCTCTCCTCCCTATTGAAATTCTATCATCCATCATGGCCCAGCTAAATAATACTTCCTTAAGAAAGCCTTCCCTGCCACTGTCTGTTCAACAACAGTGCTCCAAATGTTAGGTATTTACATGTGTGTGCATACCTGCAGGAGGACATATCTCCTAGTTCACTTTGCTTTTCATTGTTTTTCAACTTACTAAAAAAATTCAAACCTATAATAAACAGACTCACCAACTGTTAACAGCATGCCAAATCTGCTTTATCTCTCTCTCTCTATATATGTATATTATCTCTCTCTACATGTATGTACACATACAGACACACACACACACACCCAACAGTTTATTTTGTTCCTACAACTATTTGAAAGTAAGCTTCAGAAAACATGAAAGTCAGTTCTTTAGTACAAATCATACAATCATGGATCATGCCAGGTTCAGAGACGATGGAAATGATTAATCAGAAATTCAGCTATTTGGTCTTCCAAAGGACAAGATCAAAATCAAACCTAAGAGCAGATTTTGACCCAATAATGAAACTGAAGACAAACTGCAGTTTATTCCTACTCCTTATCTATTGCTTAATCATTAAGTCTTATTTTTCATTAGTATACTTTTATTACACTCTCAGAGTTCACCAATTCAGTATTGTGGTCTCAATTCTTAATCCCCTTGGCTTTTTGTTTGAATGAAACCCCTGTATTTGACCAGACTCCTAAGAAATTTCTCCTTGTCTCAGTTTGATAAAGTTCTTTAACCATTCTTTGTGCTTTCGCAGACTTGTCTGCTCAGCCTCCTTCCATTTGTCATTTCTCATACAGTCAGGCACTGACACTCCATCTCAAAAATAAATAGATAATAATTTAAAAATATTACTTTCTACTGGGTCTACTGGATGCCTTTACGGCAGGCATCTTCAGAGACAAGCAAGGCCCTGCCTTCCAGGTATGGTAATTAGATATGGGAGAATGAGAATGAAAACACATACACAATGCACAATATTTCAATACTACAAACCAACAGGGCAAAACAGATTTAAGAGGTGTTAAGGATACATAGGCAAAAAGAATACTCATTTGCTTCATCAATCATATCTGCCAGGTAATATAAGACACATAAGGTCTTTGGATCTTAGAGTATAATGTGAAAAATAAATCAGGTTGATGTGACAGAAACAACTAGTGTGGTACTGTTTATAGAACGCGGTCAGAAAATGTACCTCTCAGGATCTAACTCTGAAGATCAGTCCTGAACAATGAGAAGATATTGACCACATGAAGAACTGGATCAAACATGTTCCAGTCAAATGCACTGGCAAATTACAGGTCAAAAAGGAGGCCTAAGAGGACCTGCATGTGGTGAGGCAGGCAGAGAGATCATGCACGGCCTTGTAAGACAAAGAGGTTTGGATTTTATTCTAAGTGCAATGGGAAGCCACTGAAGAGTTTTAAGCAGGGCAGTGACAAATTGCTGACAGTTAAAGATGTGAAAGGAACCTTAGAGACTGTTAAGCCTCTTTCTACAGATGAAAACACTATATTCATAGATTTCTATATAGATACTCTTCACACTCTTTCAATAAGAAAAAGCGTACACTTATTTTCAACAAAAATGGCCAAATTCTGGACACATGAAAAGGTATTATTTTACTTATGAGAGAAAGCAATTATAAATATTGTTTTATTTATATCAGATTGATAAAGGTCAAATATTTGATGTCATACAGCATTGATAAGGATGTAGGAAAAAAAGCAGGTGTGCCTAAATTGGGAGCATAACTTTCTACAGCTTCTTTGGAGGGCAATCTGGGCAAAATCCATTAAAATTGAACATGCATACATCATTAGTCCCAGTAATTCCACTTCTAGGAATTTATCCCATGGACATATTTGCACAAGTCCACAAAGACGGTATGTACAAAGATATTCAGTGAAACATTACTTGTGATGGCAAAAGATTAAAAAAACCCTGTATGTCAATCACAGGAAAACTTATGGTATACTTGTTCAATATAATATTATGTGATTCTAACAAAGATGGGATAATCTTCAAGATGGTAAATGCAAAAAGTAAATGCAGAATAAAAGATGTCTTTGGGAAGGTCATGGGAATGCTGGGCAATGACGAGGACTGCTGTTTTGTGCTGTTTGAACTTTTGTGTTGTTTGAACTTTTTACTGTGTATATATATATTACCTCTTTAAAACTAAAAAGGGCCGTGCGCAGGGGCTCACGCCTGTAATCCCAGCACTTTGGGAGGTCGAGGTGGGCGGATCACGAGGCCAGGAGATTGAGACCATCCTGGCTAACATGGTGAAACCTCGTCTCTACTAAAAATACAAAAAATTAGCCGGTGTGGTGGTGGGTGCCTGTAATCCCAGCTACTCGGGAGGCTGAGGCAGGAGAATGGAGTGAACCCAGGAGGCTGAGCTTTCAGTGAGCTGAGATCACGCCACTGTACTCCAGCCTGGGCGACAGAGAGAGACTCTGTCTCTAGAAAAAATAAATAAATAAAAAAGAAAAATAGTTTGGTTTTAAAAGCAAATCACTACAAGAAGTAGTGATGTCCAAAAGGGAGAAAACAAAAAAAAGAAATGAAGAAAATAAACTGAAAATAACCTGAAATAAACATATTGCTTTATACGTTATTTCCTTGTTGAACAAAATACTGCAATGTTTTATTCACAGAGATAGAGTTTAAAATGTATTAGTGGCCAAGTATAGAGGAAACATAAATATATAGTATACTGTACATGTACAGATATTTTAAGTTTGTATGTATGTATATATGCATGTATGTCAGGGTCCTGCTCTGCCACGATCTCGGCTCACTGCAACCTCTGCCTCCTGGGTTCAAGCAATTCTTGTGCCTTGCCCTGAGTAGCTGGGATTACAGGCGTGCGCCACCACGCCTGGCTAATTTTTGTCTTTTTAGTAGAGATGGGGGTTTCACTATGTTAGGCAGGCTGGTCTTGAACTCCTGACTTCAGGTGATCTGGCTGTCTTGGCCTCCCAAAGTGCTGGGATTACAGGCATGAGCCACTGAGTGCACTCTATATACAGATATACAACTTGGTAAGTGCCCAAACATAAAACCTTATTTAACCTTAATTCTCCACAAAAATAGAGGCAAAAAGGGACTACAGAAAAGAACACAAAGAGTGACCTAAAGTATGGCTGGTTGGGTGCGGTGGCTCATGCCTGTAATCCTAGCACTTTGGGAGGCCAAGGCAGGAGGACTGGTTGAGCTCAGAGTTTGAGACCAGCCTGTGACAACATAGTGAGACCTAATAATCTCTTCCAGAAATAAAAAAATTTGCCACGCTGTAGTCCTGGCTACTTGGGAGGCTGAGGTGGGAGAATCACTTGAGCCCTGGAGGTTGAGGCTGCAGTAAGCTGAGATCGTGCCACTGCACTCCAGCCTGGGTGACAGGGTGAGACACTCTCAAAAATAAAAATAAAAATAAATAAAAAAAAAAAAAAAAAAAAAAAGGAAAGGAAACAGGCAGGAAAAAAAAAGGCTGTAGGCAAAAACTGAATTACTGTGCACTTAGCAAGATCACTTAACAGCTCAGTTAGTTCAGGTGTGAAGAGTACGGGCTGCAGGACTGGAAATCAGGAGGCCAGGAGTTCTAATCCTAACCCTGGCCTTATTAGCTATGTGGATCCTAATCACATTGCTTAGTCTCTCTAAGTTTTAGTTCGATTAAAACTGAAACCAAAGGCTCAAGAGGAACTTAAAAAAAGTCATTTAGTCCATTGCCCTGCAGAAGGCCACTGCAACTACAGGTAATTATTTTGACTTATTTTAGGCCTGATTTAGCCACTTGTGAGAAAATTAATTTATATAATTTATTAACAACAGATGAGGTTTTTTCCTTGTAATAAGAGCATGATATTTTGTGAAGTATTATTGGGTAAGCTTTCTAGCAACAATACTCTATAAGAAAATAACGTTCCAATCCCAAAACAGTGAGAACTTCATGAAAAAAGAGAAAATATCAGCTTCTTTAGTTTTTTCAGTTATCATTCTTCTCTTCTGGAAAAAACCCATTCTGGAAATCTATAGGTTCAAAAATTCAGTTTGGGTTGAAAACTGCACATTCCTCTAGGTGAGATCATTTATTCTATATGGGGTTTTAACACCATTAGTTAGTGTCTGCTAACTCCCAAATCGGTACCTCTGGCTTATATCACTCACCTGAACTCGAGATCTATTAAGCTGTCGGCTGAACACTTCTGCACTTCCCACTCAGGTGTCTCATAAGTTCCTCACAGGCAACATATCCCTACTTGGTCATTCAGATCAGAAACCAGAGAGTCCTTCCTGATGTTTCCTTTTTTTTTTTTTTTTTTTTTTTTTTGAGATGGATGGAGTCTCGCTCTGTCGCCCAGATCAGGGTTTCATCAAGTGATTCTCATGGCTCAGCCTCCCAAATAGCTGGGATTACAGGCGTGTGCCACCAAGCCTGGCTAATTTTTGTATTTTTTGTAGACACAGGGTTTCATCATGTTGGTCAGGCTGATCTCAAACTCCTGACCTCAAGTGATCCACTCACCTTGGCCTCCCAAAGTACTGGGATTACAGGCGTGAGCCAATACGCCCAGCCCCCTAGAGCATTTTATTTATAATTTTTGTTGTCTGTCTGATTTTGTTTCTCCTTATTTTTGGCAGGACAAGGCCTGCACCACACCTGTGAAAGGCAGGTGGTCCTATCTTCTCTAATTCATCAATAAGCCATGATCAGGTACTGACTCTTCTCTTGGACAGCTGGAAACTAAGAACATTCATTTCTCCCTGTCTCTTTTTCTTTAGACCTCTTTGAACAAACCTATAAGAGGCTGCTATCTTACTGAGAGAGCCCGCTCCAACTCTAATGAAAAAAAAATCAAGGAAATTTGATCACTTGCCATAAAGGGACTGATATTTGGCAGACAGTCTTAGAAATAAACTCAGACCTACCTACTGCATCCCAGCTTGAACAAAATAACATCACAAGTAACTATCTAAGCAAGTAACGTATTTAAATAAAGTGGAGAATATACTTTTTTTTGTTACATGTAGAATATTATTTTCCCATCCCATCTCTCAAGTGGACAATGAAATATAATTTGTTTTTAAATTTACAGACAATCAAAACAGGGTGTCTGTTCCATGTCTTGATCTGGTTCCATCAAAAGCCTTTTCCTATAGGATTAGGAAAATGCCAGAATTGAAGCTTCATCTGGCTCAGTACTACAGAAGGTTTTCCTCTTTACAAGAATATTTCTTCCAGTATCACCTTATTGTCCTTGAACTTTCTGTGCTCAAGAGTGTTTCTTTCAGAGTTCCCAGCGTTCACTGTTTTATGGGACCAGTGAGTGGATCACTCAATACCCTTTGATGTTTGGGATACTGAAGACTGTACCTGGAGGAGTTACCCCACCCTTCTCTCTGCAGAAAACTCCTGTGAGGGGAGGGTATCACTTGTGTCATCTGAGAATCTTTCCTTAGAAAAGTCACCCCTCTTTGGTAAGTGAGTTGAATCTTTTCTGAGTCCTGAAGGCAAACAAGTTCCTCATTTTCCAAGCTTCTGAATGTCTCACTTCAGTCTCCTCTGTTCACATAACTTCTCTGCAGAAGAAAATCCATCGTGAAGGAATTTAGGCCTGTCTACTCCTCTCAGTTATGCTGATAGTAATATCAACCAACACCAACTTCCATTTGGAGTGCAGTCACGTTCACAGAGATGGGATCTCCAGAGCATGGAGAACCACAGTAAAATACTTGTTTGAAACCTCCACCTTTATGGCAGGGCTCTTATAGGGGTGTGTAAGAGTGGCTGATTACACCACCAACTCTTCAAGGCTTGTGCAAACGTACAGGTGGTTAAGTTGATCCAACCTGAAAAATTAAGCTGGCTTGAGCAATAAGCATCTCAGGAAACCATAATAAACTAAAGGTCCTTCTTTAAAATTAGTGAACTGCATTACATTATAGAAAGCTAGGAACAAAGGCATCTTCCCAAAAGATGGCTAAGTTAAACTTCCTGTCAGCCAAAAGGCTGATTTCCTATCAGTTTATAGGCATATTTAATTTGGCTTACAATAAAGTTGGTATTCTTTGCCCTGAAAACAAAACCCAATCCTACTTCTTAGTAACTGCTAAATTGGTGGTAGTTGTAGGTGGTGGCTGTACACACAGATATAATGTGCATTATTTTAAAAGCACAAAGACAATGACATCATTTTGATCTATTTTTAATCATCACATTCATTTTGGAATTTCACATAACATTTAAGGATAGCATGCCATTATTAAAAGTTTATCAAAAGGAGCATGGACCAAAAAGAAAACCTGACTCATGTGATGTAAGCAATCTATGACAGTCCAGTCATGACACTGAGGATTCCAGGCCATTATGACACTAGTTAAATGTGAAAATGATCTGTGAAATGTGAAGTAACTTCTTTAAAGCTGGCAAAATCCAGAAATCAATATTTATTATTTAACGTAGATATAACACCTCAGTCTGTGAATTGGAAACATACCGAAGAAAAGCCCCCAGTGCCTTTGGAAAGAGGATTCCTAGCAAAACAGAAAGACAGGCATACAAAATCTCTTCTAACATTCTTTCCTCTTCATATCATCTCTTTCCTCCTCATACCATGTCTTTCCTCTCCCCTCAAAAACACTTGGGTTGGAGAATGATCCAATATAATTAATTTATACCGGAGTGTTTAATCCAGGAACAAGTATTCCTTCTTCCAGGGATCTAAGCAATCTACACGTTCTCTATAATTGGAGATAAAAGGCTCAGTTTAGAACTGGGTTTAGATTCCGGTTCTGCTACCTACTTTCTGTGTGGCCTGTGCGCAGCTTAACCTCCATGGAGCTCAGTTTTCGGATCCATGAAGTGGGGGGGGAATAAACATTTACTTACGGTACAATTGCATGCATTTAACTAATTCAACAAATTTTTATTGACTGCCTACTGAATCAGCAGGTATTGTTCTACATGGCTGAGATTAAAGTAGTGACATCAAAACAGACAAAGTTTCTGTGCTCATTGAGCTTACATGCTAATTGGGGAAAGGTAAATATAATAAACAAATAAACAAATATATAACACTAAGAGGGAGACGTGCTATAGCAAAATCAAGTATAGTAGTGGTTGTGAAGAAGTTTATAGGGAACCTAGGAGGTTGGAATTTGCCATCCAAGAGCCTCTCTGAAAAGGTGACATTTGAGCAGACACATCAAGTGAGAAATGAAGTGAGTCATGTGAATTTCTGGGTGGCATACAAATGCAGGCAGAAGGAAGAACAAATGGAAAGGCTTGTGAAGAAGCAGGCTTTGAGTATTTGAATAAAAATTGATGGTTGGCAACTTTGAAAACTATTCTGTGGACAGGGTGGTTCTATATGGTTTTACAGGCTTTTATTCAGGAGCTGGGAATCACTGAAGGGTTTAAGCAAATAATTTACATAATCTGACACACTATAGAAGGAAGCTTTAGGCTGGGTGTGGTGGCTCATGCCTGTAATCCCAGCACTCTGGAACGCTGAGGTGGGTGGATTGCTTGAGCTCAGGAGTTTGAGACCAGCCTGGGCAACACGGCAAAACCCCATCTCTACCAAAAATACAAAAAGTAGCTGGGCATGGTGGCAAATGCATGTGGTCCCAGCCATTTGGGAGGCTGAGGTAGGAAGACTGCTTAAGCCTGATAGGTGGAGGCTGCAGTGAGCTGAGATCACACCACTACATTCCAGTCCCCCCAAAAAAGGAATCCTTCAGCATATGGGATGTACTGTAGGAGGGACAAGGGGTGGAACCAGGAAGACCACATATGAGATTTCCACAGTAATCGGAGGGAGGAGAACAGTTGACGGTGGTTTGGGCCACAGAGTTTCTAGGGAAAGTGGTGAGAAATGTTTAGATTCTAGATTTACTTTCAAGATTGAGCCAGTGGGACTGGGTCTGCCTAGCTGTGTGAAAGGAGTCAAGAATGACTGTATGGTTTTTAGTTTCAGCACCTAGAAAAATAGAGCTGACATTCATTGACATGGGGAAGACTAGAGAAGCTGGTCTGGCTGATGTGGAACAGGGTAATCAGTAATTGGGCTTGGATTTGTTAAGTTTGAGATGACTACTTGATGTTCAACTAGAGATGTCAAATAGGCAATTCAAAATGTAAGAAAGAACTTGATCCACAGCCAAGCTTTATATGAATGCATGAACTCAGGTTAAAAACAAGTCAATTCATGTTACTCCATGACAACTGCGTGTTCTCTAACCAAGGCCAGAGTAAATGAGTGGGTAGTTGGGTTTACACACATAAATCACTGCCCTTTCTGAAAATTCTGGGAAACACATTCAACTTTCTTCTTTGAGCAGTGGCAGCAACAATAAAAACAAGTACATAATAATAATCTAGTAAGGGTACAGTTGGGGAACTCATTGTCGAACTTCAGTTACAGATCTATCTCTGGCTTTCAAATGCTGAATATCACTGTTTCTTATTTTAACTGATTAGCTGCCTTATTTATGAGTAGCCATGAGAAAAATAAAGATTTCGAAAACTTGAAGACCCTATTTCACTCTTCAAAAGCAGTTAAGGCCTTCCACATTAGCTGACATTAGTAAGCCACCCATAGTTAGACTTTATAAAAAATAACAAACAAACCCATAAACTGATATGCTCTGAGTTGATCTCTAGGATTTTAAAATGTACTTGCTAAAATTTGTAGTGAAATAACAAATTATATTTTAAAAGATTTTGAATATCATTCTTAATTTCACTTACACTTTATTGATGTAATTTTTTGTCTTATTTTATAAAACACCTGAGGCACAAATTTTATCACCAGCAGATACTATCTTCTTGCCATTACCAAAGAAAACAATGTTTCCCAGGAACATGGACACAGCATGTCTAACCTGCGCATAAGTGGCCTGAAACACTGAAAATAAAAAACAAACATACATGACTCTCTCACCTACCTAATTCCAAATCTATTTAGAATGAACACTTATTTTTTACGTCATGTGCAGATCCACAGTGAGACAGAAAAAGCCAAATTAAAAATGTGTTACCCCTATGCATTTCTACTGAAAAGACAAATATCTGACCTGTTACCTAACAGGAGTCCTGAGTGAGGATGTAAGTCATTAGAATTTCTAAGACAGACCGGGGTGGTGGCTCACGCCTGTAATCCCAGCACTTTGGGAGGCCAAAGTGGGCAGATTGCTTGAGCCCCGGAGTTCAAGACCAGCCTGGGCAACATGGCAAAACCCTCTCTCTACCAGGAAAAAAAAAAAAAAAAAAAAAATTAGCCAGGTGTGGTGGTGTGTGGTTGTAGTCCCAGCCTCTTGGGAGGCTGACGTGAGAGGATCACTTGAGACTAGGTGGAGGTTGCAGTAAGCCATGATCACGTCACTGCACTCCAGACTGGGCCACAGAGTGAGACCCTAT
Organism: Piliocolobus tephrosceles; assembly: GCF_002776525.5. Lineage (NCBI taxonomy): Eukaryota > Metazoa > Chordata > Mammalia > Primates > Cercopithecidae > Piliocolobus > Piliocolobus tephrosceles. The sequence goes on along the minus strand of NC_045435.1, from coordinate 144,312,107 downwards.
CTCAAAAAAAAAAAAAAAAAAAAAAAACAGAAAAAAAAAGAAAAAAAGAAAGAACGTCTGAAACAGAAACATCTGACACAGAGTGTCACAATATTTTCTTTTTTTTTTTTTTTTTTTTTTATTATACTTTAAGTTCTAGGGTACATGTGCATAACGTGCAGGTTACATATGTATACATGTGCCATGTTGGTGTGCTGCACCCATCAACTCGTCAGCACCCATCAATTCATCATTTATATCAGGTATAACTCCCCAATGCAATCCCTCCCCCCTGCCCCCTCCCCATGATAGGCCCCAGTGTGTGAGGTTCCCCTTCCCGAGTCCAAGTGAGCTCATTGTTCAGTTCCCACCTATGAGTGAGAACATGCGGTGTTTGGTTTTCTCTCCTTGTGATAATTTGCTAAGAATGATGGTTTCCAGCTGCATCCATGTCTCTACAAAGGACGCAAACTCATCCTTTTTTATGGCTGCATAGTATTCCATGGTGTATATGTGCCACATTTTCTTAATCCAGTCTGTCACTGATGGACATTTGGGTTGATTCCAAGTCTTTGCTATTGTGAATAGTGCCGCAATAAACATACGTGTGCATGTGTCTTTGTAGTAGCATAATTTATAATCCTTTGGGTATATACCCAGTAGTGGGATGGCTGGGTCATATGGTACATCTAGTTCTAGATCCTTGAGGAATCGCCATACTGTTTTCCATAATGGTTGAACTAGTTTACAATCCCACCAACAGTGTAAAAGTGTTCCTATTTCTCCACATCCTCTCCAACACCTATTGTTTCCTGATTTTTTAATGATTGCCATTCTAACTGGTGTGAGATGGTATCTCATTGTGGTTTTGATTTGCATTTCTCTGATGGGATCCTGGCTGTTTTATAAAACATCAAGAAATAACAGTCTTTCTACTTTTGTATTTTTTTTATTTTTCAGCAATAAAAACTTTTTTTTTAAAGTGGCAAATTAGCATTTTTTTTTTTTTTGAAATGGAGTCTCACTGTGTCGCCCAGGCTGTAGTGCAGTGGCACGATCTCAGCTCACCACAACCTTCGCCTCCTGGATTCAAGCGACTCTGCTGTCTCAGCCCCCCAACTAGCTGGGATTACAGCCGTGCACTGCCATGCCCAGCTAATTTTTGTACTTTTAGTAGAGACGGGGTTTCACTTTGTTGGCCAGGCAGGTCTCGAACTCCTGACCTTGTGATCTGCCCACCTTGGCCTCCCAAAGTGCTGGGATTACAGGCATGAGCCACCGCACCCAGCTTGCCCAAAAAATAAAATTGTGCAGGATCATTACAAAATATTTTTTGAATTAATTCATACTTTACTACAGATAGTGAAGTCCAATAATGTTACACTAATTTAAAGTTGGTTTTGTTCTTTCAGTCCTATTGTTCCCACTTTAATCCCATTTGTCTGTGACTGTGTATAACTTCATTTGGAGGTAATGTTGCAGGAAGGCCTTTTTTTTTTTTTTTTTTTTTTGAGGTGATTTTGAAGCCTGGCCTGCTTTGCCTCCGAGTCAGCTGAAATGGAGTCTGTTACCCTGAATAATCCTGTATGTGACAGCCTGTTCTCTCTACCGATACTCCTGCTTAAAGGAATAGATTCATTCCACCAGAGCCTTCTCTCAGCAATCAGACAGACTTCTGTTCAGTGAACTAGTTTTTTTTTTTTTTTCTTGCTGCGTTTCAGAAAACTACAAATGCATTCTGCAAAAACTTAAAAATCTCTCCTAACTAAAGCAGAATCACATAAGTAAAAGAAAGGAGTTTTGAAAATAATGCTATTGATAGTAAGAACAAGCCTAAAAATAATGTTCCATAAAACCAGAGACAGCCTGCCTGATACGAGACTAGAAAGGAATTTGTAAAATACATGCTGACATTTAGTTTGTCACACTTTAACACACAAAATAAAGTTTCCTAATTGGTACCTCGTTTTTATCAATGTTGACACTTCTAGAATCTTAAATAGAGTTGTTTATTTTAAAGTAGTCAAATGTCCATTCTTTTGTTTAATGGACTTATTTCACACTGTTATCTGGTACACTTTCAATCTCTGTAGGTTTTTTACCTACAGAGGTAGGTAAGATTAGGTTAGATTGAAGTTTATCTTAAATCTGTCTTCAGATTATCACAAAAACAAGTTTGATAGAATATGAATAAATAAGATTTTCCTACACTGAATCTGTAGAGCTATTTTAACCCAGAAATGCTGTCCGCTCAGAAGTTGGCCTTGTATAATGATATAAATTTAACCAACTGAAAAAATACTTTCTCACTCTTATCCGTACATAAACTTTTTTTTAATCTTTTTCATACTGTTTTTATAATCTGCACTTATCTCTTTAAAAAATTTTTGGTCCATTCCAACACAAATATTCTTTAGGGTATGACTACCCATCTTTATCAGCATGATATTTGTAGACAGCAGATGTAGATTTGAAAACCAGCTTCGTTGTTTATTAGTCATATCACACTGGATGGTCACTTAACTTTCCACAGGCTTAGTTTTTGATATAAAATTGGAATTAGTACCAGCCGTACCTAAATCACTGGATTCCTCTGAGGTTAAAATGAGATGGCATATGTGAAAGCTGTTTGTAAATGGTAATGTGTTGTTGATATTATTTCCCAGAGTATTTAGGACACCAAATGGGCCCACAATAGATGACTGATAAATACCTACTCAGTTGAATTTAATTGGGAAGATAGTATTGAATAGTATCTAACACCATCACCTCAACACTGACAGTTGGATTTTACAATCTGAAAAAAGCGGAACCTTGACTTAGTAGGATTATCGCTCAAGTGGCAAATGTCCAAACATTATCAGCCAGTTGATGGGTGCACCAGCAATAATCGTTCTGTTTTCAATACAGTTGTCTAGGTAGATCTAACTGCTGGTGTTATTAGGCCACCACTTCATGATGGTGTTTACTGAGCCTGATAGAGCATTCTTTTTTTTTTTTTTTTTTTTTTTTTTTTTTTTTGATGGAGTCTTGTTTTGTTGCCCAGGCTGGAGTGCAATGGCATGATCTCAGCTCACTGCAACCTCCCCTCCCGGGTTCACGCCATTCTCCTGCCTCAGCCTCCTGAGTAGCTGGGTCTACAGGCCCCCACCACCACGCCTGGCTAATTTTTTGTATTTTTAGTAGAGATGAGGCTTCACCATGTTAGCCAAGATGATCTCGATCTACTGACCTCGTGATCCACCTGCCTCAACCTCCCAAAGTGCTGGGATTACAGACATGAGCCACCCACCCAGCCGAGCATTCTTCTTTGTTAGACGTTACTTGGCTTTTTCTGAGTTTAGTGTTGCTCACTAAACATGATTTAATTTGTGAATTGCCAAAGTTGAGAATACTAATGGGGAATCAAATTTCTGTGCTTTCTTATTTATAAGTACTTTCTTCTCAAGTCATTATTTAACACATAAAATTTAAGTTCTGTTTGATTTCATCTTTTGAAGTTTGTTTTTGCTATTTTGTGGGCTTTTTTAAAAAAACCCTTAGATGTTTGGTAATATTCTTTACATGAAAACTATTTCTTTAACAGTTATTTAAAATGTGTTTATATTATGGTCTTCAGACCTATTGAAAAAATGAGTATTTTACCTCATACAAAATTAATCATTCTGAGAACCCTGACAATTAGGAGATCAGCAGTTTTCCTTTACCTGATGCTTGATTTACAGAGTTATAGCTAGAAATATTTCTAACCCTTTTCTCCTTCTTGAAAAGTGTGTAAGTCTGTGTATCATCTAGCGTTATTGTATTAATCTCATTTCTATTTGTCTGCTCTACTACTATTACTCTCTAAAGTGTTTTTGAGCTTGTTTTGTTCTAAACTCAGTTATGATATTGTATCATTTAAAAATCTCCCCCAAATATATATGACTCTTGTGAGACAGTCAGAAAGTTGACAGTGAAACATTTCATACTGAGAAAATACTGCCAGAAATTTTTGAGCATGATAATGGAATTGTACCTGTCCTTACCTTTTAGACATCTATACTGGACTATTTGCCAATAAAATTCTTTGATATATGGAATTTAGTTCAAAATAATCCAGAAAGATTGTAGGTGGGGAGGAGTATGGAAGATACCGAGATTGACCATTATAATTGTTGAATTTGAGTGATGAGTACATGGGTGCTCATTATACTATTCTATGTTTGGATATGTGTGAAATTCTTCATAACATTTTTTAGTTGCTAAAAATCATACTAACAGTGTGACATAAGTCCTCGTTTAATGTCATCAGTAGTTTTTTAGAAACTGCAACTTTAAGTGAAATAATGTAATGTATAATGGAACAATTTACCATAGGCTAATTGATCTAAACAAGAGTTAGGTTCCTGCAGCATCTAGTACGTCATTTTGCTTGAAGTTGCAGTTTCCAAGAACCTATCAGCCACATTAAGTGAGGACTTGAGGTAATCTGTAAACGGTACGTGATTTGGCTGTCTTTTGCTCTTGGAAGGAATCATCTGGGCTCTGACCCTGGCTTGTGTATTTCATTGCCCTGTCATCTGCCTTCCGACCATAAGCTGCCTTGCGGTGCAGCCTGGACCAGCAGGGGCTTGCATTCGTAAGCAACCATGAAGTCTTTGTCTGTCTGTCTTCAAACAGGCAGAACTATACAGGTCCCGTCAAATGAAAATTCTCTACGCATACCCACAAACATCAGCACTCACGATGGATGAGCCGCTCCCTCTCCCCGCATCACCTTTCAAATAAAAATCAAGTATCGGTTACTCCAGTCTTAGGTGTGTGCAGATCTGTGTTAGAACAACAAATAGAGCTAAGAATGGCAGCTAATTAACCCTCAGCCTTGTATAGTGATTAAGCTGAGGGTGAGCATAGCTGCAGCTTCACTGGTAAGAGCTTTATTCTCAAATGGACTGAGCAAAAGAAAAGAGGAATTTGCTCCCAGTGGCTCTTTTATAGTGATCTATAAAAGTTTGGAGAATGTTTCCTTCTTCGTTCTCCAGCATCAGGGGAGAATATTTTCCTTCTTCGTTCTCCAACATCAGGGCTTTTTGTTTCAGATCACTTAAGGCCCGTTTTTTAAGCAGTGAATACAATTCTTATTCATAAATTATCTCTGATACCTTAGCTTTGATCATTATTATTGCTTGTCTTTGGACTCGTTATGATTAGGTAGTAAATTGTGTTAGCCAATATTAAAATTTTACAATTGATAGTGACTGCTGGTGGGGGGGAACCATAAAGTCAGGTTAATTATTTCAGCACATTTTTATTTGTGTAGATTATTTATACCAAGTTTGGGAGCCACTAGACTGATGAAAGGTACATATAACACCTCAGTAGGAGTCTAGTGCTTACACAATAGCATGAACCTTGCTTCTACGTGTCTCATTCTACTGTACATGAGAACTGGAAAAGAACGATTTCTTTAACTGAAATTCAGGTAAACCTGTAAAATGGCAAGTCTGTTTTCAAAGCAAACTATTTTAGCAGAACTACAAAAAAAAAGAATTTTTTTCCTAGAACCATAACTACAGTTGGCTACCTAGATACCAGATTTCTTCTGATGCCTATGACTTTTTTAAAGTGAAAAATATTAAGTAGAAATATGTGGCACAATGTATAGCTAACTTCAAACTGTTTTCTTGTGAAAAACTGGCTTGTCTTCTGTATTGTTTCCTGCTAAGTTCTAAAAGTCATTCTAATCAATACTTCCAAATATGGATGTGGAGAGACTCTATGTTATTGTCATTTAACTTCTCTGACGCTTCACATAAAGAAAAGGAAAGCCGTGGTTATAGAGTTCATACTTCGCTCCTGTTGTTTAAGTAAACATTAGATAGGTGCTATTAATCAATCTACCTGGTATTTTTAATAGCAAGAGAGTAAACAAAGTTTGAAACATTTATTAAAGCCTTTGGGTTCCGGCTGAGTGTTATCTGTAGAATCCTGAGACACTGCTCCCTTCCCTCCCCTAAGTTTCACATAGGCTTACTCAGATGCATTTGAAAATAATGCTATTCATACTGTTGATGTTCTAGAAAAATCGGAGGCTCATTAAGATGGATGAATAAAATCAGGGAATATACATTATAAAGAGAACATTTCTGTTTTGTGAATTAAAGAGGATACACAGAAGTGATTGTGTACCATCATAAATTTGGTTTAAAAAAACAGAAAATAGCAATTGTGAGATGCTTACCTTGACCCCTACATATTTGTAAATGCAAATTTTAAATGATATTAAAAGGATTATTTCCCTATTTTGTCAGTTCTGTAAAAATAAACCATTTCTTTGTCTTACAAGAGATACTGATGTATAATAATGCAAACAAAAAGATCCATTTGTTTGTAGCAGTTTTATCAAAGAATGATTTTCTAGGAAATACTGAATGAGAAAGGAAAGCTGAAATTACCCCATTGTAGGTTTAGATCTTGGATGGCCTAGTTGTGAAAAAAGTCAAAAGGATTCATCCTCTTTGACTCAAAGACTTACCAAGAAAGGATTGGTGGCTTCAGGTGAGGGATGACTTCATGACAAAGCAAGGATTTCCTATAGAGCCCGTGGTATTTCTGCTTTGTGTGGGCAAGTCTTTATTTATAACCAACAATTTGATATCCTCCTCAGACATCCAGTTTGCCTTGGTGAAAAGAAGCATTAACTGTTTATTCTTTTTTGATAGATTCTTATCTAGAAATGCTGATCTGCTAAAACTTTGTTACTTTCGTAGCTTAAATATATGTCCTTGATAGGTTTGATTCTTTTAAAGATGATTAAACTAGACCTTACCATATTTGCTGATATATGGGATACCTTAAAAAGTGCTTTTAGGCTGGGCGTGGTGGCTCAAGCCTGTAATCCCAACACTTTGGGCGGCCGAGACGGGCGGATCACGAGGTCAGGAGATCAAGACCATCCTGGCTAACACGGTGAAACCCTGTCTAAACTAAATAATACAAAAAACTAGCCAGGCAAGGTGACGGGCGCCTGTAGTCCCAGCTACTCCGGAGGCTGAGGCAGGAGAATGGTGTGAACCCAGGAGGCGGAGCGTGCAGTGAGTGAGCTGAGATCCGGCCACTGCACTCCAGCCTGTGCGACAGAGCGAGAGTCCGTCTCAAAAAAAAAAAAAAGTGCTTTTAAAGTTTAAAGTTTTACTCTTATCTCTTTTCCAACAAAAAGGGCCTTTGGAGAAATTACTTCCATTTGGTAAATAAGAAAATACAGTGTTGTGTTTATCATCTTCATGTATCTTTTTCTTCTGTTTTCTTCTAACCCAGGGAATATCTGTCAACTTGATGTATAAAGTGCTGCCAGCATTTTTAAAGTAGAAAGGTGAATCTCTTAGAGTGGTAATCTGTGATTCCTTTTCTGTTTCTTTTTGACTGTCAGAGTTGTTCATGCATCCATTTCAGGTTTCTGATTGGTGTGTCCTGTAACAGCAGGTACAGTAAAATCTTACTAGTTCAGTATAGTTGAGAAAAGATCAGACCGATGTTTTTTTAGTGAATTGTAGGAAATTTTAACTAAGTGAAGACGTAATAATTTTAAGTGCATATAGGAAATATTAGGTAAAATGTGTGAACTAGATGGCCTCAAGACTCTACTTTATCAAGGAACAGGCCAAAGTGGGTTTTTCACATATTTTCAACAAATAGAGAAAATGGTTATCATCAGTCCCAGTGTATCCCTCACCCAGCTTCAGAACTCACCTATATTTAATAAGGTTTAGGAATTAGGATTTTTTGTTTATTATTTACTTATTTATTTTTAGAGATGAGGTCTTGCTCTGTCTCCCAGGCTGGAGGGCAGTGGCGTCATCATAGCTCTCTGCAGCTTCGAACTCCTGCACTCAAGCAACCCTCCGCTTCCGCCTCCCGAGTAGCTAAATATTCTCAGATAATATTGTTTTATACCATTAATTTTCATGACAACCATTTTTACACAAGACCTAGTAAATGTCAGAACAGGTTGCTGCATCAGAATTATTATTAAGTTAGCAATGGTCAACTTAAGGATATGTTACTGAAAGATATAGTATGTGCCCTGTGGAAGATAAACCACTGAATAAAGTTTGACGCCTTTTTTTTTTTTTTTTTTTTTTTTTTTTGAGACAGAGTCTCACTCTGTCTTCCAGGCCAGAGTGCAATGACACAATTTCAGCTCACTGCAGCTTCCACCTCCTGGATTAAAGCGATTCTCCTGCCTTAGCCTCCTGAGTAGCTGAGATTACAGGCACATGCCACCATGCCCAGCTGATTTTTGGATTTTTAGTAGAGATGGGATTTCACCATGTTGGTCGGGCTGGTCTCAAACTCCTGACCTCATAATCCGCCTGCCTTGGCCTCCCAAAGTGCTGGGATTATAGGCGTGAGCCAACATGCCTGGCACTCCGATGCCTTTAAAAAAAAAGAGAGAGAGAGAGAGATGAAACCTCATTCTGTCACCCACGCTGGACTGCATGGCACAATCAGAACTCACTGCAGCCCCCCACTCGAACCCCTGGGCTCAAGTGGGCTCAAGCGATCCTCCTGCCTCAGCCTCCCGAGTAGCTGGGACTACAGGCACATACCACCACGCCCAGCTAGTTTAAACGTGAAATCAGCCTTTTTAAATGTGAAATGAAGAGAAATGATTTTTAAACGGGAAATTAAGAGAAATTATTTAAACAGCATGCTTAAATAATACATATTTGAAATTAAAATAATGCATTGTTAGTGTTATTATGGAAATTCCAATCTAAACAGCATAATCAAACAACTCTAATTATTCAGAAATTGACTTCTGTGGGCAAAACATCCAGATGATTGAATAACATTTTCTCTTTTTGCTGTGGATATTTAAGATTGTACAGCATCTTGGGAAAAATGTTGTAATTATGAAAATTTGAAGAATTAATGTAACACTACCAGTGTCTGAGTCAGATCCCATAACAAATGAGCAGTTCTCTTTATTTTCCTTATTTTCTGACTCAGCTTTTCATTCATTATCTAGCCTGGGCAAGGTGCTATCAGTAACAACACTCACAGTGCCTCTTCCTCAGAAAAGAAAGCACTTCCAAAATGTCAGACTAATTATTCCTATAAAACTGTAATAACTACTCTCTTTTTCTTCTCTTCGTATTTGTTCTTTAATAGATCCTGGAGCTTAATGTTGATTATGGGTGTTGAATTTTTCATGTCATATTGGTGAAGAATTCACACAATAAGCAGTACAAGAGTTTGCCTAAACTACAAGCATATTTCTTTCTGGAACAGGTCTGTCCTGGAAAAAATTACAAACCAGAATATTTTACATGTGTTGGAAGAACTTTCTGCTTAAGAGTATGCTACAGGGGAACTTGTTGCCACATGAAGCTTTTATAGAGTTGAATTTTTGGAAAATGCAATGGTTATTCCCCACCACCGCCCCAATTCAGCACCGCCTTCCCTCTGAAAGCGTTTTCCCAAATAAGACATATTGTTTGTGCTATTCAAATGCCTAGGCCAACCAACAAATGCCTATCTGACTGTCTTATAGGCTGATGTATTTAGTACCTTTTGACACCAGTGAGGTAAACCACCTCCTTGCATATATTGTGACAACATGTGTACTCCAGTGACTTTCTTGTCCAGACTGGCTCCTGTGATGGAAAAAACGCTCATACACAGTCTAATTTAAATACATAAGGGCAACTAGGAAGAGTGCAGGCCTAGAGAAGATGCCTTCGTAGTTTATCTAGCCTTGGATGCCAGCATTATATTTTCATAAGAAAAGCTCTAGAAAAGAGCTCAGCTAACAATGTATGAATAACCCTGCATCACTGGGGCAAAGACATATTAGAGTGCCAGCCACCCCTGGTCATCATAGGAGGGTACATTTATCTGAGTGATGTGTGTTTTATAATCTTGGTAATAGCCTACTGGGGATGGTATATTTTAACTTCAGCCTTACTAAAAATGGTTCTGTACCTCCAGGTAATGCATCTTTTCCATAGATTCACAATCAAAATAATGTGGTTAGCTTAGAATTGGGATTAATCATATATGAGTTCAAAAAGTTAATAGTCCACATCCAATTTGGTAAAAGTTTGTAAGTGAAAAATTACTGTTTGGGGGAGATTTTTGTTTGCTTGTTGGATTTGCTGGAGAAATGATTTAAAGTTGCAGTATTGTAACTAGGCAAAGAAGCCTTTGATTTAGATACATGTGTGAGTTGCATTTGGGGAACTCAGGCCATGTGTATCTTCATAGTATTCATGGTGGAGAGAGAGTGTTTTAAGGTGAAAAAAAAAAAGTTTTAGATTCATTCCTTGATAAAATGTATTTTCTGTATCAGCTTTTTCTTTTTTTCAAAATAGATATATCTTTATTATTTTTTCTCATACAAATAATGCCTGCTTATTTTTTAAAATCAATCATCCTTTTAAGATAAGTATTTAATTTTTATTTGAGGCTCTTTGCTCTGGGAACTCAAATTTGATGTGACCCAGCAAAGTATATCTGTCGGTGAAATTTGTCTGATTATAATCTTAGTGTAAATTTAAACACATTGACCTCAACTTCTAGCCTTGGCTTTTATCTGCTTTGGCTTAGCATTTCTCTATGCATATTTTATTGTCTCTTAATTAATATAAATGTAGACATGGATTAGCTGTTGATACAAATTTTCTTTTATAAAGTCCATTGCTCTCCCTGCAGTAATAACCTCTAATTGGTTGGTTTAGAAGTTGATCTTGGCTGAGTGGCTCATGCCTATATTCCCAGCACTTTTGGGAGGCCAAGGCAGGAGGATCACTTGAAGCCAGGAGTTCAAGACTAGCCTAGGCAACAAAGTGAGACACTGTCGCTACAAAACAAAACAAAACTTTTACCACTTCCATTCAACATAGTACCAGAAGTCCTAGCCAGAACAACCATACAAGAGAAGGAAATAAAGAGCATCCAAACTGGAAAAGAGGAAGTCAAATTATCTCTGTTTGCCAATAAGATGATCATATACCTGGAAAACCCTAAGGACTCCTCCAGAATACTCCTAGATTTGATAAATGAATTCAGTAAAGTCTCAGGTTACAAAATGAATGTACACAAATCAGTAGCATTGCTGTATATCAACAACAGCCAAGCTGAGAATCAAATCATGAACTTATTTCCTTTTACAATAGCTGCAAAAATAAAATAAAATACCTGGGAATATAGTTAAACAAGTAGGTGAAGGATGTCTATGAGGGGTACTAAAAAACACTGCTGAAAAAAAAAATAGATGACAAACAAATGGAAATACATCTCATGCTCATGGATTGGAAGAGTCAATATTGTGAAAATGACCAGACTGCCCAAAGCAATCTACAGATTCAGTGCAATTCCTATCAAAACACCAAAATCCTTTTTCACAGAGAAGACAGTCCTAAAATTCATATGGAACAAAAAAAAGAGCCCGAATATCCAAAGCAATCCTAAGCAAAAAGAACAAAGCTAGAGGCATTATGTTACTTGATTTCAAATCATACTACAAGTCTGTGGTAACCAACAGCATGGTACTGATACAAAAGTAGATACATAAACCAATGGAGCAGAATATTGAACCCAGAAATAAAGCCAAATACAGCCAACTGATCTTTGGCAAAGCAAACAAAAACATAAAGTGGGGAAAGGACACTCTATTCAACAGTTGATGCTGGGATAATTGGTAAGCCACATGTAGAAGAATGAAGCTTGATTCCTATCTCTTACTATATACGAAAATCAACTTAAGGTGGATTAAAGACTTAAATTGAAGACTAAACCATAAAAATTCTGGAAGAAAACCTAGGAAAAACTCTTTTGAACATTGGTCTAAGCAAAGAATTTATGACTAAGACCCCAAAAGCAAATACAGCAAAAACAAAAATAAATGGGACCCAATTAAACTAAAAAACTTTTGCACAGTGAAAGAAATAATCATCAAAGTAAATAGATAACCCATAGAATGGGAAGAAATAATTTGCATACTTTGCATCTGACAGAGGACTGATATCCAGAATCTACAAGGAACTCAAATCAGCAAGAAAAAAACAGTCCCATCAAAAAGTGGACAAATGACATCAATAGACATCTCTCCAAAGAAGATATACAAATGGCCAAGAAACATATAAAACTGCTCAACATTACTAATAACCAGGGAAGTGCAAATTCAGACTACGATGAAATTCACCTCAGCCCTGCCAGAATAGCCATTACTTAAAAGTTAAAAACAATAGATGTTGGTGTGGATGTGGTAGGAAGGGAATGCTTGTATACTGCTGGTGGGAATGTAAATTAGTACAACCTGTATGGAGTATGGAGATTTCTCAAAGAACTACAAGTAGATCTACCATTCAATCCAGCAATCCTACTACTGGGTATCTACCCAAAGGAAAATAAGTCATTTATATCAAAAAGACACCTGCACGTATAGGTTTATCACGCACAATTAACAGTTACAAAGATATGGAGCCAGTCTAAGTGCCCATCAACCAACATCTTTTACAGCAACTTGGATGGAGCTGGAATCCTTTATTCTAAGTGAAGTAACTCAGGAATTGAAAACCAAATACCGTAAGTTCTCACTTATAAAGCTAAGCTGTGGGCACACAAAGACATACAAACTGATATGGATAATTGGAGACTCTGAAGAGGGGAGGTGGGGCACTTGGTGAGGGATAAAAACTCTATACTGGGTACAGTGTGCACTACTCATGTGTAGGTATACTAAAATCTCAGACCTGACCACTATACAGTTTATCCATGTAACCAGAAACCACTTGTATCCCTAACACTATTGAAATAAAATTAATTGAATGTTTTTAAAAATTTTTCAAAGAACTTGATCTGATTGAAAAGTTGCTGTATCTTATGAAAATTGTCTTCAGTTTATGTTTTAGAAGACTTCATTTTGGAGTTTTCCTTAAAAATTACCAGTGACCTATTTTTGTTGTTGTTATTCTTGTAGTTTAGAGAAATAAATATTTCTCTTAAACGTCATTCTTTACTCACATGTCTTTTACTCAGAACTGTTTGCCCAAGGAATGATTCAGAGTTTCTTTGTTTCCCTTACTTGAGGAATTTCTGAAGTCGAGAACATTTAGATTATTATTTTTTTTTTTTTTTTTCTTTTTTGAGACGAAGTTTCACTATTGCTGCCCAGGCTGCAGTGCAATGGTGTGATCTCGGCTCACCACAACCTCCGCCTCCCAGATTCAAGCAATTCTCCTGCCTCAGCCTCCCGAGTAGCTGGGATTACAGGCACGCACCACCACGCTGGCTAATTTTGTATTTTTAGTAGAGACGGGGTTTCTCCATGTTGGTCTCGAACTCCAGGCTGGTCTCAAACTCCTGACCTCAGATGATCCACCCGCCTCACCCTCCCAAAGTGCTGGGATTACAGGTGTGAGCCACCGCGCCCGGCAAGAACATTTAGATTTTAATTAATTTTTTAAAATTATCTTTTAATGAAGATATTGAAAAGATAACAAAGATTATAGTGGTGAAAATAGATGATTAATACTCTCCACTCTAGAGTAAAAATAACTTTTCTGTAATGACAGGGAGAGAATTATGTATTAGTATATATGCCAGTTATACATGCTTTTTTCCTATAGTTTTATCCATGGTTTTTTGATGACTTGGATTATTCTGTTTCTGTTATAGTTACTTTATTGAGTATACATATTTTATTGCAAATTGTGTGACTCTTGTTTGGCAAAGTGAGCTCTATAAATAAGAGATTAAGTTTTTTTGCTTATGGTAGGCTCAAGGAGCATATTTTGTAACTACCCTGCTCACTATTTGGGTTTATTTACAGCTTCTCTCAAGAGAGACATAACTGTATCAGGCTTTGCTAAGCAATTGTGTTCCAACAATAAGACGTTTTTCCTGTGTCTGTTGTCCAGCGGTTTAGTAGGTTCTTGGTCTCCACACCAACAGAAAGGTTTCAGGTGTTATTCCCAGGCAGGGATTTGCCACAGGTGTGTCTTTTCCACCATTTAAAATACCCAGAAATGATGAGATTATTAAGTAGCTGACTATGGTCTGTATATTTCTCTTAGTTCTTCACTAGTTGCTACTTTTGAAATTCTTAAGTGTTATTTCTTTGTTAATTTGTTTTGCTGTTTAGATTTATTTCCCCATTCAGTCTATAATGTGGTCGTCTTGTTAATACAGTAAGCTTGTTATTGGTAAATGGAATCATTCTAATGAAATTTATTGTCAGAAACACCTATACCTGATTTATAAAAAATGCAACATGGATTTTACTTTATGTAAATTAAACAAATATATTTTAAAATTTGATAACAGCATAAAACACCCTCGAGGATGTTGGTTGCTCACCCTGCACTCAGCAGGCTCTCAAAGCTGATACTTCTCTTCCTAAATAGGAGACATTCTTTTCTATCTCAGTAGAGATCCCCATGTGGCTATCACATTCTCTTTTTAGGTCATCTTTCAGAATGTACTACCTTCTGAGACCACTGATACTACCCACCCAGCCCTGAGGAGGCCCCAGTGAGGTGATCACATTGACTTTTAAAAGACCTTTATGCCCAGAGGATTCATTAAGGAAACTATTCCATACTTTGAAGTAACTAATGTCCTCAGGGACCTGGTATGACTACCCCAGGGAAGACTGGAGGGAAGAGCGATACTCTTAAGGTTAGCATTAGGCTCTCCCCTGCCTGCAGAGAAATAGCCAAATCAGTGTGAACTACTGGCTTTTATATACGTATGTTCTCACATCAGCTTGCTCATGACTGCCTTGTAAAGACTGCCTCTTTCAGGAATCCTAATAGAAAAAGCAACTGAGAGGAAGAAAATGAACCACATCAGAAGTCACAGAAATAGTATAACCTACATCATCTTTCACAACTAGAGCATCATATAAAGCTGTTTCATTATTTTTCTTACTCCTCCTACACATTTTTTCTTACTCCTCTTTGTCTTGTTCCTATTAGCCCAAGGACTTTTGCATTTTGCTTTACTTTCTGGTGTTTGTAATATAAAAACAATTTACCGTACATGTTTTCCATTTCCCATACATACACATGCACAAACCCCACCTTCACCTCAGGCTTTGATTTGACTCGACCTTCAAGCTGGAAGCCTAACCCTCTATGGGAGTCACTAAGATGAAGCCAATGTCAAACTGAAGTGGACCAGGCCTTACTTACTTCTTTAAGACAGAACTTCATGATGTATTCTTGGTTATTCCTTCTCTCTCATCCCTTTCCCATTAGCTGGTCTCTTCTCTCTGCATTTCCAGCCTCCTGATTTTTCTGCTGCTGCTTCTCTTCTCTTTTCTTATCCTTATTGTTCACCTGCTGCTCTCCTTCTTAACTTCATTTAACCTTGCTTGCACTCAGTAAAATATTTAAAAACAAACAGAAGGACTTCCAAGTTATCTTTTTTATTTATTTTTTTAAAGTAACTTTATTTGTTATTATCTCTATAACCATATGACTTAGCCTGTAGTGTCTGTTAGCCTAGTATATAACTTTGGAATATCCCATTTCACTTCATGTGCCAAGTTGGTGGCTCCTGTTCTTCTGGTGTGCCAGAGCAAGCATGGCCCCATCAGCTCTCAAAAGAGGTATATAGTAGCAACTCTGAAAATGTGGCTGAACACCGTGAGTAATGTTGTAGTTCTTGCCAGTCTCAGCCAGTACCTACCTTCTTAATAACATGGCTTCTTTCTCCAGCTAAACTGTTTCTTTTTTTAACCTACTTTGGAAAATATATTAAAGTCCTATGCTTTGTAAGCAGCACTGCCAAAGCAGTATCATGCACATAGCATAATAATCTTATTTTGGTGTTCTAAACTTCTTTCTTTGTCCTTTGTAATGGATGGCAAGGTTTTAAATGAAAACACTGGAGTTGCTCCATAGCATGAGATGGTTTTTTATTGTTTTGCTCTAAGCTGTTGCCCTGATCTCTACTACATTTATGCCTGACTTCTATAAGTCATAGTGACATGCCCTTGCTTGCATCTTTTCAGCAAACCTTATGATGCCTCTTGTTAGACTTATCAGTGTCAGATCATGAGAACAATGCAAGGTTATACCTTGCCATGTTAAAGAAAATTAAGTCAAAGGACCTAAATTATACTGAGTTTTGAAGCTGTCAAGAAAGCTGGAGACTTGACCCAGCTCTCTCACTAACTAGCTAGTGACCTTGGATAAATCGGTGCCCTCATTTATGAATTAAAGATTGTACTTCTGACCCTATCTTGCAGCATTATTGTGAGGAAAAAATGGTGTGTGTGGACCTCTGTAAACGCTTTGAAGGCTATGAGTATCATTATGTGGAATGTTACTGAACTGAAAGTCCATATTAGCTGTGTTAGGTGTGATGACCTCCCCTTTGAGATGTCTAAAAAAGCAATTTCGACCGGGTGCAGTGGCTCACACCTGTAATCCCAGCACTTTGGGAGGCTGAAGTGGGTAGATCGTCTTAGGTCAGGAGTTCAAGACCAGCCTGGCCAACATAATGAAACCCTGTGTCTACTAAAAATACACAAACTATCTGGGCGTGATGGGAGGTACCTGGTAATCCCAGCTACTCAGGAGGCTGAGGCAAGAGAATTGCTTGAACCCAGGAGGCGCAGGTACAGTGAGCCAAGATAGCGCCACTGCATTCCAGCCTGGGTGACAGAGAGAGACTCCATCTCAAAAAAAAAAAAAAAAAAAAAAAAAAAGCAATTTCATTATCTGCATAAAATCTTTAGATGACTTCTTTATATTTTTCTAAGTTTGGAGTTTCAAATGGAATTTACTTTCTGTAAGGAAAACTAGTAGGAAGAATGAATTATATCTCAAACGTGATTTAATGATTTTAATTTGCTTTAGACTCCTATTTTTATAATCTAGATAACTATTTAGGAATATCCTCTGTCTTCTGTAAAATGAATTATAAGCCTGCCTCTTTATTCCCAGCACCTATAATGTACAAACTGTATTCCCCTATGCAACCCCATGTGGCCAAAGGGCTCCTCGTGAAATTGCCTTATTTCAAGCCCAGGCCTCTTTTAACCTTGACTGCCATCCACACTGTTCCTTTGCTTTTACCCTGCATAAATCTCAGGCATAAGAGACAACTTAAAATATGTCAGAATATTATATTAGATAACAAAACTCCTGAGTCAAAGACTTTATGTTATCCAAAACTCCTGGAGGTCAAAGACTGTCTAGTAAAGATGGGAGTGAAACTCAACTTTTTCACTTCTGCTTCTGGCCATGAAAAAATAACAGGAGCCAGATTTACACTCCTACCTTAAACTACCTTTCTAGTTAGAAAACTAGACATTCCCTGGGAGGAAAAACAGATGAAGTAAGCCCTACAATTGTCCCCAGCTTACTGCCTAGAGGCACTTTCCAGGATACTGTACAAGGAGAAAGAAATCGAAGAGAGAGGCCAGCAGTATCACTGAGTTGAGGAGACAGAGATAGGAGTTTGGGAAGATCAAGATGGCTAGCATTTGTGGGGCAGAATCCCAGAGATGAGGGATCATACAGAGAGAATGGCCTAGAAATCTGAAGAGAGATCCCCTTGAGCCTTTGGTTAAGTTTGCATGTAATCATCAAAAGATCCTGCCTTATTAGTAGGGATAAATTACTCTAAAGACTACATTGGATCTGCTGTAACAGTTTAAAAGCAAGTTTTGAAAGTATCATACTGTTCCTAAATAACTTCACTCCCTGTTAGAATAAAATGCAACATTCTTTAGAATAAGGTGCAGCATTCTTTATGGGAATACAACAAATTCCGACACTCAACAACATAAAATTCACAGTGTTCAACATTCCATAAAATATTAGTAGGGACTTAAAAGGCAAGAAAAGAGAATTCGTAACCAGCTGAAAAATAAATAAAAATGGAAAAGACTAAAACATTTTTGTTGATAAAAGTGCAACCTTTTAAGTTAATAACTAAAGCATTATGATAATTTTTTATTAGTATTCTCAAATTGATTTAGTTCTTAACTTCATGAAATGTGAATGCTTTAAGAATTGACCAGCATGTCTTTTGCTTAGCTAAAACCACAATATTAAACTGGAGAGAAGCTTATGTTGGCTCTATATTAATAGAAACGTGCAAGCAGCTATACTATTCAAACTTGCTAGTAACTTGGGGCTACTATCATTACTGTTACTGTAGTACTTACACATCTAGCCATTTATAATCTAAAGAAGAGTGAGTGGGAAGTAAGAAAATCACAGAAATAGTATGTTGCCTCACTGGAGCTTGGAGAAGGTGTAGTTAGAAAGAATGAGGGCAGCTGGAAGAGGATTATCCTGGAGTAGAGGACAAAGAAATGTGGGGATGAGAGAGTAAAAAGGATGATTTGACTAGAGGGCCTTGCATTGTGGGAGATGATGATAGGGATGTAAAGCATGGTTTGCTGTAGCTGGTCCCAGGCTCGGGTAGAGCCTCGTATAAGGGTGTGCTATGGACTGAACTGTGTTCCCCCCAAAATTAATATGTTGAAGCCCTAACTCCTAATGTGACTATATTTGGAGATAGGCCTTATAAAGAGGTGATTGAAGATAAACTAGGTCGTAAGGGTGGAACCCTGATCCAATCGGATTCATGTCCTTTTAAGGAGAGACACCAGAGAATTCTGTCCTTCTGCCATGTGAGGACACATCCAGAAGGCAGCCATCTGTAAACCACCAAGAGTCCTCATCAGAAACCACATCAGCCAGCACCATGATCTTGGAGTTTCCAGCCTCCAGAACTGAGAGAAATACATTTCTGCTTTTTAAGCCACCCAGTCTATGGTTTGTTGTATGGCTACCCAGGCAGACTAATACAGGTGTATGTAAGTTTTAGTCAGCAGCCACGCTTGGTGGCACCCACCTGTAATCCTAGCTACTTGGGAGGCCAAAGTAGAAAGATCACTGGAGCCCAGGAGTTCGAGGTTGCACTGGGCCAAGATCAGGACACTGCCCTCCAACCTAGGCGACAGAGAGAACCCCTTCTCTAAAAAATAGTTTCAGTCAGAATGTCAATAAAAATATTCTGCAGCATGTACCAATTCCCAGGGGACTGTGAGGGTGTTGAGTAGACCTGGATTTCATGATAAGCACCTGTTTAACTGAACTAATAGGTTGCTTTTCATCTAGGTAGAAGGTAAAGAAAGCATAAACAAGGACAGTCACCAAGGAGAAGTTTTGAGTTTTAACATTTCTGTAATTCCAAGAAATAAATAGGAGTTAGCACAAAGGAGGTGTACATTTGTTTGTGCATTCCCACTCTACAGTTGATTGTCTTTGTACAATCAACTTCTTTACAAATTGTACTTTGGAACTTCCAAGAATGTAAGTTTTGTGGCATTTCTGTTAGCTGACCTCAGTTCTCCATCAGTTATTGCCACATGAATGCAAGTACATTCTGAAATGCTATTCAACTACCATTCAAGGCTTTGAACAGGCAGCTATTGCCCTAACTCATTCAGAAAAATACCTCTATATTAACTAAAATTGTCTTTATTCCATGCTGTTTTCAAGCCAGTCTAATAACTTCCAACATGTGTATAGCAAAAATTAATTTTGCAAAATGTATTAATAGTATTTTCTATATACATTTTTTATATTAAGAAAAAAGTATTTTACTTTCTAAGTTTTGATAAATACTTTCTTACTGATTTTTAATCTCCTTAATTATATCCACCCTGGACTTCTATAGATAAAAGTTGAAGGTGATTGTAGGAGAAAAATGAGAGGGAAATTTTCTCTTTTGTGTTAATGATAAAGTTAGCCTACTTACATAAAGATAAAAGTAATAAATTACTTGACAGATTTTCATTGTTAGTATAGCCCAAAATGCTGTATATTTCCCTTTTATAGTATGATAGAAACCTTTGGTTACACTTTAGTAAAACAAAATGCTATATTAAGAATCATTGATATTATGTTATAAACTTTATGATCTTTTAAAAAAGATAATTTCGAAGAAGCATAACTTGTGAGCATATGGTGAAGCGGCATCCCATTGAAGATCAGTGTTACTACTTTTAATCTCTTTTTTAAGTTAATACTTCAGTATCCTGGTAGCTATAACTATAGGGCCTTTGTTTTGGTCATTGATATTTAACCTACCATTTATGTTAATAAACTGACATCGCTCTTAAAGTAGGTTGTACATTAACCACCCAAAATTGGACATTTGTTGCTGAAGGAAATGGTTTCATTTTCTAAATGCCTCTGTTCCCTTTATAGTCATTTTTTCCATTATTGACAATAGTTCTTTGCATTTTTGTAGACATGAGGAGGCTTTTTCAAAAGCCGTATCCATCTAATAAGTAAATTCAGTAAAGTTACAGGATATATAATTTAAAATCTAGATAGAAAAATCTATGGCATTTCTGTACACAAATAACAACCTAGCCAAGAAAAGAAATCAAAACAATCGCATTTATGATAGCATTAAAAAAATTAAAATACTTAGGAATAAATTTAACCAAGGAGATAAAAGACCTGTACACTAGAAAATGATAAAACATTGATGAAATTGAAGAAGACACAAATGGAAAGATATTTCATGCTCATGGATTGGAAGAATTAATATTGTTAAAATGTCCATACTACCCAAAGCAATATACAGATTCAACAGAGTCACTATCAAAATCCCAAGGGCATTCTTCACATAAATACAAAAAACAATCCTAAAACTTACCAAAGACCCTAAATAGCCAGAGCAATCCTGAGGTGGGGTTGGCGGGGAAAGAGACATCACACTTCCTAATTTTAAATTTTATTTCAAAGCTATAGTAATCAAAACAGTACAGTACTGTCACAAAAACAGACACATAGACCATCAGTACAGAAGAAAGATGTCAGATAAATCCAAACATATATGGGCAACTAATTTTCAACAAGGGTACCAAGAAGACACAATAGGGAGAGGATAGTCTCTTCAAATAAATGATTCCGGGGAAACTGGATTTCCATATGTAAGAGAACGAAATTGAGCCAGGCACAGAGGCTCATGCCTGTAGCCTAAGCTACTTGGGTGGCTAAGGCAGGAGGATCACTTGAGCCCAGGAGTTAGAGGTTACAGTGAGCTATGATCACACTGCATTCCAACCTGGGTAACAGAGCCAGACCCTCTCTCTTTAAAAAAAATACAAATAAAAATAATAAATAAGAATGAAATTGGATCTTTATCTCACACCGTACATGAAATCAACTAAAAATAGATAAAAGACCTAAACGTAATACCTGAGGGAGTCCATAAAACTCCTCGAAGAAAACATGGGTAAAAGCTCTTTGACATTGGCCTTGGCAATCATTTCTTGGACATCACACCAAAAGCTCAGGCTACAAAAGCAAAAGTAAATAAATGCAACTACATCAAACTGCAAAACTTCTCCACAGCAAAAGAAACAACAAAATGGAAAAGGGCAGCATACAGACTGGGAAAAAAATGTTTACAAGCCATGTATCTGATAAGGGGTTAATACCCAAAATTTATTTTTAAAAAAACTCGTACAATTCAGTAGCAAGAAAACATATAATCCACTGGACCTGAATAGACCTTTTTTTCTTTTTTCGAGATGGAGTATGGCTCTGTCGCCCAGGCTGGAGTACAATGATGTGATCTCTGCTCACTGCAACCTCCATCTCCTGGGTTCAAGTGATGCTCCTGCCTCAGCCTCCTGAGTAGCTGGTACTATAGGCACCTACCACCACGCCTGGCTAATTTTTTGTATTTTTGATAAAGATAGGATTTCACCATGTTGGCCAGTCTGGTTTCAAACTCCTGACCTCAAGTGATCCACCCGCCTCAGCCTCAAAGTGCTGGGATTACAGGCACCATGCCCAGCCTGGACCTGAATAGACATTTATCCAAAGATGACATTAAAATGGCCAACAAGTATATGAAAAGGTGTTCAACATCACTAATCATGAGGGAAATACAAATCAAAACCACTATGAGATATCACCTCACACCTATTAGGATAGCTATTATCAAAGAGACGAGATAAGTGTTGGCAAGGTTGTGGAGAAAAGGGAATCGTAGTATACTGTTAGTGGAAACGTAGATTGGTGCAGCCCTGAAGGAAAATGGTATGGAGGTTCCTAAAGAAATAAAAAATGGAATTTTCATATGACCCAGCATTCCATTCCCTCTGCTGGATATATACCCAAAGGAAATGAAATACCACCTCATATAGATACCTGCACTCTCGTATTCATTACAGCATTCTTCACAGTAGCTAAAATATGAAGAAAACCTAGGTGTCCATCAGTGGACAAATAGATAAACTGTGGTGTATACATAGATACATATATAAACACACACACACAGCATAATATTATTCAGCCTTTAAAAAGGAGATCCTGCCATTTACTGAGACATGAATGAAATAAGCCAGACACAGAAAACTATTGCATCTCACTTATATGTGGAATCTTTCTTTTTAAAGATCAACTACATAGAGATAGCAAATAAAACAGGAATTACCAGGGAGGTAGTGTTGGGAAGGAACTGGAAATATGTAGGTCAAAGGATATAAAGTAACAAGTAGAAAGGTCTCATGTACAACATAAGGACAATAGTTAATAATAATGTCTTCAGGATTTTTTTCTAAATGAGTAGATTATAGCTGTCTTGCCATAGGGGTGGGGAGGGAAATGGGTAAAAGTGTTAGGTGATGGGTATGTTAATTTGTTTCACTGTAGTAACCATATTTCTATATATTGTATCTTTTAACATCATGTTGTATACCTTAAATATACAAACTTTTTTTTTTTTTTTTGAGATGGGGTCTCACTCTGCTGCCAGGCTGGAGTGCAGTGACGCAATCTTGGCTCACTGCAACCTTTGCCTCCTGGGTTCAAGCAGTTCTCCTGCCTCAAGCTCCCGAGTAGCTAGGACTACAGGTATGCGCTACTATGCCCAGCTAATTTTTGTATTTTTAGTAGAGACAGAGTTTCAGCATGTTGGCCAGGATGGTCTCTATCTCGTGACCTTGTGATCCACCCACCTCGGACTCCCAAAGTGCTGGGATTACGGGCATGAGCCACCGCGCCCAGCCAATAAAATTTATTTTTTTTAAAAAAAGCTATACTCAACAAGATAGGGCTACATCAAAAGTAAACGTGAAAAGAAAGATTTGAATCATTGATAAGGCATTGGTATTAAAAACGAGCTTATTCTAGATTTAAGATGAAAGCAGTATTGTGGCCATTTGTTAAGTCCTCCAAAACCACTAATAGCTTATTTGAGGTTAAAGAGTCTCCCCTTAAAATATGTAATACAAACTTATGGTTTAGAATTTCACTGCTTTGCCTCACACATGACTTTACAATGCGTAAATCAGGAATCCAGCATTTCTTCCTGTATACCAACAAAATTTATATTTTAAATTAACTCATAAAAATCCTATATAATTTTAAAGCAAATGCTGACATTCTGTAACCCATAAATAGCACACATGGAATTGGTGTGTCCTATAGAATTATTGCTTTGTTTACCTATCCGTAATGTACAGTAAGTCCTCATTTAACATTGTCAGTAGGTTCTTATAATGAGACCAGTTTTACCATAGGCTAATTGATCTAAACAATTGCCAAGTCACTTCAGCATGTTTCTCATCACGGAAACATCACCAAACTCCTAAAGGAAGACCTAAAACACTCCTAATATTAAACATTGAAATAAATGTGAGCTATCGATACATTTAAGAAAGACTAAATAAAGACAAGATAATTATTTATCCAATTTTAGGGAAATCAATGAACAATGGTGTTTGTGTTGTTGGTGGACTAAATCAAAGAATAAATTTTTGCAAAGCAAAAATTGTGAAGAGCACCTCCTACTACCATGCAGTTCAGAAGCTAACCAATATGGCAGGCTCATTGAACACTTTCATACATCATTTACTGTTGTGCATTTTGTATGATTATCATAGACTAAGCACTTCTATTTTACAATCGTTTGTATTCATTCATTCATTTTCCAACTTGTTTATTCCAGTTTAGGATCTCAGTCAGCCAGATCCCATCCTGGCAGCTCAGGGTACAAGACGGGAACCAACCTTGGACAGGATGCCATTCCATTGCAGGACACACTCACACACACACCTGTGCTTCCTCACACTGGGACAGTTTAGATACACCAGTTCACCTAAACACACCTTTGGGGTGTGGGAGGAAACTGGAGTACCCAGAGAAAACCCACACCAGATGCAGTGAGAACATGCAAACTCTACACAAACAGTGGCTCTGTCAGGAATATTAATTTTTCTCATCAACCAACATTGAACAAAATGACATTATTGGAGACCCTGTGTAGTAATGCAATTCATAAGATTCAACTTCCCCATCATTCACTTACTTTTTCAAATATCAGGAGCATAGCAGCCTCATCTATAACTTTTTCCAAAGGTAACATCACACTTCTTTATCAGCAAGTCACTCTGTCACTGTATTTTAATATCCTTTTGTCCACAAACCAGGCTTACATAGTCTTTCTTAGAGTTTTTAGGGATCTGACAAATTCTTTTAGAAAGTCAACATAGCTTTTTGTCCGTCTTGACATCTATACACTAGGTTAGCCTATGCATCTAAGAGAAACATGTCAAAATGACTGTCTTACTGCATTTCTCATTGTTATTCTCTAGAGTGATATCCCTTGAAGGTCATATTATAGATCGTTTTATCAAAGGCATGTAAACAATAGTAACTGGGCAAGGGTTGGTTCCACCAAATGAGATAAGTCTTCCAAAACCACTAAGCTTGATACTCTGACAAAACCCAGTTGTCTAAATATTTCACCATGACTTCAAGCTAGTTTCAAACTTAACATAATTGATCTGCACATTTCATTCTCAGTCCTCAAAAATACATTGCTTAAGATGTTTCTTCTCTAAGTATAGGGTGCAAGTGCAGATAAATCCAAGTGTGCAAACGATATTTCACTTTATTATTCCTCCTTCTCTGTTCCTCCTCTGCCCCTCAGTTTATACATCTGGGCAAACATATATGTACAGACATATCTTTATGTAGTTATATATATATATTTTCAGCTTGATACCCGAGTCTCAGACTCATGTAAAAACAAGTCTGGTAAATGAGTTCAGATTATGATTCAGATTAAGATGTTTGTACCATCCTGAAATCAGTCTCCAAGAAAAGTTTCAAGATACCAGCTTATCAGCAGATTTTTTTCTGAAATAGACTCCCTTCATGGTTAATTTATAGAATCATATTCTTACTGTAGCTTTTAAATTGGAGGAGATTGGGAGGCATGACATATACCAGCTTTTCAAATATGGCATTGTTTCCTGGCATTGGTCAATGGGATATTGCCCATCCAGGATGAGGATATTAATGTGACTGTTTCAACTCTTCCCTTCACTGAGGTCTGTTCATCTCAATGTTATTTATTGCCAGGCACAGTGGTATATACCTATAGTCCCAGCTACTTGGGAGCTGAGGCAAGAGGATCCCTTGAGCTCAGGAGCTCAAAGACCAGCCTGGGCAACATAGCAAGACCCCTTTCTTTTTATAATTGTATTTATATTAACTGATCTGAGTGGTAAAAATAAATTGTATAGACACCTTTATTCCCATAATTAGTTATTGTCATTCCTAAGAAATTCTAATGAGGTCAGTCAAGTAAGTCACTGGAAAACTAAAGTCTCAACACAAGAGTAATATAATGATTTGCTTATGGATACAGGTTGAACATATTGGAACTCCACAAACTTTAGTTTTGACAGACTAAAAATAACCAGCTAATGAAATTAAGCACTAAAGCTTTATTCTTAGGTTCTCCCTAGAGAAATAATTTCTCGTTTTTATTTTGGCTTATAACTTGATTACAAATTGAGAGTTGGCTTTTTTGAACCTTTTACGGAATTCAAGTGCATTTGATTAAGCATTTAACATCACTCCCAGAGGCAAGCAATCTCAAAGAGTCATTGGGCATGGTAGGTATTAAACATCCTAGTTTTTCTGACCTGTAATCAACCTTAACCATGACCTCTCACCTCCCCCCTACACACTAGATTACCTGGAGGCCCTTCTGTGTCAGAAAGACTATACTAGAGACTTGAACTTCGTACAAGTGAGAATTAGGTTTAAATTACTAAGCTAATTTTCATTTCCAATTTTAATCAAAACTTAAATACTTGTCTCCAGAAATAAAAGATAGTCATGTTTATCTGATACCAGCAGCCTTGTGGCTGTCCTGCTGTGAGCAGCTTATCCTCCCTCCCCCACTCCTTTCCTTTCTTTTTTTCTTTTTGTACAATGTTGAATTAAGGTCACCAACATCTACTCATCACTCCAATAAGAATTCTAAGTCTGCTTAAAATATTTAACATGAATTGACACCACCGTGCCTTGGTATCATGCACATTAGAAATAACCGCTTAAGGCCAGGTGCAGTGGCTCACGCCTGTAATCCCAGCACTTTGGGAGGCCAAGGCAGGTGGATCACGATGTCAGGAGATCAAGACCATCCTGGCTAACATGGTAAAATCCCATCTCTACTAAAAATACAGAAAAAAATTACCTGAGTGTGGTGGCGGGTGCCTGTAGTCCCAGCTACTCTGGAGGCTGAGGCAGGAGAATAGCGTGAACCTGGGAGGCAGAGCTTGCAGTGAACCGAGATCGTGCCACTGCACTTGAGCCTGGGCAACAAAGTGAGACTCTGTCTCAAATAAAAGAAAAGAAACAACCGCTTAAGTTAAATGCTGATAGTTTGATTATTTTGTTACCTTTATAGGAATAGTTCTCCAGAATTATTTTGATTTATTACTGATTTTTTAATGATTATCCTAGACTGGATAATGTAAATATGTACAGCTCTGTTAAGTACATACTGGACCTAATTTGCAAGTAAAAATATAGTTCATGCAAATAGTGGGTGTGCTCTTTAGAAGCCAAGAGGCTGTTCATTATCTGTCTTGAGATGTACCTCGCGCTCTGTATCTGTTTATTAATATGGGGCTAGAAGTATCTTTCAGTGTGCTCAGCAAGTCATATTATTTTCTTTGGTGTATTTCCTCTTTGAAGCTTTTAACCTCTTTATTATATCTGTATTGCATCCTTTAAAGAATTCAATAAATTTCAAATTGACCATTTAAGGATATAAGCAAGAATACTCACTAAAAGTAGCTATAAGTGAAATATTGGTAAATAAAATTAAAAGGATCATTTATTCTATTAATATTATTTACCACAAACAGTTAATGAGGTGTATATTTTCCAAAAGGCTGCATTGTTTGTTTTTTTCTAGGCCTAAGTATAGCATATGTGAGGGCCAAAAATTTTCTCCTATTACCTCTGACAAGATGGAGCAAAGCTTAGAGGTCTAGAGGGTTGATTTAACCTTGCAAAAAAAAAAAAAAAAAAAGATAGCTAGATAGATAGATAGAGTTTTTTTGTTTGTTTTTTACCGTTCCTAAGAACAACCATGTGTTTGTGTATGAAGAATGGTTATTTAAGCAAGGAAAACATTATAGGTACACGTACATATGATACCTGATTTTCAAGTAAAAATATAATTGTTCATGTAAATGTGAGTGCATTCTCATTTAGAGGCAATAAGTCTGTTCATTGCCTCTCCCCACTTCCCACCCCAAAATACAGCTCTAGACATATACATAATCAATATGCAAATCTACACAGTGTATTTACATTGGAAACAAATGTAGCCAATTATAGAAAAATAGGTGGAGCTGTTTTAAGCATTCATTAAATCTCTCAGGGCAAGGGGGTGATTTAAACTTTATAAGGCTACTATAAAAATAACTATTTTAGAATTTAAATATGGCTGTTTAATTTGGTGCTTGTTACCATGTTCAATTTTAACACCCAAATCCAATCTCCAAAAAATACTCCAAATGAGATACTGCATTAGGGAACCTGTGACTGCCCACCACACAAGCATTTTAAAATGGGGGCCTCAGCATGTCTCATTTTACGCAAAATTAAAAGGAAATTCCTTTGAATTTCCAAAAAGAATTCTGTGGTTTGACCAGTCTTAAGTAAATATGATATTGAGTTAGGGTCCTGGTGGGTGGGATTCTGTCAGCACATCCACAGGGTAGAAAGCCTGGTCCTTTCCACCTGTTAATGCTCTGCACGGTCACAACCAAGAAGCCAGGTTTCTACAACTCATTTTCTTGTCTTTAATGATATATCTTGGAGAAAGAATTAAAGTAGTGTAATATAAATGTTGAAATGTAAATTTAAAAATTAAATCACCAATGAGGGTCACATTTCCACGAAGAATGACTGGCACTGCTACTTACATGAGAAGTGATAATCATTTCCTTCCCAAGCATATGAGAAGGGGAGGGAAAAGGTGCAGTTGTGTGCCAGACATTGTTCTCGGTACTTTACAGAGGCAGAGTGGATGGTAGCTTTTAGCTATGTAACTTGAAGAACCAAAAATTCCTCCTTGTCAAAAAAACTGAACAGTATACACACACACGTATGCTTTTGTTCCCATTATTTTGTGTCAGTTTCATTTATTTTTGTTAAATGTAGCTTCTCTTTATGGTTCTCTTTGAAAATGTGCATCCCTCTGGAAGAGATGACACATTAGGTGACAGTCACATTATGATGTGAATCAAGGTATATGAACATGTCAGGAAGGGGAGATAGGTCCCAGAATTAGCCAAATAGGGAGGGAGGGAGGCAACCAGATGCAAGCTGGAATTCCACTACTTTACAAGGTTGCTGCGCAGTCATTTATAGAGATGCCCAACTCTAATTATTACACTCTTACGAACAGTGAGAAACTTGAAGAAATCTTTTGTATATCCTTATCCCAAAAATAGGCATGGCACTTTTTTTTTTTTTTTTCTTCAGTAAAAGAGGTTTGCAGCTGGACTGGGAGTGTTAAGGTGAGAAGGGTCAGCAGGTTACAGAGACCAGTGCAACAGTGCTTGTTAGACGTAATCAAAGAACTACCTAGGGAAGCTGCAGGAAGCAGAGGGTTGGGATTTCCACCTAGGGAGGTTATGGGGGCCCTCTGGCTGAAGGGAAGTTGGCTCAATCTGAAAAGGTTTAAAATCCAGTTTAAAATTCTGATTAGGAAAATCCCACAATAAGCAGTTGGTCTTTTTAAATGTTTCCCCTTTCACAGGACAAGATGATTCTACCTAATAGTTCAGCATCATTGTAAAGGACTTAGTGTGTTCGCAGATCACTTTGATAAGTGCTTCTGCCACCTCTTTTCTTTCCTCCTTTTTGTGCTTTAAGAACCTCCCTCATGAGATCATTGGTTTCTGTTTTCTTCTTTCTGAGATTGGTCTCCCTAGGGAAGACTAGAATGACAGTGTAGACTAATTAAATTGTTGTCTAGAGTTGTCATTCAGTTGTTGCTTTTGAACTTAGAGAGATGGAAGCCACTTCATATTAATGCATTGTTTTAATGTATAAGCCAACACCTCACACTTACTGAGCATAAAGTTTTTGCATGTATTTTCCTTTTAGAACAATGATTTTGCGGTGTTCCTAGTCTTCTGTCAAATTAACATGTTTGCCTCTTTTGAAAACTCGTATTTCCTCCTGAAACAGTAAGAACTAAGGAAAAGAGCAAAGCATTGGAACAGTCCCTGCTGAAGACAAAAGTATGATAAGAATATTGAAAAATACAATTTAGTAGGCTAAAAACGTATTTGGGACATCAAGTTATTGTCCAGAATGCATCTTTATGCATAGTGAGCCTTGTCAGTGGGGATCTAATGGGGAGTAATGGTGATTAAAAGGTTTTTGAAGAGTGAAGTTGCGTGACCAAGCTTGTATTAAAGACTTGAAACTTGGTTTATCTGGTAGTGGACAGCCTGAAGACAGAGACACTCCAGACATATATGAGTCCATTTGCATTGCTATCAAGGAATACCTGAGGCTGAGCAATTTATAAAGGAAAAGTTTTATTTGGCTCACAGTTCTGCAGGGTGTGCAAGAAGCATAGTGCCAGCATATGCTTCCAGAAGGGCCTCAGGAAGCTTCCAATCAGTGGTGGAGAGTGAAGGCAAGTCACATGGTAAGAGAAGGAGCAAGAAAGAGAGCGAGAAGGTGCCACACTCTTTTGAACAACCAGATCTCATTACCACTCATTACTGGGGGAAGAGCCCTGAGCCATTCATGAGGAATCCACCCCCCTGACTGAACACCTGCCACTACGCCCTAGCTCCAACATTGAGGGTCACATGTCAACAGATTTGGAGGGGACAAATATCCAAACCATAACAAGGAAGTATTTTGGTGGCCCAGTTAAGAGATGACAAGGGCTATGAAGAGAAAGGAAAGGGGAAAGGCCAAGAGATATTTGGGAATCAGAATCCCCAGGACTTAGTTTCCTTACCACTATGGCAGTATCAGTAGTGACTGTGTCCCAACCTCAAGAAAGTGAACTTGACTGTGCCTGGTCTGTCACAAGTTTCCAGACCAGTCTTGGTGAGGTAAAAAGACACATTCCAGGATCAGTGAATAGTATTTAGTCATTTCACAGTACCCAGTGGGTCAACGCTTCTGTAACTATAACAAGCCATTCCCCCTTTTCTGCTAGCAGAAAGATGGAAAACAAGGTTTACAGTATGCTTCCTGTGATATGTTAGGATTTGTTTGGTCATGATTTTTTATCCATAACAGAGAGATATAGTAAGAGTTTGAATCCCAGAAATAGAACTGCCCACTTACTTGACTGAGGCAGGGGTAGGGAAGAAGCAGTGTGTATGGACAGAATTTGGTCAGGTGGTAGAACATGTTGCCTAACGGGTTTAAACAACAGTATGTTCAAGTTCAGGCAAGATGTCAGTGAAACAGGAAACTACTGAATACAGACTAAATGTAAGAATCTTTATAAATTATAAGAATTGAAACCTTCAGGGACTGAAAGAAGGTCATGGGGAATCTGGAAGACAAAGCAAAAGGTCATTTATAGGAAATGGATCATATTGTTTGCTTTAGATTCAAAGCCAAGATAGCTATATATTAAACCCCAAAAAGTGACACCAGACCTGCCAGAATGCTCACCACCCCAAGTGAGTGACTTAAAGAGTCAGTAATCCTATAGGTATAAATATCAGTTAGGCCCAAGAATGGAAATGAAGAAGGATGTCTAGTCTGGGAGAACTTGCCACCACCCACAAACTAAGTCATCTTGATCAATAGGTTGAACTGTACATGAATCCATATATTAAACAAATACTTGCTGTTATCTGTAGTATCCCAGACACTTTGTTGGTTTTGTGATATAAGACTGAAAGAGAAACACTGCATCCCTCAAGGAGAGGGGGAAGTTGACAGGCACAGAGCAATAAGTTTTCTCCTTTTTAGAGGTAATGGTTGGTTCCACCTTTAGCAGAAGATTCAAATGACACCCTCTCAAAACCACAATGAGATACCATCTCACACCAGTTAGAATGGCAATCATTAAAAAGTGAGGAAACAACAGGTGCTAGAGAGGATATGGAGAAACAGGAACACTTTTACACTGTTGATGGGACTGTAAACTAGTTCAACCATTGTGGAAGACAGTGTGGCGATTCCTCAAGAATCTGGAACTAGAAATACCATTTGACCCAGCCATCCCATTACTGGGTGTATACCCAAAGGATTATAAATCATGCTGCTATAAAGACATGTGCACATGAATGTTTATCGTGGCACTATTCACAATAGCAAAGACTTGGAACCAACCCAAATGTCCATCAGTGACAGACTGGATTAAGAAAATGTGGCACATATACACCATGGAATACTATGCAGCCATAAAAAAGGATGAGTTCCTGTCCTTTGTAGGGACATGGATGAAGCTGGAAACCATCATTCTGAGCAAACTATCGCAGGAGAGAAAACCAAACACTGCATGTTCTCACTCATAGGTGGAAATTGAACAATGAGATCACTTGAACACAGGAAGAGGAACATCACACACTGGGGCCTGTCATGGGGAGAGGGGAGGGAGGAGGGATAGCATTAAGAGATATACCTAATGTAAATGATGAGTTAATGGGTGCAGCACACCAACATGGCACATGTATACATATGTAAGAAACCTGCAGGTTGTGCACATGTACCCTAGAACTTAAAGTATAATTAAAAAAAAAAAGAAAGAAAGAAAAAAATAACACCCTCTCACAGGAGAGAACAAGAGCAAGGCCTCAGTCCAAATCAAAGCCCACTCCTTCAGTGAACAGTCACTCCTCAGCACAGACAGCATCCATGTGACTCACCAGACTCCCTTGACCACAGTTTTCCACAAAGGCAGGCAGAATGGTCTATAAACTGAAACCACTGGGTTATTTTTATTTCTTGGCTCAAGTTCAGATTCTCACATGTGGTGGAGACTGTGGACACATGTGACAATGTCTAGGGCATGACTGCTGTATTCACACCCACTATCACAGTTCTCTTGTCCTGAAGAGGAATGTGAACAGAAAAGACTTTGGGGGGTGGAATTGATATATTTTACAGTACTAGTTTCTAGTGGGTGGACTACATGTGAGGATTATGGAATAAAATGTTTTTGAACAAAAGGTGTGCATTATGAACAAGTCTTGTTATATTATTATTGTCATTTTTTCTTCCATTGAGGTGGAAGTAGAGGGAAGAGAGAATCAGGATAATCTTGTCTCTCATAACCAGAGACCATCAGAAAAATACCCCAATTAAAGAAAATTTATTTTCTCTGGTTGGCAGGAACAAACGCTGTGTATTTTATATAAAAGATTCATATATATATATATATGTACTTACATATATATTTTATATACATGTTTATTTTATATATATATGTATTTATAAAATACTTGGATACCTGGTGGGTATACACCAATGGAGAATAAGCTATTCTTTAAAATCTAGCATCCACAGATGATAAGTTTTGGTGAGAAGTGGAGAATTGGAACCATTTCTACACTGCTACTGGGAATGTAAAATGGTGTATCTGCTTTGGACAGCACTTTAGCAGTTCCTAACATGGTTAAACATAGAGTTATAAGACCAAGGAATTCTACAGCTAGATGTATACCCAAGAGAAATGAAAACATATGTCCACATAAAAAGGTGTACACAAATGTTCCTCACAACATTATTTATAATAGCCAAAAAGTGAAAACAACCCACATGTCCATCAACTGATAACTGGTATATTCATACAGTGGAAAATAATTTGATAATAAAAAGGGATGAAGTATTGATGCTACACCATGGATGAACCTTGAGAACATGCTTTATAAAAGAAACCAATCACAAGAGACTACATATTATGATTCCATTTAGGAAAAATTTTCAGGTTGTGAATTCAGATGTGAATTACATCTCAATAAAGCTGTTTTCAAAAACCTAGCTTCCAGTATCTTGGCATCTTTACCTCTCTCCTCCATTACTTGCTGCAGCCAGAGCTTTTTGCAGTGGTATTTGGGAAACGTAATGTGCGGACCTGCGGTGTCTTAAGTCCTCTACTGTAAGGACGTTTTCTGAGATTTCATTAGGAATTATTACTTAATTAAGCCTGGAATTGCAACTCAATAGCTTCTCAGTAGGAATGCACCATCTGTGCTGTTCTTTAGATGAGTTTATTCTAACAGGACGTTTTCTGTTTCAAAGTGTACATTGATTTAATGTATGTAGCACTGCTGTATAGACTTACAGGCTGAGTTTTTAAGTTTTTAAAAATATTTTATCAAGTGTATACTTTATAGCCATTGTGTTTTTACTGTTTTGTGAGCAGCATTGACTCAAGGGGCATTAATTTGGAATAGTTTTAATTTTATCCAGTCACTGCCTTAGGCCATGTTTTGTCGAATCTTGCTTTTCTATCCCTTAACAATATCTAGCAGATCTTTTAGCACTCAGGTCACTTTCTCATTATTAGAAGGTCAATCTGGTCCATTTTTAAATTCCCATCTTATACCTGATTTAAATCTAATATCCTCTTTCTACTCCATCCAAATGGGAAGAACATGGTCTGGTTCTCAGGTACCTCCTTTTACCCCCTAATCAAGTTCTCACTCCTTGTGGGTGAGGGAGAGGTAATGAGGGAGAACACTGTCCCTGGACCTAATTTCCCGTGGTCACCATCTTCCCTGCCTCTTTGGCAGATACAGCCTTGCCATCCATGCCTTTTGGTTAACAGCTGTCAAAATGCTTCTTTACTTTGGGTAACTGGGAGAGTTCACTGCCCAGTTCCCTGATGTTGAAGACCTAGCCTAGACTCAACCTCCTTGCCCAGCCCAGCCCCTTTCACAGTAGCGTACTAGTAAATGTTTAACAACAGGCTGAGCAGGGGTGGTATGTGCATATGTACATACCTCAGTTTATTGTACATTTTACTGAGGTAAAGAATGTATAGTACATAATTTATATAATAATAAAATATACTGGACTCTTAAATGTAAATTTCATATAGCCAGCTGATTCTTCCAGAAATTCATTGATACTTGCCAAACTCTTTTATCTGCATTCATCCTATGATTGCACCTGACAAATGAGTATATTTCTAACATGACTGTTGGGAGATATTTTCATTTGAGAAATAAGACAAAGTGAAACAAAGATGTCAGAACTTGTTTTTAGTTACATCGTGAGCAACTTCTTTGCTAAATCAAATAATAGTTTTCAAATACTGGAAGAATGTGTCCTCCAATTTTTGTACTGTTCACAGTGTGAGAACTCTAGAGATTATAGACTTTTAAGTTTAACCTGCATAGCATCTTCTTTATCACTTCCTTAAGTTTAGACAATCAACAAAACAATAAATCAAGTCCTGATTTTGCAGCATTTTTGCATTTCAAGCTACCAACATCACCCTTAATAAATGCATAATTGGGACAAGATGCATGCTAGGACAATTTTTCACACCATGCAGATAGACAAAAAAGTAGGAACATAGAGGATAATAGTAGAGTGATTAAGAAGTGATGAGTTTTTAAGTATTTTCTACGTTTGTTTTTTAATATTATCTATTTAATGATAAGTTTGTATAAAGTTTTAATACTGGCTCCAGAGCACCACTGCCCCTCACACACAGCATTCTTCTAAGAATCTCTTTGCTATTGGGGTCCCCTCACCTGTGTGCTCCTTTCTTTTTTTCTTTTTTTTTTTTTTAGAGTCTTGCTCTGTCAGACAGGCTGGAATGCGGTGGCATAATCTAAGCTCACTGCAGCGTCCGTCTCCTGGGCTCAAGTGATTCTCCTGCCTCAGTCTCCCAAGTAGCTGGGATTACAGGCGTCTGCTACCATGCCTGGCTAATTTTTATATTTTTAGTAGAAACAGGGTTTCACCATGTTACTCAGGCTGGTCTAGAACTGCTGACCTCGTGATCCACCCACCTCGGCCTCCCAAAGTGCTGGGATTTCAGGCATGAGCTGCCACACCCGGCCCCTTCTTGACAGGACACTGACAAGATGGCAAGGATCGTATAGACTGCTTTTTTGCCACTTCCTCTCTCTACTCAGCTAGTCTAGGAGCAGGTCAGCTACCTAAGCAGGTCATACCTGATTTAAATTCCCAGACAGGGATAACATTCAAGAGTCTCCTTGAAGACACTCTGAATCTTTACTAATGAATCTCTTGGTACCTTCCTCAGGTGGCTTTGAGAAAGGAAAGCCATCTTTGGAGGGGAAGGTGTGGAGAACAGGACACCTCCGCTGTCACACACACTGCACTCCCAAGGTGGTAGCTCAGTATTTCCACAAACATCCTTTCTCTTCTTTTTCATGTTGTATGATGGACTCCTGGAACTGGCAGAGCCAGCTTATCTTAATAAGTCCTGAGGGAGATATTAATGTCTCCTTAGAATTTGGGATAGTTAATACCTCTTTTAGCATCCCTGTTTGTTAATTCTGAAGCAGTAGCACATGTTGCGAGACATATGCAGTTTTATTTAGCATTCCCAATTTTAGATCTAGTTTGATAATGTCCATTATTTGATATAAATAATGGAAATGATCATTTTTCTCCCGTAATCACTACGAGTCACACACTGTTATGTCTTTTGAGAATATTTAATCTTTCTGGTTTGGGTTAGGCCTATAATTAGTAGTCAGGTTTTTCTACCTTCCAAACTACAAAAACCCAACTTTGTCCTAATCACTTCATTTTAGACCCAAAGGAATTCCAGTATTTCTAAATCCTGGTAACATTATATATGTATGTATAATTTTAACTTTTATTATATATTCAGGAGGTGCATATGCAGGTTACAAGGGTATATTGTGTGATGCTGAAGTTCGGGGTTCTGTTGATTGTGTCACCCAGATAGCAAACATAATACCCGATGGGAAGTTTCTCAGCCCTTGCTTGCCCCCTTCTCCGACTCTCACTCTCCTTTTGAAGTCCTTAGTGCTTTTTGTTCCCATCTTTACATCTATGTGTGCCCAGGCTTAACTCCCACTTATAAGTGAGAAAATGCAGTATTTGGTTTTCTATTTCTATGTTAATTCGCTTAGGATAATGGCCTCCAGCTGCATCGATGTTGCTGCAAAGGACATGATTTTGTTCCTTTTGATGGCTGCATACTATTCCATGGTATATATGTACCACATTTTCTTTATCCAGTCCACTGTTGATGGGCACCTAGGTTGATTTTTCCCTCTGCTTTTGTGAATAGTGCTGCAATGAATGTATGAGTGCAAGTGTCTTTTTGGTAGAACAATCTGTTTTCCTTTGGGTATATACCCAGTAATGAGATTGCTGGGTCAAATGGTTGCTTTGTTTTGATGACATTGTTTAGAGGGACATGAGAGTCCTATATCCCTGGGGTGAAATGCTTTAATTGCTCCAAGTATCAACCTCATCAAGATTAGGGTTCCCCCCCAAAAAAAAAAAATTACAGAAGGAAAGGAATGAGGTACAATGAGGATTTAATTTACTAGATATCAAACCCTACTAGAAAGCTATAGTGATAAAAATCAGGAGTGAGTAAAGCAAAAGACAGATTACTCTGTTGAAAGATTAACAACTACAGAATCAGGTCCAGATACACATAGGAAGCTTGTGTATGATAAAGCTAACATTTCACATAAAAGTTACTATAAATATAGGAGAAAGTAAATATGCAAGGATATTTCTAAAATACTGGAGTGAATATAGAAGGACTTTATAAACATACATCAAACCAGAAAATATTAAAGAAAGATCGACTGCTTTGACTTCTTAAATTTTTTAAATTTATATTTGGCCAGAGACATCATAAACTAGGTTAAAGGACAAATCATATACTAGGAGAAAATATTTTTTCCACATTTAATAGATGAATCATGTTGTCTTTAGAAGTGCACTAAATTTATTGTGGCTGAGTACTAAACAGCCAGAATTAAAATCAGTGAACAGCCTAAGGCAAAGCTGAATGTTCCCATCATAAAATGACCTTCTGAGATATAAGAATAAATATGAAATTTTATTTTCAAGAACTTAATGTTATAGTTTTATTATTAAAGTATCAGTATGTTTTTAAGGTTTGTCATTATGATGTACCGGTATCGTTTCTCCGTACTGCCAGCTGCTAGGTGGTTCCTCCACACTTGCAATACCTAAATAGTTGCTTGTTGTCACCTGTTTAAGAGCATGGATTTTTGTGGGGAATGTATGCCAATATGGGTTACTATTCATGGGGATTGTGCTACGAGGTCAGGTGACACACTGTCATTGAAACAATGTCACAAACTAAAGCTGTGTGCAGTGCTTAAAACGCTTTGACTGAATGAAAAAAAAATGTGGTACATATATACAATGGAATTCTATTCAACCGTAAAAAAGAATGGGATCCTATGATTTGCAACAACACGGAGGGAGCTGGAGGTCATTATGTTAAGTGAAATAAGCCAGGCACAGAAAGACAAACTTCACATGTTCTCACTTACTTGTGAGAGCTAAAAATTAAAACCATTGAACTCATGAAGATAGAGAGTAGAAGGATGGTTGGTTACTAGAGGCTGGAAAGGGTAGTTGGTGTTGTGGGGAGGGAAGTGAGCATAGCTAATGCGTACAAACATTCAGAAAGAGTGAATAAGACCTAGTGTTTGCTAGCACAACAGGGTGACTGTAGTCAAAAATAATTTAATGGTACATTTTGAAATAACTAAAAGAGTATAACTGGATTGTACGTAACACAAAGGATACATGCTTGAGGGGATGAATACCCCATTTGCCATGGTGTGATTGTTATACATTGCATTCCCATGCCTGTATCAGAGTATCTCATGTACCCCATCAATATATACACCTACCATGTACCCACAAACATTTAAAATTATACATTTTTATAAAGAAAGCACTTTGTAAGCTGATCTCAGTGCTACTTAGAAGCCTGAAGCATAAAAGGATTGCTTGAGCCCAGGAGTTTGAGGCTATAGTACACTATAATCATGCCTGTGAAGAGGCACTGCACTCCATCCTAGACATGACGAGACCTTGTACCTAAGAAAGAGAACACTTTCTCAATATTTAGGAAGCAGACATAAGACTTCTGCCTTTACATTTTTTATTTCTAATACTTATGCATTCACTTGCTGCTTCACACAATCACCAGATGTGCTACACTTTATTCCAGCAACTGTTGCTTGTTACCAAGTCATTTTTTTTTTTGGTACATACAGGTTGAGTGTCCCTAATCTGAAAATTGAAAATGCTCCAAAACCTGAAACTTTTTGAGCACCTACATGACTGTCAAAGGAAATGGTCATTGGAGCATTTCAGAATTTGGATTTTCAGATTAGGGCTACTCAGCCTGTATTAGCACCCGCAGTGGATAACATTAAAACCATGTTTGTTCCAGCAGCCTTTTAACCTGTGGTGGCTGCTCTTCTCTCTCATTTTGAACATTTGTATGAATACATGTGTAGACAATGCCAGATCTTTCCTTTATATATTATGTAGTTTGTCTTTGGCTCAAAGGGATTTTTAGCCCCAAGTTACATTCAGAATGCTTACCAACATTTAAAAATCAGCATTCAGATATTAGCAGTAAGTCCAAGTAATGATGTTATGCTTACTATATGATCTTTGATCTCCACAAGTTCAGTAAACCTGGAAATGACATTGAATGAGGCATTTGGCTATTTAGTTTTCCAAAGGCTAAAGTAAATTTTGACTAAGGACTGAGGCCAAAGCTTAGTTATAGTGTGTTTTCAATATTTATAATGTATAAAGTATTCCTTCATATTAGAAAAAATGGACTAAGGACATGAACAAACTACTCACACAAGAAATACAAATGGTGAACAAACATGAAAAAATATTCAACATCAGTAGACATCAAGTTAAATACAGGTAAAGCAATGACAGATTATTTTTCTGTTAGTTTGGAAAAAAAAAAAAATGAAAAAGCTGATAATGAGTTGGTGAGAATGCCCAGAAAGAGAGTAAATTGTACATACTTTTATTGAAGGGCAGTTTGGCAGCATTTACCAAACATTTAAAATGTATACAGTGGTCCAGGAATCTATCCTCCAGAAGTACTCAAACATGTCCTCGAAAGATTTATACAAGACTGTTACATAGTTTTAACAGCAAAAAATCGAAATCTAAATGTGATCATAAGGGGAATGGAAAAATGAATGCCGCCGACTCACTATGCAAAGGAATGCCTTATAGTTACTAAAAGTAATGTGCTAAGTCAATATGTACTGTCTCAGAAACACAGCTATGGTGTATTGTTACAGAAGAAAATGCAAGTTGCAGAATATCTGTGTGATTTCTACGTAAATAAATAAAATATGGAAAAATGAGAGTCAAACCATTAACTGTAGTTGCCTCAAGGTTGGAGGGGGTATTGGGTTGAAGAGAAGAAGGGAGTATTTTTTTACTTCATACATACTTCTTTATTATTTGAATTTATTATAGTGTACATCTGTTATGTTTTAATTTTATAAAAGATTTAAATAAAACTAGGCTAGACCAAACCATGGAATAAAAGTATTATGAAAGAAACAAAAATTAATTACTTCTCTCATTGTAAGTGCAACCCACAGATAGCCTCCAGTGACTTGGGGAGGGAAAAGAACAACATTAATCAAAGATATAATGGAACCGCTAGAGGACAGTGGATCATAGCCTTGAAGAATCCAAGAAATGGCAAAATGCAGACCGCAAATTCCAATAATGAAATAATTATGTTAAAAAAAAAAAAAAGGAGAAAAGTGAAAAGAATGCTGTCAAAATCACCACCGTGTCTCTATCTACGACTTGCTAATAATCCTTCAGTAGAGAGAAGACAAACATCTATGATGAAATCTATTTATAATGCTAGTGCTGCAAAGGAACACCTGCCTTGTGGAGTGACTGTGCTGTATATGGCTGTTATTGTGTGTATACCTTATTTACTTATATTCTTCTAATCATCCATCCATCCATGCAGTAAACATACAGGGTAAGAGGGATACAGAGGTGACAGACAGTCCTGTGAGGGGAGAAATTTGTTTAGCACTGGTTCTCCAGTACCTGGAACATAGTAGGGGCTCAATAAATATTTGTTGAATGAATGCATGGGCTCCCATCCAGTGAGAAAACAGAAAAGTCAACAGACAACTAAAAGGAAGTACAGGCTTCCACCTCCATCCATGTCCATACAAAGGACATGATCTTGTTCCTTTTTATGACTGCGTAGTATTCTATGGTGTATATGTATCACAATTTCTTTGTCCAGTCTATAACTGATGAGCATCTGGGTTGATTCCATGTCTTTGCTATTGTGAATAGTGCTGCAATGAGCATATGTGTGCATGTGTCTTAATAACAAACTAATTTATCTTCCTTTGGTTATATACCATAGTTATAGTATGTTCTCAATATTTATAATGTATAAAGTGTTCCTTCATATTAGAAAAAATAGACTAAGGACATGAACAAACTACTCACACAAGAAATACAAATGGTGAACAAACATGAAAAAATATTAAACCTCAGTAGGCATCAAGTTAAATACAGGTACAGCAATGACAGATTATTTTTCTGTTAGTTTGGGGGAAAAAAAAAAAAAGCTGATAATGAGTTGGTGTGTATGCCAAGAAAGAGAGTAATGGAATTGGTAGGTCAAATGGTATTTCTGCCTCTAGGTCACTGAAGAATCACCACACTGTCTTCCACAATAGTTGAACTAAGTTATACTCTAATCAACAGTGCAAATGAATTCCTTTTTCTCTGCAACCTTGAACAGCGTCTGTTGTTTTTTGACTTGTTAATAATAGACATTCTGACTGGCATGAGATGATATCTCATTGTGGTTTTAATTTGCATTTCTCTAATGAGTGATGTTGAGCTTTTTTTCATATTTTTATTGGCCACATGTATGTCTTCTTTTGAGAAGTGTCTGTTCATGTCCTTTGCCCACTTTTTAATGTTTTTTTTTCTTGTAATTTGTTTAAGTTCCTTGTAGACTCTGGATATTAGATCTTTGAGTACTAGTATTTTGAAAAGAATCTTTTTTTTTTCTGAGAGGTAGGTCTCGACCGTGGGCTTAAAATATTCAATACATCATACTATAAAAAGTTGTGCTGTCATCCGGGCTTTATTCTCCCACTCATAGAGCATAGGTAGAGCAGGCACAGCCTAGTTTTTAAGGGTCCTAGGATTTTTGAAATGGTAAATGAGCATTGACTTCAACTTGAAGTCACCAGCTGCATTAGACCCCTACTAACAGAGTCAGCCTGTCCTTTAAAGCTGTGAAGCCAGGCATTGATTTCTCTCTAGCTATGAAAGTCCTAGATTGGTATCTTTCAACAAAAGGCTGTTTCATCTACAATGAAAATCTGTTTAGTGTAGCCACCTTCATCAATTACCTTAGCTAGATCTTCTGGACAACTTGATGTAGCTTCTATATCAGCAATTGCTGCTACATCTTGCACCCGCCTTGTTCCTTGGTCACCCCCAACCTTGCAATTTTATGTTAGGAAGATGGCTTCTTTTTTTTAGGAAGATGGCTTCTTTTTTAAAACCTTATGAGCCCACCTCTGCTAGCTTCCAACTTTTTTTCTGCAGCTTCCTCACCTCTCAGCCCTCATAGGATTGCAGAGAGTTAGGGCCTTACACTGCATTAGGCTTTGGCTTAAGGGAGTGTTGTAGCTGGTCTGTCTATCCAGACCACTAAATCCCTATCAGCAATAAGGGTGTGTTGCTTTTTTTTTTTTTTTTTAATCATTCCTGTGTTCGCCAAAGTAGCCTTTGTATTTTCTTCAAGAACTTTTCCTTTGCATTCACAACTGGCACACCTCATTTGACTGTGCTTTTGTGTTTCACATATGTTGGTGGTGGTGGTGGTGGTGGTGTTGCTGTTGTTTTACAGATTGAAGGTTTGTAGCAAGCCCATGTCTGTCAGCCCCATTTTTCCAACAGCGCATGCTCTTTCATGTCTCTGTGTCACATTTTGGTAATTCTCACAATATTTCAAACTTTATTATTACATCCTTTATGGTGGTCTATGATCAGTGATCTTTGATGTTACAATTGTAATTGATTTGTAATGGCCTATAAGTGTTCAAGTGAAAGAAAGAGTCACATGTCTCTCACTTTAAATTGAGAGATGGAGATGATTAAGCTTATTGAGGAAAGCATGTCAAAAGCCAAAATAGGCCAAAAGTTAGGCCTCTTGTGTCAAGCATAATGCTATTGCACACATAATGGACTACAGTATAAACATGCACTGGGAAACCAAAAAATATGTATGACTCACTTTATTGTGACATTCACTTTATTGTGGCAGTCTGTTAGCAGACCTGTAATATTTCCAAGGTATGCCTGTATTTGCAGTACAATGATAGAGATATGAACAGGCAAATCAGAGATGGGACACATAAGACTACTAGGAAGCCCCTGGAAGACATCCTCAGGGAGGCTATGCTTGGAGTAAATGTTGAGAAATGAGTAGAAGCCTGCCAGGTAAAAAAGTAGAAAAGGTTATCCCAGGCAGAAGAACCAACATAAACAAAGGAACATAGTCAAGAAAAAGCAGGGCTCATTTTTTTATTGCATATTTTCATAACTTGATTCAGGTAATCAGATGTCGCAGAAAATACCCCAAATTTTAAAAAATATCTTAAGTTTTAAAAATTCTTATGGTAATGTCATGTAACTTCCTGTCTAATGTCATATCTAATCATGTTAAACACATTTTGCAAGGGTGCCATATGGCAAAGGGCTTTTATTTCAGGTAAATGGTGAAATTGTTGGTCCTTTTATTATTTTTTAAATTTTTATTTATTTATTCTTGAGGTGGGGTCTCACTCTGACACCCAGGCTGGAGTGTAGTGGCAGAACCATAGTTCCCCACAATCTTGAACTCCTGGGCTCAAGGGATCCTCCAGAGTAGCTGGGAATATAGGCATGCACCACCACACCCAGCTAATTTTTAAAAATTTATGTAGAGGCGGGGTCTCGCTATATTGATGAGGTTCATCTCAAAATCCTGGCCTCTTTAAGCAGGGCTTATTTAAAAAGCTGAAAGTCATTTATTATGGTTAAAGCATGAGGGGAGGAGGCTAGAAAGATAAAGTCTGGATCACAGAAGACCTTGGGAGCCATGCTGACTTTGGGTTTTATCTGAAGAGAATGTCTTTAAGAAGACAATCAGATTTATATTCTTTTTTTTTTTTTTGAGACAGAGTCTTGTTCTGTCACCCGGGCTGGAGTGCAGTGGCCGC
This sequence comes from Piliocolobus tephrosceles, assembly GCF_002776525.5. NCBI lineage: Eukaryota > Metazoa > Chordata > Mammalia > Primates > Cercopithecidae > Piliocolobus > Piliocolobus tephrosceles. The sequence continues at coordinate 144,268,510 of NC_045435.1, read as the reverse complement.
ATCTCAGCTCACTGCAAGCTCTGCCTCCCGGGTTTATGCTATTCTCCTGCCTCAGCCTCTGAGTAGCTGGGACTACAGGCGCCCGCCACCTCGCCCGGCTAGTTTTTTGTATTTTTCAGTAGAGACAGGGTTTCACCGTGTTAGCCAGGATGGTCTAGATCTCCTGACCTCGTGATCCGCCCGTCTCAGCCTCCCAAAGTGCTGGGATTACAGGCTTGAGCCACCACGCCCAGCCCAGATTTATATTCTTAAAAGATGCACACAAATACGTATTTGTCTTCAATTTGTATATGCTTTACAAGGATTAATTCATTTAATTCTCATAACAAACTATGGAGTAGGTACCATTATTCTCCCCATTTTGCAGTTGAGAAAACTGAGGCACAAAGGGGTTAATGATTTGCCTAAGGTGACCTGACGCTGTGGTGGAACTGAGTTAAAAACCCAGACATTCTGGATCCAATGCCCATGCCCTTTTCCACTATGCTTTACTCTCTTTGTGTTTCTTCAAGATGCGTGTGTTTTCTTATGAAAGGGGAATAAAAAATTTTTTCATGTAATTTCTTCCATACCACCTACCAACCAAGATAGAATGTTCTTTGGTCTTGCAAGTAAAGTCATTCAGCAGTTCAGTAGTCTGTCTGTCTTTTCTTCATTTCCTCAGGATTCACTTTCCTCTTATCACTTAGCTGCTTCTTATCCCTTTTAGTCTGGATTTTTAATTATAGTTTCAGGGGTACATATGCAGATTTGCTATATAGGTCAATTGCATGTCACAGGGGTTTGATATACAGTTTGTTTTGTCACATAGGTAATAAGCATAGGTAATTTTTCTATCCTCACCCTTCCCCCACCCTCCACCTTCAAGTAGGCCCTGGTATCTGTTGTTTGCGTCTTTGTGTCCATAGGTACTGAATGTTTAGCTCCCACTTATAAGTGAGAATCTGCAGTATTTTGTTTTCTGTTCCAGTGTTTGCTTAAGATGATGGCCTCCAGCTCTTTCCATGTTGCTGCAAAGGATGTGATCTCGTTCTTTTTTATGGCTGCATAGCATTCTATTTTGCACATATATCCCACGGTTTTTTCCTTATCTAGTGTACCATTGATGGGCATTTAGGTTGATTCCATGTCTTTGCTGATGTAAATAGGGCCACAGTAAACATACACATACAAGTTTCTTTATGATAGAAATATTCCTTCAGATATACCCAATAATGGGATTGCTGGGTCAAATGGTAATTCTGCTTTGAGTTCTTTGAGAAATCACCACACTGCTTTCCACAGTGGTTTGTGGAAACACTTTACCCTCCCACCAGCAGTGTATAAGCGTTTCCCGTTCTTCATAACCTTTCCAGCATCTGTTATTTTTTGACATTTTAATAATGGTCATTCTGACTGGTCTGTGATGATATCTCATTGTGGTCTTGATTTGCATTTCTGTAATGATCAGTGATCATATTTTCATATGCTTGTTGGCCACATATATGTCTTCTTTTAAGAAATGTCTGTTCATGTCCTTTGCCCACCTTTTAATGGGGTTCGTTTTTTGCTTGTAAATTTGTTTAAGTTCCATATAGACTCTGGATGTTAGACCTTTGTCAGATGCATAGTGTACAGATATTTTCTCCCATGCTGTAGAGTGTCTGTTTATTCTGTTGATAGTTGTGTGTGTGTGTTGTTTGTGTGTGTGTTTGTTTGCTGTGCAGACTCTCATTTAATTAGGTCCCATTTGTCAATTTTTGTTTTTGTTGCAGTTGCTTTTGGAGTCTTCATCATGGAATTTTTGCCAGGGCCGGTGTCCAGAATGATATTTCCTAAGTTGTCTTCCAGGGTTTTCATAGTTTTAGATTTTTCATTTAAGTGTTTAATCCATCTTGAGCTGATTTTTGTATGTGGTGTAAGGAAGGGGTCCAATTTCAGTCTTATGCATATGGCTAGCCAGTTAGCCCAGCACCATTTGTTGAATAGGAAGTCCTTTCCCCATTGCTTATTTTTGTCAACTTTGTCAAAGATCAGATGGTCGTAAATATGTGGCATTATTTCTGGCCTCTTTATGTTTTGTTCCACTGGTCTTTGTGTCTGTTTTTGTACCAGTATCATGCTGTTTTGGTTACTATAGCTTGTAGTATGCTTTGAAGTCAGGTCATGTGATGCTTCCTTTGTTCATTTTGCTTAGCATTGCTTTGGCTATTCAGCCTCTTTTTTGGTTCCATATGAATTTTAAAATAGTTTTTTCTAATTCTGTGAAGAATGTCATTGGTAGTTTGATAGAAATAGCATTGAATCTGCAAATTGCTTTGGGCAATATGGCCATTTTAACAATCTTCTTCCTATCCGTGAGCTTGGAATGTTTTTCTGTTTGCTTGTGTCACCTCTGATTTCTTTGAGCAGTGATTTGTAGTTCTTGTTGTAAAGATCTTTCACTTCCCTGGTTAGCTGTATTTTATTCTCTTTGTGGCTATTGTGAATGGGATTGTGTTCTTGTTTTGGCTCTCAGTCTGTGTGGTGTTGTATAGAAATGCCACTGATTTTTGTGCATTGATTTTGTATCCTGAGACTTTTGTGCATTGATTTTGTATCCTGAAGTTGTTTATCAGATCAGGGAGCTTTTGGGCAGAGACAGTGGGGTTTTCTAGGTATAGAATCATATCGTCTACAAACAGGAATAGTTTGACTTCCTCTCTTCCTATTTGAATGCCTTTTATTTCTTTCTCTTGCCTTATTGCTCTGGCTAAGAATTCCAGTGTAATATTGAATAGGGTAGTGAGAGAGGGCATCCTTGTTTTGTTCTGGATTTCAAAGGGGTATGCTTCTAACATTTGCTCATTTAGTATGATGTTGGCTGTGGGTTTTTCGTAGAGGGCTCTTATTATTTTGTAGTATGTTCCTTCAGTGCCTAGTTCGTTGAGGGTTTTTAACACTATGATATGTTGAATTTTAAAAGCCTTTTCTGCATCTATTGAGATGATCATGTGGTTTTTTGTTTGCGTTGTTTATGTGATGAATCACATTTGTTGATTTGCATATGTTGAACCAACCTTGCAGCCCAGGGTTAAAGTCTACTTGATCATGATGGATTTGCTTTTTTGTATGCTGCTGGATTTGGTTTGCTGGTATTTTGTTGTGGATTTTTGCATCTGCATTCATCAATTCCTTTTAGTCTTGTTCCCTGTCTCTGTCCTCCCTTTTCTATAAACCCTTTGGCTTCCAAGGTACCCAGTGTAGCTCCAGCAATTAAAGAGGCAAGGTGGGAGTTGTCTGGGCCTTTTTCTTCTAGAATCAAAGGTGCACATACCACAAATCTCAAAAAAAGCAAAGAGGTAGAGTATGCAATATGACAATTTTTTTTTTTTTTTTTTTTTTTTTTTTTGAAAGACAGTCTCACTCTGTCGCCCAGCTGGAGTGCAGTGGCGCAATCATGTCTCACTGTAATCACAACCCCCTGGGCTCCAGTGAACCTGCTACCTCAGCCTCCAAAGAAGCTGGGACCACAGGTACATGCCACCACACCCAGCTATTTTTTATTTTTATTTTTTTGTAGAGATGTGTTCCCACTATGTTGCCCAGGCTCGGTCTCAAATTCCTCAGCTCAGGCCATCCTCCTGCCTCAACCTCCCAAAGTGCTGAGATTACAGGCATGAGCCACTATGCCCAATCACTATGACAATCTTTCACTCACTTTGCAAATAATAGTGATTGTTAGTTCACAGGTATGTACTCTTTGCTTCTAAATTGTATAGGGAGACAGAGGTGAGATGGAGGAAGTAGAAGGCATGTCCCCCTTCATCAGTGATCTTGCAGTCTTAACGCTTTCATTCAGGTTACTATTTTATGACTGGTATTTTGTCAACAAAAACGCCATGATGCTGGAAGCAGTGGCTCATCCTGTAATTGCACCACTTTTGGAGGCCAAGGTAGGAGGACACTTGAAGCCAGGAATTTAAGACTAGCCTGGGCAACATGTGCCATCTCTACCAAAAAATAGTAGTAATAAACTGGACATGCTAGTGTGTGTCTGTAGTCCTAGCTACTCAAGAAGTTGAGGCAGGAGGGTTGCTTGAGCTCAGGAGTCAAGGCTGCAGTGAGCTGCGATCCCACCATTGCATTCCAGCCAGGGCAACAGAGTGAGACCCTGTCTCAAAAAAAAAAAAAAAGAAACATGATTTTTACTAAACAGATGAGGAAATGTGGTTTAGAGGAAAGCTTTGTATACCCAACTTCCATTTCTATGATATTCTGTTAACCACACTGCAGATCCTATACCTCTGCCTCAGTAAACCTCTAATACCTGCCATACTGGTATTTGGGAGAATTAAGTGGTTAAAGTCATCTAACTCTGTTCTGTATAAGTCTGAACATGCTCCTCTTTTCAAAAGTGTAAATTATTGACCAAAAACAGAAAATGTAGGAGACTATGATTTCAATTTACTTATCTACTGATAAATTTCGTGGTTTTTCTTTCGTAAAGATGAGGAAAACTGACAGATGATAATCTCAAATATTAATAAAGATTTGGGAATATAGTAACAATCTAGAAACCCAAAATGATGGGAAATATTTTCTTCTTGTTAGAGAAATAGGGTACAGTAATTTATGTTTGGAGACTGGCTTGGGTGGCAGAGTGAGACCCTGTCTCAAAAAAAAAAAAAAAAAAAAAAAAAAAAACTATTTGGTTGATAACATGGTTTTTATTTTTTTAATTACCTTTTAGTTTTGCTAGATTCATTACTTTTATTTACCATTTATTAAGTTTAACATTCTGCTAAGAAACAGTGTTTTTCAGACTTTCACATTGAAAAGTCCTCCCATCATTAAGCATATACAATTTACCATTTTCAGCAGAGATTTGTTTTCACAACTAGCTCTTCAGGATTATTCCACTGAGCTAAATCTTTATGTGCAGCATGTGAAAAAGTGGTTCGTAGCCTTTTTCTTCTTTCACGAAACACTAGCTTAAACATGAGCACTGCTACTGGGGGTAATATTCAGAAGATCATAGGGACATGTAGATTGATATGAGAAGATAATTACTATGTTGAATAGAATTTTAAATGAACATCAAATACTAATTGTTACTGATCTTTTTTATTTTTTTAGAAACAGAGTCTTGCCCTGTCACCCAGGCTGGAGTATGGTGGCATGATCACAGCTCACTGCGGTCTGAAACTTCTGGGCTCAAGTGATCCTCCCACCTTAGCCTCTCAAGTAGGCTGGACTACAGGGACACACCACCACACCTGGCTAATTTTTGTTGTTTTTTTGTGGATATGGGGATCTCATTTTGTTGCCCAGGCTGGTCTTGAACTCCTGGCCTCAAGCTGTCCTCCACCCTCAGACTCCCAAAGTGCTGGAATTACAGACGTGAGCCATCACACCCAGCCAGTAATATGATTTTGTTTTAATTCTTTCATTGTGTATTTTTACTTTATCTCTTCATTTTATACTTTAAACAAATTTAAGATTTGTATAACTTCCAAAGATGCATGCATGGTAATTGTCCTCACAGTGTTGTTTTTAAAGCAAAAGTTGGAGAATACCCAAACATCTTAAAACAGGAAATTGGTTCTTAATTCAGGTATTAGAAATGATGAAGTAAATCTACAGATTTACATAGTAAATCTATGTAAAAAGTTATTTACCATATCAATATAAAATCATAGTTATTTTTTAAAAGATTACATAAGCAGACTATAAATTAGTCCCTTTTTTTTTTTTTACATCGTATGTTTAGAAGTGTAGGAAGAAAACATACCACGATGTTAACAGCAGTTTTCTTTGTGTGGATTTATACGTGAGATGGTCTTTACTTTCAACTTTCTGTCTTGCATATTGTCTGAGGTGGTTTTCTAAATTATTAATTACAGTTTTTATAGTTAGTGTGTATAATCTTACAGGTGGAAAAAATATTTTTAAAATCAAATTTGAAAACGTAAAAGAACCTTGAAAGCAATTAAATGCTATTTAAGCATGCAAAAAAACAGTTTGTACAACGCACGCTAATTGTTACCAGCGCTCTAACTTGTTTTTCATTGCTTCTCCTTTTGCCTGTACTGAAATACTGTTAACACTTGATATGACACATTTTCCCACCCCACAACTTCTTGTTCCCTTTATTCTTCATTTGTTTCCCTCCACCCCCTTTGAGCTGAAATGGCAGACCTGTCTTATTCCCAGTGTGTACACTCTGAATGTGGGTACAATTTGAGGTGGAACATATACGTCACTGTCATTCTTCTGACATTGAGCCTTACCTTGATCAGTAAGTTAGAATGAATCTTCAGTGTGTTTCACTAAGTTCTATTTAATTAAACACCTATCTTGAGTAATACAGATTTAATTAAGCTATTAAGGATACCCATGTTTCACCCTACTCTTTGCATTCTAGAATGCCAGGAATCAGAACAAGATTGTTTTTTTCAAAAGTAGAGAAATGTGACTCAGATTTCACTTTGACCCTTAATGCTCTAATGTCATTACTTAGGCTTAACTGAAAGGCTACATTTTTTTAAAAATATCCCGTCCAATTGCCAGATATTTTGTGTCTGCATTTAGTATTGCTGGTTTAAATCTTGTTGAATCTTGACTGGTTGAAATGGTAGAGTTTTGGTTTCAACATCTGAGAAAATGAAGGAGAAGAATCACAAAGAGTAGGCAGAGAGGCAAAAGTTTTGAACAAACCCACATACCAAGTAGTCTACTAATTGTGATATAAGTGAATATAGGAAACTGGCTTCTCCCTAGAATAATTATTATAAGATTTGCACAATTCCAGGAACACTTAAGCAGGGTCCTTTTGAGCAGACTTTCAAAGGCTTTGTTATCATCAGCCTCAGCAGATGGGTTAAAAGGTGGTGTTTCTATTATACGTTTCGTATTGAGAACGTATGACCATGAGTGCCTTACAAGCTTAGTCTCAGGATCTTCCTAAGTCGCAGGTGGTGTTGGGCCACAGACATACTTCCATATTCTTCACAGTTTTTTTCCTACTAAACATTAGCTTTTGATGATTTTTCTCATTTTCCCTATTAGTTCCGTCTTACCTGACTGCTCTAATACACCCAAATTCCCAATACCAAAAAAAGGGGAAATAAAAATCGGGGAAAGAGTGAAATTAGAGAATTGGAGGGAAAAGAGTAGAATCTGGCATCTTTAGGAACCTACGTTACTTTTCTTTTAATTGCTTGATTTTGTTTTTTTTTTTTTTTTTTGGTCTTTTTTTTAAAGAGAGTCTCACTCTGTCACCCAGGCTGGTGTGCAGTGGCACAATCATAGCTCACTACAGACTCAAACGCCTAGACTCAAGCGATCCTGCTGCCTCAGCCTCTTAAAGTGCTGGTATTACAAGCATGAGCCACCATGCCCCATTTTTTTAATTAAACGTTGACCCAATCAGTATTCTGGATAGAGAGCTATCTCCCAGCACCCTGTAGTTAAGAGGGTGAATTCTGGCTCCAAGCCCGGCTCCACCCCTTGCTCCACGTTGGGCAAGAGACTCAGACTCCTTATGCTCCAGTTTCCTCTTGTGTCAGCTCCTCAGAAATCCATGTCATTAACATATTAGAGTTTTAGGACATGGTAAGTCATGGTGAGTGTTGGCTATTATTAACATCTATTAGTATTTTTGTAATAATGAGCTATGTAGATTGGATGTTCCCAAATTTTGAGGAAGAAATGGACTATCTCTCCCGTCTTTCGATTGTGTCCAGCTCAGTCTCTGACGTCTCCTCAGAGAAGGTAATCTGGCAGGAGAATGCCACCTGCCTACCTGCCTGTGGTGCTAGACTAGGGTAAGGAGTTGACCAGACCGCCAGACTTCTTCCCAAGAGAGCTCATCAAGAGCCCTGGAGTGCCCCGCCCACAGCCCACCTGCATTTCCTCCATGAAATATCTACTTGAAGACAGGCAACTCACACCTGTAATCCCAGCATTTTGGGAGGCTCAGGCAGGCGGATCACTTGAGTCCAGGAGTTTGAGACTAGCCTGGATAACGTAGTGAGACCCTGTCTCTACAAAAAAATTTAAAAATTAGCCAGGCATTTTGCACATGCCTGTGGTCCCAGCTATTCAGGAAGCTGAGGCAGGAGGAGGATTGCTTGATCCCAGGAAGTCAAGGCTACAGTGAGCTGTGATCACACCACTGCATTCTAGCCTGGGTGACAGAGCAAGACCCTGTCTCAAAAGAAAAAAAACCAATACAAGGGAAGCAAGGTGAGAAGTATGTGGTGGGGACAGGGAAAGAGAATAAGACTTGTCAAGAAATATGTCAAGAGCTATCAGTAAAACACAGAGAGTTGACTCTTCGGGCAGCTGGTGTGAAATGTAGTCTGTCAGCAGCAGGTCACTGGCTCAGCCACAGCAGTGGTGGTCCAGGTTAGAACAGCAGCTTCTCATCTCCTCCCCTCCCACTCCTTACGAGTTTCTGAACACTCCTTCCCCCACGGTGCTAGTATTTACTGACTCCCAACTCTGCTTTCCTTGCAGCTGACCCTCTGGTGGGCAGCATCGCCACACAGTACATGACCAACAGAGCAGAGCACGACCGGATGGCCAGACAGTGGACCAAGCGGTACGCCACATAGGGGCCTGCTGCCTGCTGCCCCTGCGGGACCTGTGCAAGCACATTCACCAAGTGCATCGGTAGCCCTGCCCACCCCTCCAGACCTCGGTTCTTATTTTCCTATTTTTATTAAATTTGGAACCATTTTGTGATGGTGTGTTGTCCATCTTCCCATCCCACTTCTTCCTGCCCCACTTCCTCTCTCCCACACTCTCTTTTTTCTCTCATTTTATTCCCTTGTTGATTTCTGTTAACTTGAAAGATTTGGGATTTTTTTCCCACCTCATCATAGATGGGAACTTTTGTTTTCAGTGCAAACAATGTTGGAGCTGTAATAGTAAGAGCTTTCTTACAAAGCTTTGTATTACTGTGTGGTTTTGTTTTTTTTTTGTTGTTGTTTATTTGATTTTGATTTTTTTTCCTTTTGTGTGATCTTTGGGAAAACACATTCAGAATTATATCTCGTTTCTACTTAAATGTAGTGCTTAGGGTTAATTTTTTGTACTGAAGTCTTTATTGGTGGGTGCATGCTACTGGGAACAAGTTTTTGTACAAAAGCTTCAATCAGAATCACTGTGCATTACTGAGACTCTGTTTATCACTAGCCTTCTGTCCCTCACGCGGAAGACTGTTGGATTGAACAAAATAATATGTATTTTGATTTACTTAAAGTGCTTGTAAATTTCTTAGGGACCTGCCACTTTTGACTGTGGATCAGTTGATGTACACTTGTATTATTAAAGCACTCAATAAATCACTGTGGCTGATAAATGCACTTCTGGTAACCCGACATTTGCTTTGTGTCCTAGTGACCGCTGTAGCCCTACATGCAGTGAGGCTTGTCTAATTCAATTACAGGTTCAAGTGTATTTTTCATCTCAAAGCTCTAATATTTCTTTGTGGTTGAGTTGCTTAGCATGTGGAATTTCTCCAGCTGTCAGTAGCCTGATGATTTTATGGTTGTTATAGTAGATTGATATTATTTTACATATTGACTGGACATTCTTTCTGTTACAACCTTCTTTATCAACAATTAAAATATGTAACTCCAAAAATAGCCTTCTTGTGAAAGTGAAGTCTGAGCTAATCGTTGTGTTCAGCCACTTTCAACTTTATTTCTCTCAAAATTGTTTACAGTGATTGCCCTCAAGCTTTGTTTTGTTCTTTTTTTTTTTTTTTTTTTTTTCCTCCATGATTTTAGCGAAAGAAGTAAACTCAACTGTATTGGTCACGGTCAGCTGATTCAATGACAGCGGTGTCTGTCTGGCTTCACCTTCAGGCTATTTTAGTGTGCAGCTATAGGAGGCAGAGGAAACATGTCGGCCGTGTAGTTTCTAAACACGCTGACTTGCTGATTGATAATTCAGGGTTATTTGTGTAGCAAAGCGTGGTGGAAACTCCTACTCTTGCTCCACCAAATACAGTTACAGACCCTACCATACGCTTGGTCTCATTTAAGGAACCATTAACACCTTCACTGCTGAATAGTAGGATTTATAAACACAAGTCATCCACCTCTAAATATTTTAACATTTAAAATGCCTGATTCAAAAGATACAGTTTTTGTTGTTTTTAACTAGTTAAAAATAAATCCTAAGAAAATACATTTAAATATTGCAAATGCCACTTTTAAACCAAAGTACCTGAGCATTTTTTTTTTTTTTGTCTTTTTAATAACGATTTTACCATTCATTTTATTTAAAAATATTTCTCAGCATAGCAGGACACTGCATGGTCTCTGATGCACTACTCAACCCTCTAGATGTAGCAAAAGGAGCCACAGACAGTACATAAATGCATTGGGCAGAGCTATATTCCAGTGAAACTTTATTTAGCACTATAGGCATGGGATTTGGCCCATTGGTTATAGTTGGCCAGTCCCTGATACAGACCACCATAGACTGGGGGCTGGATAAGAAACAAATAACTATGTGTCATTTTTTTCTTTAACATAAAATAAATTCAATATAGTACAACACTAATTTTTGGAAAGTTGCTCAGAATGTTTAATTGCCTACAGAGTTTCTTACCACAAACTTTTTTATTTTTACTTGAATGCTTTAGATTTAAAAATTCAGCACTAAAAGCATTGAACCATGGAAAATAAAATTTTATTAAACTACTTTTTTCCCCTACTTTTGGCTGATTAAACCAAACCCATAATACTAATACTTTAAGGGCAATCTTTATAGGCAATTTTTAAATTATTTTTTTTTTTTCTGTAGCAATGGGGTCTCACTATGTTGCCCAGGCTGGTCTCAAACTCCTGACTTCAAGTGATCCTCTTACCACAGCCTCCAAAATTGTTAGGATTATATAGACTTGAGCCACCGTAGCCAGCCAACGTGCATTTTAAATAATAAATATATTACATTCCATTTTTCACATCTACTTGTACATCAGACCATTTTAAAATGTGTTGTTATGCCAGGCTTGGTGGCTCACACTGTAATCCTAGCACTTTGGGACGCCAAGGTGGAGATCGCTTGAGCCCAGGAGTTCGAGACCAGCCTAAGCAACATGGCAAAACCCAGTCTCTGCAAAAAAAATACAAAAATGAACTGGGCATGGTGGTGCACGCCTATAGTCCCCACCACTCGGGAGGCTGAGGTCGGAGGATCACCTGAGTCGGAGGATCAACGAAGTTGAGGCTGCAGTAAGCCATAATTGTGCCAGTGCACCCCAGCCTGAACAACAGAGCAAGACCCGTCTCAAAAACAAAACAAAATTTGTGATATTTAGGAACCAAAGATTACAACAACTCTAGTAGAAATTCTAGTCACTGACCTGTTTGTTTTCCTGTGACCCATTTTTAGGTTTAGTGCCAATCTGTCATATGAAGAGGCTATAAAACTTCTCTCCCCAACTTTATGAATTATTAATACTTCATGACAAATGTACACAGCCCTCAAAATGTTAAAAACTAGAGAAACTCCAGAGAAACCAACAAATGTAGTAGAGCTTAAGTCTAGATTTCAAATAACATGGTAATTTTACTTGAAATCTATAATCACAGCAGGCAATACAATTTCAATAAATTTTTTAAAATGCGTGTAAAATAAGATTTAAGAGTAATTTGACACTCAGTAAACAAAATTGTTTAAAAATACAGGGATAACATTTCTAAAAGTTAGGAATTATTTTGTACCATAATACTACTAAACTTTTCACACTACTTACTGCCAGGTATAGTATTTGTAACTATGTTGGATGAAGTGTTGGCAGATCCTTGACGGAGGCAAGACCATTGGTTATTGAGGAAATGGTTTGAGATTATATTTGTTGATCTTAAATCGCTCAAAAGGTTGTGTTCTTAATTTGTAATCAAGCTGCAAATAAGTGGAACATTGTTTATCTGTTCTACATGAATCCACTGATGATAGCAATTGCAGAAGTAGTCAGTCTTTTCTTCTTCTTCCAAGGTTAGGAAGTAAACGTGGAAGTTCATCATGTAAACTTATTTAGGAATTAAAAAGAAAGGAAATAATATGTATTCAGAATGTACTATAGCAGGCTATAGTAAGTCATCTAATCAAAGCTCAACCTACCCTTAAGGGTTGTAGGTGGCCCTCAGTCAGAAAAAGCTAACCAGGTGCCAAAGCAAGATTGCCATTCAAGCATGTGACACCAGAGCCCTTGCTTTCAACTGCAAAACCACATACACCTTTCCTTTGACTATGAGGGCATACCATAAAAATGAATTGGCATCATTCAGTCTTAGAGTCAAGGAGGAGTCCAATTCCTAAGTGGTGGGGTTTTGCCATCTTCAAAAAATGGGGAAAAAAAGTTGAAGAAAATGGGGACTTGCTATTAGATGGGAGACCAAACAGGAGGGACCAGCATTCTAATCTTAGAGGTACTGCACGCAGATTTGACCAGCCATGGGGAAACAGGTCACTTGGAAAACCCTGAACTTCTGTACTACAATAAAAGGGGTGTTAATTACTGTCAGCCATGGCAACTTTTTAATGTATCTTTAAAAAGAGAGGCCTTCATACTTAAAACTGAAAACAGTTGAAATGACACCCAAAAAGCCCTACCAGAGTATCCTGATCGCCTGCATTTTATTGCAAGGTGGCTTTATAACTGTCAGAATGTCCCTACTGTACAGGACACTTTCATATGTGGACCAGGACTGCGAGCCAAATGAGCACAGCCTATACCTGAGCTAGTCCTACACTAGTCCTCAGAGGCAACAAAGAGCTGACCTAGTTATAGTCTGAACCCTAACGTTTTAAGCTACAGCAGATCTGGAATCTTTGGGAGTTGAGACCATCAAGGAGCTTAGAGTAGCTTGGCCTCTGCGGACTTTCCACGGTAGCCTTGCATTTCCCCACATCCATGCTGCCACCTTGGGAGCCAACTGGAACATTCATTCTCTGCTAAGTAGAAGGAATGTTCACATTCCTTTCACTCTCGCGTTCCACCAGGAGCACTGGTAGTGTGAGTTAAGGTTATCTTAAAACAGAACGTCTTATGTCTCAGGAACCCCTTGGTTCTGGACAAACCAAGACTGTAGGTCACGTGAGCTTTGGTGCTCAGAGTTCAAAGGGAAGCTCATAGGCAATGCCTAGGACCAGTTTTTCCCATAGAAATGTTTTACTTAAGGACAGTGTTTTCCTTGATGCACAATGATCCCTTTAGAAGAGAAGTGCACTCTACTGTCTGAGAAACCCTGCCCCTCTCTCTGGCTTCCACACCTAGGCCTCTTCATTCATTTCCTGCTTCTGAAGGCCTCTGAGGGATTTAAACCAACTGCAGCCTTTCTTTACATCTCCGAACATGGCTTAAGGTATGTATGTCTTTCTGTGAGGGAACAGGAGTAGTCTGAAAACTAATAAGCTTTTTGAGAGGATTTCTTAAAAGGAACGTGTGTGAATTTTTGTTTTTTTGTTTTTGTTTTTGTTTTTGTTTTTGTTTTTTTTCTGAGACGGAGTCTCACTCTGTGGCCCAGGCTGGAGTGCAGTGGCGCTCTCTCGGCTCACTGCAAGCTCCGCCCCCCGGGTTCCCGCCATTCTCCTGCCTCAGCCTCCGGAGTAGCTGGGACTACAGGCGCCCGCCACCGCGCCCGGCTAATTTTTTGTATTTTTTTTTTTTTAGTAGAGACGGGGTTTCACCGTGGTCTCAATCTCCTGACCTTGTGTTCCGCCCGCCTCGGCCTCCCAAAGTGCTGGGATTACAGGCGTGAGCCACCGCACCCGGCCGACGTGTGTGAATTTTTAAACATGGGACCCACACAGGAAAATAGAGGAGATGTGGTAACTACCGATCTGTCTTACGTGTTTATAGATCCATACAGTCAAGTGGGGGCCAATCCCAATTACTCCAGAATGCGCAGTGTCAGAGTTTTCATTTCTGGTTACGGAAGGAAACCTTACCCACTAACCTTGGCAACCTTTGGAGCCGTATGACTCCCAGTCCCCCTCTCACAGCATCCCCTCCTTCCCGGCAACATGACCCTCATCCATCTTTTTAAAAATTAGATAGGGGGTTAGAGTTCAGGATGACAATCACATCCTGGTTTATAGGAAATTGAGGCCCCCTGAGAACTCATGTCAAGCTGTGCAAGAGAAAAGTAACAGATGCTTTACAATTGGTGCCTCTGAGCACATTGAGAAACACCAACCAAGATTCTTGTACTTAATCCATAGTTGTACAAAGGGGCAGTACGAGGTCACACTCTGCTGGTGAGCCTGCCGCTAGGCTAAAATTGCCTAGAAGTAAGATGATCACATTCTTCACTGTCTGTTCAGTCTCCAACTTGAAACTACTGACAAAGGTAAATATGTGACGACGATGGCCGCCACCATGAACTTTAACAATTTTAGTCTCTGTCCTTTAGACCAACAACTGACTTTGTGCTCACCACCAAACAGCTCTCAAGTTCTGTGATTTGAAAATCAAAGCAGTGGATGGTCAGTTATTAGAAACCTGTGGTGAGAAACTCCAGAAGCCATTATTAATTCCCCAGAGACCCCATTCACTTTAAGCAATCTATGAGGAAATTATGTTAAGTTCCAGCATGACTGTGCATTTTTACTTAAATGTAAAACATATGCCTGTGTTAAAGAATCCCCAAATTCCCATGTGTTCTTAATGGGTGTAGTAAAATACTAGGGTGTACTTGTCAGTCCGGATTTGGGCTGCTGGATTTGAGGGCAATGGTAATGTTTAGTTATTGCTTGGAATTTTTTTTTACAGATTTGTGGGGTTACAAGTAAATTTCTGTTACATGGATAGCTTACAATTTTTTAATAGATGGGAGAGAGAAAAAATAGGTTTATATAAAAATTGTTTTTTAATATAACAATAAAAGTTTTATAAAGTGAGTATTTTTAAAGTATATTTACATAAAGATACTACCTTGCTAGGTACTACAAAATAATCTAGAGACTATGTATTAAACCCCCAATATGTTTGTAAGCAATTTGCACTTGATCTGTTTTGTGGATTAAGAGGTCACAGGGTAAGTTGCTGGGTCCGCACAGTCAAGGGAGAATCAGAAATGGGCTGTAGTTAAGAAGAATAGAAATTTTGTCAGAGTGGTATTATTATTATTTATGGCAAGAGATTGAGAGTATATCCTCTATTTAGGGAAGATGAATGGGGAACTATAATTCCTTCTGAGGCAGAGTCTATAAATTATCCCTAATATCCATTCTCCTTTTCTTCCTTTTATTATAAATGGAACTATTGGAGTTGCAGCGGGGCATGTGGCCACCCCACTAGAAACTAAATTCCCCAACCTCCATGTGATAGGTTGATTACAAAAAATGGTCCCAGTCCTTCCCAGTATCTACATCTTTTGCAGCTTCTTTCATGAAAAGGTGGAGTCTTTGTTCCCCACCACTTGACTGGCCTCGTGACTTGCTTTGACCAGGAGACTCTGGAAGTTATCTTGTGCCAGTTTCCAGCCTTGGCCTCCAGAAGCCTTACACACTTCCCCACTTTCTTGGATTCCTTTCATGCCTTGAGAGTAAACCCCAGACTAGCCTGCCAGAAGGTGAGAGATCATGTGGAGAAGAACTGAGACGATCCTAGACCAACCAATCCCCCAGTACATGCAGGAACCCAGCCAAGATCAGAGCCACCTATCCAATGTGTGTCTGATAGCAGATGCTGCATCAGCCTGACCAAGACCAAATAAACTGTCCACCTCATCCTCACATTTGTGAGCAATAATAGAAGGTATTGATTTAAGCCAGTAAGCCAGTGGTTTGTTACACAGCAATAACTAATACATTTCATTAAGCTAGGCATAGCTGTGGAACAAAATTCTAGTCAAAAGAAGTGAACCGAAGTGACGGGAGCACATTGGCAAATCTCATCCTGTAAAATGAAGCGGCCCACCCTTCACTCCCTCTTTATTCTTTCCTGTGATCTAGAATGTAGGTGTGGTGCTGGTGAGCCCATTGGGACCTTGTCAACAAGGGCAGGAATATGGAGCAGCAAGACCAAAGTTGTTCAGTTTTGAACCTGTTGAGATTTAAGTACCTTGAATACATCCAAGTAGAAGTGTTGGGTCACTGGATGTACTAGCCTCCTATTCAGGAGAACACAGTCCAGCATGGTAGCTATGAAACTGGAAATCATCAGAGTATAAAGGGGAATGCAATTATGAGAGACAATGAGATTACTTGGGGAGATTCAGTGTAGAATGAGAAGACAAAGAAGACCAGAACCAAGCCTTGCAGGTGAATCACATGGCTTTTTATCTGTCCTGCCCAAAATGTCCTGAGATGACATGTTAAAACATTTTTAAGTGTGCTTATTTTAAGAATAATATACCTGCACTTTGGAAGACTGAGGCAAGTGAATCACCTGAGGTCAGGAGTTCAAGACCAGCCTGGGCAATATGGTGAAACCCCATCTCTACTAAAAATAAAAAAATTAGCCAGTGGTAGTGGGTGCACACCTGTAATCCCAGCTACTCGGAAGGCTGAGGCAGGAGAATCATTTGAATCTGGGAGGCAGAGGTTGCAGTAAGCCAAGATCGTACCACTGCACTCCAGCCTGGGCAACACAGTGAGACTCTGTCTCAAATAATAATAATGATAAACCTGTACTATTTTTTTTCACTGACTATATTTATATTTGAATGTTAATATCCAACATATATAAAGACCTTCAATACGGTAATAAGATACAGGTAGTTGATCTAATATAGAAAAAGGTAATGAATATGATTAGATAAACCTATACTATTAATGAAAAAAATACCATCAATAGATGAAGTATTCTGAGGAATTATGGGAAGATAAAGCAACTGGAATTATTGATGAAGTCAATAGCGGAAGTGTATGCAAAGTAAAATTCATGATGGAAAACTGCAGCGGTAAGAGCCATGCCAGAGTTAAACTAACTTCCTGCTGCTGAAATGCAGGCCCTGGAGCTGCTGCCCTGGGCTACAGGATGGTGGAGCTGCGAGGTAGCGGGAGCCGGGGTCCCTGAGACCAGAGCACCGAAGCGCCCTGTTCATCCCACCCAGACCCCAGACCTTCCTGTGAAGTCTGTTTTTATCTTCTTTAACCTACCGCTGTGTTGGAGTTTCGGATGTGTGCAGCTGATCTGAGCCTAACAAATGCACACGCCAACTTCACGATGGTGGCCTTTGAGGAGGGGAGGAAATAATACTAGATAGGCACATAGAAAATATTTCAATTTTATCTCTGATTTTTTTTATAAAGATGCAGCCAATAAATACGACAAATACACAGATGTTTGTTCTGGTATTATCTTTACTTCTCTGTGTGTAAATTTTTTCCAAATTAAAATGTTTTAAGGTGAAAAAAACATGATAAGTAAGGCTTACCTAAGGGAGGATAGAGTTTCGTTTCTGTATGATATATTTTGGTATATTTAAATTTTTAAAAGTGAATGTGCATTGCTTTTGTGATCAGAAGAAAAATAAAGACATAGCAAAAAGGTAAAATTTGGAATGGTGGAAGCAGCCTGGGTAGAAAATTGTTTCAGTAAGAATTGTTTTGAAAGGAGATGGACTGGGCCGGGCACGGTGGCTCAGGCCTGTAATCCCAGCACTTCAGGAGGCCAAGGCGGGTGGACCACGAGGTCAGGAATTTGAGAACAACCTGACCAACATGGTTAAACCCCGTCTCTACTAAAAATACAAAAATTAGCCAGGTGTGGTGGTGGGCACCTGTAATGCCAGCTACTCAGGAAGCTGAGGCAGGAGAATCACTTGAACCTGGGAGACAGAGGTTGCAGTGAGCCGAGACTGCGCCACTGCACTCCACCCTGGGCGACACAGCAAGACTCCATCTCAAAAAAAATAAATAAATAAAATAAAAGGAGATGGACTGGGGTGGTACTTTGAGAGAGAGAGATTTGATCAAGGGAGGAGCTTAAAATGGAAGCTACTAGAGCCTGCTTACGATGATAAAAATGACGTAAAAGAGAAAGAAGGGATGGGAAGGTCCACTTGCTGCTCAGATCATTGACATCACCTGGGAGCTTGTTAGAAATGCAGAATCGTGGGCCCCTGGCCCAGACTTGCTGAATCAGACTCTGCATTTTAGCAAACTCCCCAGGCAATTCACACGCACATTACAGTTGGAGCGCTAAGCGGGGTCACACTGAGGGGCACAAGCCTTTTGGTAGGAAGGGCAACTTTTCTGTCATCGCAGGAAGGAAGATCCTGTGGGCTAGTGTAGATGCAGGGAGATTTGGTTGTTTGGAAATGGAAAGATGAGAGAGTCACCCTAACAGTTTCTATTTTCTGAATAAAGAATAAAGCAAGATCACCTTCTAGGAGGCAGGACGGGAATGTGGGAGGCTGAGAAGAAAGTAAGAAATAGTCATCTCAGGAAGGGAAGAGTAACCTTATAGAAACCTGGTAGGATTGCCAGCCAGGGTTGAGTGTCCACGAGGAGTGTGAGCTCAGGAGCTAAAAGAAGTTAAAACTAGTCAGCCAAGTTGTGTAGCTTTGTCCAGCCACATTCAGCACACAAGCAAGAGAAGGCAGACAGCCAGATAAGAGAATTAAGAAACTGAATTAATGAAGGAACTTGCAAGGAACTGAATAAGTGATAGATCCTGAAATCCATCCTGGTCATGAGTGTTCAAAGGCAAGAGGAGGATGGAAGGTAGTAATTACAGATGAAATAGTGGGCTGTCTAGTATTAATACATTTCACTGTATGATTAGACTTTAAGGTTTAGTTATTGACAGCATAGTCAAGTTACTATAACTGGAGCAGATCTCCTGCCATTCTGAGTAGAAGAATTACTCTTCACATGGCTCAGGTTTTGAAAACTACTGAGTTTTTGCAATTTAGATATATGTGCCACTGTATTTCTCCACGAGTACTGAAAATTGAGGAAATCCTGTAGTCTGAATTACCAGTAAAGGCAATATGGGGTGTCGTGAGAAGAGGAAGAGAAGAATCACTAGCATGCTGTCCCGTGCCAGGATCTTTACATCCATTTCCTCCTCTAATCCACAGGATAAACCCTGTAAGAGAGGCATAATCACCCCCCAGTTTATAAGTGAGGAAAATGCCACAACAAGGTTAAGTAACTTGCCCAGGGTTACCCAGCTAGGAAGAGTGACCCT
Source organism: Piliocolobus tephrosceles (assembly GCF_002776525.5). Classification (NCBI taxonomy): domain Eukaryota; kingdom Metazoa; phylum Chordata; class Mammalia; order Primates; family Cercopithecidae; genus Piliocolobus; species Piliocolobus tephrosceles. Next base: position 144,249,381 of record NC_045435.1, on the reverse strand, counting down.
GTCAGGATTTCGGCCCTCTGGGTTCCAGACCCTTCCTTGCACCTTCCCATCTCTCTGTAAGAGATCCCCTTAGTTGTGATCACATGTACAAACAGGTGCACGTGGGCCAGCACACACATTCCACAGTTCTGGCCACATTTTGTTTGACTAACAAAGTAACGAGACACCCTGGACAGTACATTCTCGGGCAGTGATGTGACTTGTGGAAGACGGAGGTTCTCAAGCATGTGGTAGCATTTCTTATCTGTAGATTTTAAAATGTTGCCCTTCCAATAGGGGAAAAATTCTTTTAGTACTACTAATGTAAAAGGCTTGAGATTTTAGAAAGCTGTGAAAATTGTGTGCCTTTGGGCAATGGAAATAGATCTCTGTGGCAGAATAAAAAAGAGTAATCTACTGGGACAAGATAATGTATGTGTATTGTTATCACCACCATCATCACAATGACTACCCCTGCTGAATACGTACCCAGTAAATATTCAGTATAAAGCATGGAACACGTGGTGTGTATGTATACAACACAGGGGTGTGTGTGTGTGTGTGTGTGTGTACAAACACGTAATTTCATTTAATGCTTTCTGTAATCCCCTGAGGTGTATATTATCCCTATCACATAAATGTGGAAACTAAAACTCAGAGATTTTAATAGATCCAAGCTTGTGTAGCCGCTAGCCGCTAAGTGGCAGAGCTGGGTCTCAAACCCAGGTCTGTGTGGTTGTAAAGCCCCATGTGCTAAGGCACAGTGCTGTACCGCCTCCCAGTCCGAGTCAACTCGATGTATATGATTGTGGATTTACTAACTGATGAAGTAGGAAATTACTGAGTTTATGCAGCCAAAACCCTTGAACCTAAAGAACGTTCAGCATTGTGTCAAATGGACCCCAGGCACAGCAAAATATTGCATGCCAGCTCCACTGGGTATAATAGCCCCTATTTCCCTATCAAGGGGAAAACGAAGCAGGAGGAAGTTAAAGCAATCCTTACAGACCAGGGTATTTGGAAGAAGGCAACACAAATCAGTCCCAGAAAAGCGCGGAGTCACCGCTGCCCTGCAGGAGCCGGCCGTGGTCAGCTCTGTCTCTTCTCTTCCTTCTGGCAGTGGGTTTGTTTCTCCATTTTTCTTTTTTTTTTTTTCCCCCCCCCGCCAATCCCCATGGAAAGATTTCCAGTCGTTTTATAGCTGAATTCAGTGGAAAAATAATGTTTATTCACTTCACAGCCAATTTGGACAGAGCACATTTCTATTCCATAAAATAAGGCATTGATACATTTATGATTCAGAATCACAGGCACATTCCTTGCATACAGTTGTGTTTCAGGCTGGATAAAATTAAAATCTCACTTTCCTTTTTCTTTCCTGCGGATTCACTTGAGTTGCTCTCATTAGGCAGAACTGGCACTCTTGGGAGAGATGCCAGGCTTCAGAATGAAGGCCTGGTAAATCTAACCTCATCAAGTTGCAGTAGCCCGAAAACAAGACACGAGGTGAACGTCGGCATTAAGTGCACTTCTCTCTCTCTCTCACACACACACACACACACACACTGTACACACACACAGTCTGCCTTCCTTTCTGCTTTACTGAATCCACTCACAGATCGCCAATCATCAGAGCCAGCAGCATCTTCTAGAAGCTGATCTTCAGGCCTCCATAGCAGCCCATGCTGTTAACCCTCCTGCCTGAACTTCTTTTCTCCCTGGGCTCTGGTTCGAATCTTACGTGCCCCAAAGGTGACCTTCCACACTTCTGAATATCTCTGATCCCTGGTTCTCTGTCCTGTGTCTTCTCTCCTTGTCTCTTCCTTGGTGATCTCAGGCACTCAATATGCATTTATTGCATCCCTAGACCACGTACAGTTGCAGAAGAACCACAAAGATAAAGATGAAGCTTATCCTGTAAGGAACCAAATCTGCCTGATACTGTGTATTGTTCCCTTAAGCGGAAGGAAATCCAGCAGATTTCCCATCCCCAAAAGGATGCACGGACAAGACAGCATGAGCTTTGGAATCCGACGAGCGGGGATTGAGGCCAGTTCCATAACCTCTCACCCCTGGGTTCCTTTCTACAGCCTGGAAATGAAAGCACCCCTATGATGTTATATTTTATTCTGTCAAATGGTAGGTGCTGAATAAATGTTATTATCTACCCCGTCCTTTCCCAAATTCTTATTCTGACAAGATTTATTGATCCCCTCGTATGGGCAGCCAGAGTCTCCTTCATGAGCCCGTGGGCATGGCTGCAGCTGCCTACCCTATTCTTATCCTGTATTCTTCACCCGGAATACTTTAAAAAGGCTAAAATTTAATTAAAAAAGGATGAGAAAGAAAATGAGTTCAGTAGGGGGCAGGGTAGAAACACTGGATCCGTGGAGACTGAGGGGTTGTTCCCAGAAGTGATATAATTCCGGTGAAATTTGTTTCAGATATTTCATTGGTGCCTGTGTTAAAGCTGCTACTCCACCTTCACAGCTCTAGAAGGATACACAAGACAGAGGAATTGTGTGCCTCCAGAGAGGAGACTTTGGGTATTGTGAGTTAGAACTGGGAAGAAAACTTTTTACCACATACCTTTTAGCATGGTCTGAACTTTAACCACGTGCAACTACTATATTTTCAAAAAATAAAAGCAACCAACCAAAAAACAACACAGTTCTCTTTAGCAAACAGTTTGAGGACGATTGGAAGCACCATCTTGATGCTAAGCGTGCCCGTCTCTTTTAATAAGAATAAACCAAAATTAGCTCAGAAAGATGCCTGACCACCAAGAGTCTGCCAACACCCAGGTGTGTCATCACCCACAAGACAGAACCCAGGTGCGGTGCAAACCTCATCTTTAATCTGCTGTGGGAAGCTCTATCCAGCTGCCGCACCACAGAGTTCGCTTCACTGATGTGAGAGTGGGAATCAGGGATCAGGTTTCAGCCTGGGCCCTGGTGCTGTCTGGCCTTCACCTCTCTGGGCCTCACTTTTTTCTGTTATGAAATGTGATTTGTAAGGTCACTCTCTGATCCTCTGATCTGTGTACTGTGTCGGTAGAGTAATTAGACCTCATCCTCCCCTACCAAGCCCTAGTGGACCGCAGCCTTTCTCTGTTTCCACCGTATGAAGGCCTGAGATTCTCATGCTAAGAGTGCCTTCTTGACTTTTGATGTAATTTCTAGAAATGCCCCTCAGACCCCATCAAGATTAAATATAGTACATGTTTTCCAAAGGCAGTTTTCAGCTACAGGAGATAGGAAAAAGATTTGGAGTAATACATTGACAAAGAGTTATTTTATTTATTTCTCTTTTGTTTTGTTTTGTTTTGTTTTTTGAGACAGGGTCTCACTCTGTTGCCCAGGCTGGAGAACAGTGGTACTCACTGTAGCCTCGACATCCCAGGCTCAGGTGATCCTCCCACTCAGCCAACCAAGTAGCTGGGACTATATGCATGTACCACTACCCCGGGCTAATTTTTGTATTTTTTGCAGAGACAAGGTTTTGCCATGTTGCCCAGGTTGGTCTCAAACTCTTGGGCTCAAGCAGTCCACCCACCTCAGCATCTCAAAGTGCTGGGATTACAGGTGTGAGCCACCGTGGCCGGCCAAAACACTTATTTTAATAGTCATGTTTTTATATTTATTACATTATGTTATTTATGTTTTTAATGTATTTTATGTATTCTGTTTATAATTAACTTCTTTATGCCATGTGATACTGATTTTCTGTTCATGGTATAGAGTATCATGGTATTAAGTTTAAAAAAAAAGAGCTAATGGCAAATGAATAGTATAGGTCTCATATTATTCAAGAGAACAATTACAAAGGTGGTCTAAAAAGTGACTGAGGTTTGAGGAACATTAACTGCTATGGGTTGAGTTGTGTCCCCCAAAGTCCATATGTTGAATCCTGACTCCTAGGACCTCAGTATATGAGCTAATTTGGAAACAGGGTTGTTTGCCGACGTCATTAGTTAAGATGAGGTCACACTGGAGTAGGTACCTACTGGGCAGGGCTCCTAATCAATTATGACTGATGTCCTTACAAAAGGGAAATTTGGACACAGGTGTGCACACAGGAAGAACACCATGTGAAGACTGGAGTCGTGCTGCCACAGCCGAGGAGTTCCCAGAGCCAGAGAGAGGCCGGCCTGCAACAGACCCTTCCCTAGCACCCACAGAGTGCATGTGGTGCTATTGACACCTTGATCTCAGACTTCTGGCCCCCAGAACTGGGAGGCAGTATATGTAATACATTGAAGTCTCCCAGTTTGTGGCCTTTGTTTATGGCAGCCCTAGAAAATGAATATGTTAATGTAGATGGTTTGCATTGCCCTAGGGAAATGGAACAAGAGAAAGATGCACAGGTGAAATAACTTGGGGAAGAAGTTTGGGAATATCTCCAAACCACCAAGCGTTGTCTCAACCTTTGGCACATGTGGCCCCAAGACAGGCTGTTTCTATCCTTGGCTGGAGGAAACAGGTGACTCAGGGTCTATCAGGATGCTGCTCCACTCTGGGTTTATTTGATTGGAGGACTGTGCACCTCCATGGCTGGACTCACTACCTCGACCTAAGGAAGCTTTCTCGGACTCTCCTTTCCAATAAGTAGGGTGTTAGGCTTAGACTGAAGTTCTTCAGAATCTTTTTTACCTCATCCCTAACTTTGCCAGGACCCTGCACCAAGAATTAAACATTTCCTTAAAATCATTTAAATATCAGTGTGCAAGAAGGAGCAGAAAAGAAAAGAAAATCATTTAAGTAAGCTAACCACTGCCGTCAATCTGTGTGCAATTCGGTAACTGCTATGGTTTAAATGTGTCCCCTCAAAAATTTAGATGTTGCCAGCCAGGCACGGTGGCTCATGCCTGTAATCCCAGCACTTTGGGAGGCCAAGGCAGGTGGATCACAAGGTCATGAGATCAAGACCATCCTGGCTAACACGGTAAAACCCTGTCTCTACTAAAAACAAACAAAAAAAAAAAAAAACAAAAAATTAGCCAGGTGTGGTGGTGGGCACCTGTAGTCCTAGCTACTCAGGAGGCTGAGGCAGGAGAATGACGTGAACCCGGGAGGTAGAACTTGCAATGAGCTGAGATTGCGCCACTGTACTCCAGCCTAGGGGACAGAGTGAGACTCCATCTCAAAAAACAAAAGAAAAGAAAAGAAAATGTAGGTGTTGCCAATGTGATAGTATTAAGAGGCGGGGACTTTAACAGATGAATAGTCCATGAGGGCAACTCCCTTATTAATGGGATGAAGGCCCTTTTGTCTTCTGCCATGTGAGGACACAGCAAGAAGGGCCTTGCCAGACAAATCCTGGGGCCTTGATCTTGGACTTCCCAGCCACCAGAACTGTGAGAAATGAATTTCTGTTCCTTATAAGTCACCCAGTCTATGGTGTTCTGTTATAGCAGCACAAACAGACTAAGTAACACGGTCTTTTTTCACAATGATAACTGTTAGATGCCATTAACCTCAGTGCTCTCTTCCTTACTCTGCAATACCATTGACAATGTCTTGACTTACAGGGTGATACAGAGAAGTTAGGAAGTTAGAAAGCCTGGCCTGAGGCGCGGTGGCTCAAGCCTGTAATCCCAGCGCTTTGGGAGGCCGAGACGGGCGGATCACGAGGTCAGGAGATCGAGACCATCCTGGCTAACATGGTGAAACCCCGTCTCTAATAAAAAACACAAAAAACTAGCCGGGCGAGGTGGCGGGTGCCTGTAGTCCCAGCTACTCGGGAGGCTGAGACAGGAGAATGGCGGGAACCCAGGAGGCGGAGCTTGCAGTGAGCTGAGATCTGGCCACTGTACTCCAGCCTGGGCAACAGAGCAAGACTCCGTCTCAAAAAAAAAAAAAAAAAAAAAAAAAGAAAGCCTGGCCTGGGTTCATGCGAGGTGTGTGGCTCTGGACACCCTCCCCGCTGCCTGTACTTGGCTTCCTCATTGGTCACAAGCAGATGACAGTATCTGCATATCTGCCCTTGGCTCTGCAAAGTGTTGCTGTGGCAATCTGTGAAGATTGCTAACATGTAAGGGCTTTGAAATTGTAAAGACAATAAGAGCCATTCACCAAATATCTGCTGAGGACTTCCTAGGTACATGACAATGAGGGGAATACAGAAGTGTATAAAAGCCTTTCATTCTTGGAACATTTACTTCACTATATGAAGATAACACTTGTCAAAAACAACTATCGAACAAAGATGTACATGTGCTGAACAAAGCAGAGTTGAATTGCATAAAAAAGCTACAGCGTGCAGACGGGAGGAGCTGCTGTGGGCTGGAGTGGGGTCAGGGAAGCCTTCCTGGGTCCTTCAGACGTGGAAGCAGTGGAAGAGTCTATTCAGGTAAATAGGCTACTGTGAACAAAGACGCAGGTCTGGGCAAGGCCAGGCGTGTGCTGGAGGCACGAGAATTCCCTGTTAGCGTGAATGGAAGGAAACTAGGTGAAGCCTGGATACCAGGAGGAAGGCTCTGTATGCAACAGTTTTGCGGAAGGCTGGATGGCAGGCAACAGAACCTGCTGGCAGAGGAACCCGCTGGGAAAGCACTGAAGATGTTTGGCAAGAGGGGAGATAAAGACACCAGAAGGGCACTCTGGGCCAGGGCTGATGGAACTGAGGGCCAGCGGATCAGGGGGCAGGGACAGCCTCTGATTTGTCACTAAGAGCTCTGTGGGCATTTGCCTATTTAATGTGCACAGCCCCTTATGGGCTACTTACTGTTTTCACCACTGGTTTATTGATAAGAAAACTGAGGCTGCTGGGTATGGTGGCTCATGCCTGTAATCCCAGCACTTTGGGAGACCAAGGCGGGCGGATCACGACTTCAGGAGATCAAGACCATCCTGGCTAACACAGTGAAACTCCGTCTCTACTAAAAATACAAAAAATTAGCCAGGCGTGGTGGCAGGCACCTGTAGTCCCAGCTAGTTGGGAGGCTGAGGCAGGAAAATCCACCTGGGAGCTGAGATTGCGCCACTGCACTCCAGCCTGGGCAACAGAGCAAGACTCCGTCTCAAAAAAAAAAAAAAAAAGAAGAAGAAGAAGAAAGAAAGAAAACTGAGGCTAAGAAAAGTCAATTAGCTTGCCCAAGATCTACAGCAGTGAATCATGGAACTGGAATCACACCTGAGCCTTCCCACCTAAAAGCCTATAAAGTTTATTCAGGCACACATTTAATAACCATGTTAAGAGACTTGAATTTTTTTTTAATTTATTTTAAACTTCTTAAACATATTAGGTTGGTGCAAAAGTAATTAAGGTCTTCACCATTAAAATTTATTAGGTTGGTGCAAAAGTAATTGTGGGTTTTGCCATTACTTTTAATGGCATCAAAAGTTTACTTTTTGCCATTTCTTTCAGTGGCAAAAACCGCAATTCCTTTTGCACCAACTTACAATAAAATGCGTAGATCTTAGATGTTGAGATTGGTGAATTTTGACAGTTACAGATACCTGTGTAACCACCACCCAAAGCAAAGTGAAGATCATTTCATTCATCCCAGAAAATTCCTTTATTCTTCTTTCTTATCAGTCCCCCGCTCCCACCCACAAGGAACATGCTCTGGTTTATGTTTCCTTGGATTGACTTACCAACTCCAGATTTCAGACAAATGTAATGTGTGTTCTGTTATCTGGCTTCTTTCACTCTGCTTGTTTTTGGAACTCATCCATGTTGGTTGCATGCATCAGTGATTTGAAGAACTATGAACTTAGGGGTGAGAACCAGATAAGTATGATGTTGGTAATATAAGTATCAAGGGGCTGTTCTCGTTTGGCTTTCTGAGAATCTGACCTTTATGCTAGTCTACCTGAAGCATGTATTTGCCTGAAAGGAAATCAGGACTCACAGCAGAAGAAAAGCTCAGGGAAAGACCAAGGCACACAGGTTTTCCTCACATAATGACTGTGGCATTAACTCTTCAACATAACGGCTCTTGAATCACATTTTGGACAATGGCTTTTTTTTGTTTTTTCAGTACAATATCCTTTTATCCAAAAAGCACACTAAATAAATATATTATAAATGTGGTATTCTGACATCCAAGGCAGGCAAAACCACACTCAGAATTTAGTTGACATAACAGTGTCTCGCCAAAGAATATCATATGGAACAGATCTGAGCTGTGCACCTGTGCACCGTGCTTGCACGGACTCAGTGTGCCTTGCAAATGTGAACCCCATGGGAGAGAGGAGGAGCCAGCACCTTCTATAGCTCTCAGTTTCTTGTACATTTGTGCTATTCCCACACTGCCAACACTCTTGTGCTCAGCCTTTATTTTTCTCTAGCAATGTTTACCTGCATATAGCTTAAAGCACCATTTGCAGGCAAAATAGTTGTGAGCCCAAACGTTGAAAATTGGTGAAGTAGGGCCGGATGCGGTGGCCTCACGCCTGTAATCCCAGCACTTTGGGAGGCCGAGATGGGCAGATCACAAGGTCAGGAGATCGAGACCATCCTGGCTAACACGGTGAAACCCCGTCTCTACTAAAAAAAAATACAAAAAACAAGCCGGGCGTGGCGGCCGGCGCCTGTAGTCCCAGCTACTCGGGAGGCTGAGGCAGGAGAATGGCGTGAACCCGGGAGGCGCAGCTTGCAGTGAGCCTGGGCCACTGCACTCCAGCCTGGGCAACAGAGCAAGACTCTGTCTCAAAAAAAAACAACAGACCATAGAGAGAAAATTGGTGAAGTAAACACGAAGAAAGAATGAGCCTTCCAAAGAATGATGCCCTCCCTCAACTACTCTTGCTCCTTTGGTAAGTTCCAAAAATCTTTATTACCTTGCATTTTAGGTACAAACTAGATTCCTCTACCTTTGTGTTGTTGTCTATTACTTGCATTACTTACTTTCATTGTTCAATGGGTAAGAGTTTCCTACCTGTGAAAAGTATCTGGGTATCTTGGGTTGGAGGACAACGCATCGTAATTTTTTTTTCCATTAAAATTAATGGGAAAAATTTCTTTCATTAAATGACTTTGTCCTTAGCAGCAAGAATTTCAGGAATGAATTGGGTGGTTAAACAGGGATAGGTGGTATCAGACTTCTGACTTCTAAAAATGGGATTTTGCACTATGGCAGTTCTCTTGAATTGTTTAAGTCCTTTTGTCACTCCTGTGGCATATCAATGCATAGGGACTTAAGTAAATGCAATGCAAATGGAAAGGAGACCCACCCAGAGGTAAGAAGGACAGGGGGAGGAGAGAAAGTCTAACATGCTCAGAAATGGCAATTTCCTCTCACAGTCTTTGGCTTAGAGAAGGAGGGGCAGACCTGGAACTCCGCCTGCACCTGCGCTGTGGCAGCCTGGGCATCAGCTACACTGAAGAAAGCCAGGCAAGGCCAGAATCCGGGCGGTCCAGGCACTTCACTTTCACTCAGATTCCACGTGGAATGGGCTCCTGGCTGGAGGCCAGGGGCCCGACAAGGGTCTGTCTTGGCAGAGGCTGAAGAGTTTCTGCCCCAATTTGTGGGAGTTGAGGTGCGGGCCCCAGGCAGGGACACCTCTGGACTTGGAAGGTTCAGGATCCTAAGTCACACCTGCCACAGACTTCAGAGGACATTTCTTGAGGGACCGAGGGGGAAGGACCTCGCCTCAAGGACCCTGCCTCCTAGGCAAGTCCCCGGAGGCCCCCCAGTGACTCCAAGGGCTCCAGATGCCAAAGCAGAGGGACCGTCAAAGGGGAGCGCTAGGACTCCCTCAGCAAAGTCCAGACTCTGGGGGCTCTGCAGGACAAGGGACCCTGGATCTTTAACAATGAAATTAGAGAGAGGCAGGTGGGGCGCCATAAATTCAAAGCAGCTCAAAAAACCAATCCGTCACTTGCCACGCATAGACCTTACTTGGATTCTCATTTAAACAAACTATTTTAAAAAATTCTTAGACAGTTGGGGAAAGGTAATGATGTTAAGGAATTGTTGTATTTGGTATGATAATTGCATTGTGTTAAGTTTTTTTTTCTTAAAGAATCCTTAGAAATACATTCTGAAACACTTGCGGATGAAATGATGAAATTCGGGATTTGCTTCCAAATGATCCAATGGGAACAGGTGAAACCTTGCTGGGCATGCATTCATATTGTTGAACCTGGGCAAGAGGAGCACAAAATTTCATTATATTATTTTGTCTACTTTTGAATATGTTTGAGGTTTCCCATAATAAATTATTAAGGAAAAGGAAAGGAGGAAGGGAGAAAGCGAAGCAGAAGAGATTTCATTATGGCTGCGGAGAAGTGAGAAAGCCTGTGAGGGAAGCTCTTTCAGGCTGGAACGCTGCTTAGGATTCTGGCCACGTCAGAAAGGAAGGGCTTTTAGGAAGAAGACAGAGCTCAGCCAAAGCCTGGAGACACATCCTAGGGCATAGCAGGTGGAGGTGGAGGATATGGCTGGTAAGGATGGGAAGTAACTTAGCCCTGTTGTGAAGAGCTCTGGGCCAGCTGGGTTCCGCGAGCCGTCTTAGACCATGTGGAGGTTTTGCGCTGGGATTATCCCACAACAGCTGGATGGGCGCAAGCTTCCCTGGGTGTCCTGGGGGGCCAACAGGCCAGCTGAGGCACCGTCCCTGTTGTGTGTCTCTACCAGAATCCATGCAGCAGCTTGGTCTGAATCATCCACATTATTACCTGTGCCTGCTTGCCCCACTAGAGTAAAACAGGTGTCACCAAAGAAATAGAGTTACAAGGCCTGAAGGAAAATTAGGTACAAGTACAAAGGATTCTTTGCATGGAGAGACTTGGGGGACAGGGCTGGAATGGGGGGAAAGGAAAGGACAGGCCATTGATTTTGCTCCTTGACTAAGCAACAGAGCCGAGGGGATTGTGACTGACCACAGGGGTGCACTCGGCCTAGAAGCCAGGGTGTGCTGCTAAAACGCCCAAGTGGAAATCTTCTCTCTGGATTACATTTAAAATAAACTCTGATAGGTTGTCCTGTTTTCATTTCTATTCTTTATGTATTTAGGATTTATTTAGTACCTGTTTCTAAAACCAATTTATGGACTCTGCTAATACTAATTTGCAGATTTTATTGGGAAATGTTTACGTTCTGAAACCTCAATAAATGTTCCAGCCCTGGAAAATATGCTAATTTGTGGTTCACATTACTATGATACGTTCAAAACTAGCTTAATCGGCTGGGTGCAGTGGCTCACACCTGTAATCCCAGCACTTTGGGAGGTCGAGGCAGGTGGATCACAAGGTCAGGATATTGAGACCATCCTGGCTAACACAGTGAAACTCCGTCTCTACTAAAAATACAAAAAAACTTGCCAGGCGTGGTGGCATGCACCTGGAATCCCAGCTACTTGGGAGGCTGAGGAAGAAGAATCACTTGAACCCGGGAAGCGGAGGTTACAGTGAGCTGAGATGGCACCACTGCACTCCAGCCTGGCTTCATCTCAAAAAAAAAAGATGAAGAAGAGAGCGAGGCTTCATCTCAAAAAAAAAAAAAAAAAAAAAAAAAAAAAAGCTTAATCAAGGGATGTTTTAAATATCAGGATAATAGAGAAAAAGAAGTTCAGGGAGAAATTGTGTTTCCACCTACATTTTACATGGCCTGAAAATCTATGGCTCAAGAACTCAAGATGTCACCAAGAAAATAAGCTTGGGCAATACCTCCCCTACACAGACATCGAAAGGGTCTACGAAGCACGAAAGCGGTAAGTCTAGGAGAAAAAAAAATAGAGTTATACTTCACAGAATGATTTTGAGTGTCTACTGTATGAAAGGCATATTTTGCTTTACTCTGATATTCACCAATTTTATGTTTCCTTCTAATATTTGAGAGTGTGACGTTTCCTTTAGCCTTTGACTTAAAGAGGTGGGCACATTGCTTGGCCATCTCTCTGTGGATAGGACCTCCCTAAAAATGAAAGCCCCTCGGTGACCTCCCAGCCTCCAGGGCCTGGCAGGGTAACAGCCTCTTAAAAGTTCCGTCCTCTGGGGATTTGAAAATACATCCCAGGGCCGGGCGCGGTGGCTCACGCCTGTAATCCCAGCACTTTGGGAGGCCAAGGTGGGCAGATCACGAGGTCAGGAGATCAAGACCATCCTGGCTAACACGGTGAAACCCCGTCTCTACTAAAAATACAAAAAACTAGCTGGGCGAGGTGGCGGGTGCCTGTAGTCCCAGCTACTCGGGAGGCTGAGGCAGGAGAATGGCTTGAACCCGGGAGGTGGAGCTTGCAGCAAGCCGAGATCATGCCACTGCACTCCAGCCTGGGCGACAGCACGAGACTCCGTCTCAAAAATAAAAAAAGAAAGAAAAAGAAAATACATCCCAGGCCATATGTAGAAGAGCAGAGTTGTCAGTGGGCTTTGAACTCAGACAAAATTTCATGGCTGACTTGGGTTTAGAGAGGTCATTAAACCTCTAGGAGTTTGTAAGGATTAAATGAGAAAATTTAGGTTAAATATTTAGCCCAGCATCGGGCACGTGGTGAGTGCTGAGTAAACGGGATCTGCTGTTGTTATTATTATTCATTGTTGTTATTGCTGGCATTATTATTTTATGGGCATAACGAATGAGTTGGCAACATCAGTACAAACTCAAGCCAGAATTTGACACGGCCAAAATAAAACCAGAACCGGCAACCCAGCAAAGGAGCTGTTGCTCAACAGGGCTTTAGAGTCTTCTCTCCAGCTGTGGCTGGCCGGCTGCCCGCTCTCCCTGCTCCTCTCAGCTCCAGAGAAAAATGGCTTTTAGATAAAACTCCTTTGAAGCTGGGAACTCACTGTTGTGCCTAAGCCTAGGGACAGCCCCCAAAGGTGGTTTTTTCCACTCCTGTTGACGGACAGTCTGCAATATACGTATCAGCCACATTAATCATTTTTCTTTTTGGAGCCTGCTCAAGGAGGGCCTGGTTAGTCTGTGAAGGAATTTCAGAGTGAGTAGGTGGCCTTGCATCTGAGAAAGAGGAAGCTTGTTTCAGGGCCAGACAAGCGAGTGTGAAACTTCCTGGGGAGGCAAAAGGGGCAGGAGGGGTGCAGATTTCTGGTGGGGAGGTCTACCTGGGGCAGGCGAAGGGACCCCAGCAAAAGGTCTCACCCCTCCTCTGGTCAGAGTAGACTCCTATGTCCTGCAGAGATAACTCAGCCCCAGAGGACTCTATTGGCAGAGCCCACTTCAAGCTGGTTATTGCTCAGAAAATATTCCAGGGCTAAACCCTGAACGGGCTGCCTTTCCTCAGAGCCAGAGGGATCAGCAAAGAGGACCTGCCTTTCTGTTCTTGATTGTTTTGAGAGAGCCATGTGTCCAATAATTAGGTTCTGTGAAAAAGGAGAGAGAGGGGAAGAAGAAAAGAAGCCTAGAATGCAATGTGCTCCCCTTAGCTTGCATAAAATTGTATAAATAAGACTTCTCAAGGAGCAGTTTAGAATAAAAAAAAGAAAAAGGAGTTGTTTGCTCCAGAGTGTGGTGTGGTGAGGCGGAGTAGGAACACGTGGATATAACTATCAACTTTCATGGTCAAACAATCCTTCTCCCATGATTTGACAGCAAATCACCTCCTTACTAGGAAGTGAGTTTCATTTCAAGCTCTCATAAATAAAAAAAAATAGGGCTATAACCCTTTAATGGAGTGAGTGAAAAATGTTTTGTGTAGGTAATTAGAGCATAAAGTAGAATTCACCAGGTGCTTTTATATCATTTCCATAAAGTTTTATTGAATTAAGATAACAGTGTTTTGGATTTATATGTCACATTTCTTCAGAGGGAGCAAAGCACATTCATATGTATTTCCTTGCTTTTTAAAAATCCCAGTGAAGTAATACCCAGAAGGCACTATCATTCCTGTAAAATAAAGTCTACATGTAAAATGTTTCCCTTTCTCTTTAGTATACTAAGAAATGTTTGAACACTGTAAGAAATGCTTTTAGTCACAAAAGAATGCCCTTATAATTGGTAGGAACACTTTAATTTTATTATATGATACAGCTTTATAAACTTCTCTATGGCTCTATGAATTCCAGCTTTGAAGCTGCACCTTCTTAAATCCTACTTTCTCCATTTAAACAGCAGTTTCAAAAATACTCGTTTTGAATATTTAAAAGATCAGAGGAACTGTTTAAATCCCTGTTTAAGACAGGAACATGATCGTGTAACAATCCCCCTCTTCAACAGATGCCCTAAATATAAAATAATTATTGCATTTTCATTATAAAAAAAGAATTTATTAGACACCATTCTAGTCACTCTGGTGAGCGATTTAGAAAAGGGTAGTATTAAACGTCTTGGGGATTTTACCAGAGGGTGGAAAAATTAATAGAATCAAAGATGATCAGGGGGATGTGTAAGTTGGAGTGCAAATGTGTTCTTTTTATGAACATGGACTGCTGCACGAATTGTGTGTCATCTTTGTGCAGGAGCCATGCTAATCTCTGTATCATTCCAATTTTAGTATATGTGCTGCAGGAGCAAGCTCTTGTGTTCTTAATGAAGAGGCTTTCAAAATTGAGATGTAATTTACATGCCATAAAATTCACCTTGGTAAAGTGTACATTCCAATGGTTTTTAGTACATACATGAAGTCACACAACCATCATCACTCTCTTCTCCCAGAGCATTTCATAATCACCAAAAGACACTCCGTGCCCATAAGCTCTCACTTCCCATCTCCTGGCCTCAGACCCTGGCAACCACTAATCTATTTTCTGCCTCTGTGCATTTGCCTATTCTGGAAATTTCATATAAATGGAATCACACAATTTTTAGGTCTGGTTTCTTTCACTTAGCATGTTGTTAAGGTCCATTCATGTTGTAGCATGTATTGAGACTTCATTCCTTTTTATGCTGAGTAATATTCCATTGTAGGATATGCCACATTTTATTTATTCATTCATCAATTGATGGACATTTGAGTTGTTTCTACTTTAGTGCTCATATGAATAATGCTACTATGAACATTCATGTCCAAGTTTTGTGTGGACTTATGTTTTCAATTCTCTTAGGTATATACCTAGGAGTAGACTTGCTGGTCCTGTGGTAACTATGTTTAGCTGAGGAACTTCGGAACTGTTTCCCATAGTGGCTACGCCATTTTACATTTCCACCAGCAATGACTTAGGCAATTTCCAATTTCTCCACATCCTTGCCAACTATTGTGATTTTGATTGTAGCCATCCTAGTGAGTGTGAAGTGTTATCTCATGGTATCAAGAGAGTGACCACTCAGATCATCAACAAAGGTTTGCAAATAGGATGTAATATTTTTCCCCAGAAGACCAACTACCTACTACTTAATTGTTGCATATTCTGCAATTTCCTTCTTCCCTTTTTTTCTTATAAATATTTTCAGCTTTTTTTTTTCTTTCTTTCTTTCTTTTTTTTTTTTTTTTTTTTT